>NC_134598.1:3132345-3498595 GCF_037038515.1 Microtus pennsylvanicus
CATTAAGACCTGATCCGGTAACTGCATTATCAGGGAAATACAGATAAGAAAGCATTAGGGTTAAAAAGAGTTATCAAAAGATAATTCTACCAACTCGCCGATTAGGTTATGATCACAATTTAAGCACTAAATTAATTCTGCATATTGTTACCCAAGGCCAATGAGCAGAGCCATGAGTCTTTTGGTCTGCTAGGAGACAAGATAGTTCACTTTTAAGGTGAGAATAGATATCTTTACAGGTCATACTGCTAATGACAAAGTATACACATGGGTCTTGATCACAGGGACCTGGACTCCAAGGGAGCAGATCTACTCAGAAAACCGTTCCACACATCTGAGCTGCCATTTCTTATATCCTCTCTTGATTTGAATAGTTGAGATCACAGTATGATTGTGGTTCATTTGGGATTTTTGATGATGTCCTGGATTGTATGGTCAAATTTAACTCAATCGCTGACCAGACTCTTATCTGTCTGATAGATGGTTAGTGTTCCCTTGGATACGCACAAATAAATCATTCATCTTAAATAAGATTGTGATGATAGATTTAGATCAAGGTTTCCAAAAAGCGGCATACATGCAGATGGTCCATTGTGCAGGAGAAGAAATCTATAGAATGATTAGATCGTTGAGCCTTATCTGAAACACGTTACCCCAAGGCACCAATCACAACTGTCTCTCCCCAGAATTCTTCCCTTCTCAGGGCGACTCAGCACTCTGCAGTCTTTCCTCTAGTGAGCTCGCTGTCTGCCAAGCACCCGCTGGGAGCCAAGTCCTTTCCCTTTTAGTCTCTGAG
This sequence comes from Microtus pennsylvanicus, assembly GCF_037038515.1. Lineage (NCBI taxonomy): Eukaryota > Metazoa > Chordata > Mammalia > Rodentia > Cricetidae > Microtus > Microtus pennsylvanicus. Next base: position 3,133,142 of record NC_134598.1, read on the forward strand.
TTTCTAGCTCATTCTACTCGCTGCTCTACATGTGTGTGGCCCTGCTCTCCTGCTGCCACCTCAGCTTGTGTGTACTTCCTTCCCAGCCACTGCTCAGAAGGAGAAAAAAACTGAGTAGTGGGCCTAGAGCAGGGACATGAGAGGAGCCTCCCAGACTCCAGGACACGCCAGTAAAATTATGCATCAACACTCTCCCCCTCTGAAGCGTTTACATTACAGTACTGCTACCCATGAAACAACATTAACCATACACAGAATTTTAGATTTTGTGGTAGCCACACTTCAAAAATCCAAAAGCGAAACAAAGCAAAACAAAAACACTAATTAATTTTAATAACATATTCTATTTAATCAAAATTTTAAAAACCATTATTAAACATGGGGCTCAAATCTTAAAAACTTTCGAAATGATTCAAGGTCCAGGGAGTATTTTCCACGCCCAGCACATTATTAAATGTTCTGTCTGGATTTGAGGTGTTGAGGAGCAGCCTGGGCCTTGTGGCCACCGTGGTGAAGAGCATGCCACTCACGTTTCTTCTGTTGGTAGCCCTCAAATGTGTTGTGAGTGGCAGGGCTGTTGCAGTGGAGTCCAGATTTAAGTTTTAGGAAATATCGTAAGATGACTTAGATAACTAACTATTGGATTTGCCTTAGGCTTAGATGAAACACCATGACCAGAAGCAAGCTGGGGAGGAAAGGGTTCACTTGACTTCCTGTTCCACAGTACTGTTTGTCAATGAAGAAAGTCAGAACGAAAACTCAAACAGGCCAGGAACCGGGAGGTAGGAACCGATGTAGAGGCCTTGGAAGGGAGCTGCCCTTCTAGCTCCATTCATGTCTTTATTCAGCCTGCTTTCCTATAGAATCCAAACCCACAATGAGCGGGGCCCTCACCATCTACCAATAATTAAGTAAATGCCTACAGCTGGGTCTTCAAGAGGCGTTTTTACAATTGAGTTCCCTTCTTTCAGATAACACAAGCTTGTGTCAAGTTGACACAAAACCAGACAAGACAATACTATAAATTTAATTACTCACTTAACAAATATAAAGTTCATAAAATATGAATATAGGGCTAGAGAGATGGCTTAGCATTTAATACACTGGCTGCTCTTGCAGAGGATCTGGGTTTGATTCCCAGCTTCCACATGGCAGCTCTCAACTATCTATAACTCCAGGTCAAGGGAATCCAATGTCTTCTGACTTCCTCAGGAATGAGACACACATGCAGTGTGCAAACACACATGTGATGTGCAGACACACATGTAGGTAAAACACCTACCACACAGATAATATAAAGTAATTTAAAATAGTATGTCAAAACTAGTTCCCCAATGTAAAAAGTGTATAACCAATGAAAAATGAGAAAATCCAAATGGAAAAGACATCAGGCTTTCAACTTAGTATTTCAGTACTGACGTTTGTATAAATTTAACAAGATCTAAATTTAAGAAGATTCTTAGAAAGCTGAGGAAATTCTAAGTATTAGGCCCCCAGGCAAATCCAGAAATCTGAAAATTGCAAGCTGAGCCAAGCTTTGACCCGATAATAAATTAGTACTATCCTAACTAACAATTTGCTAAATATAGGTAAGTATATATCTTTATAAAAATGTGTTTGTTATTGCTGGTTGTGAGCCTAGCCTCTGCTGAACCATCTCTTTACTGCATGTACTTCTTTACTGGAAGTTAATTATCACTGAACTTGACCACCGAAACTATGGCTGGAAGCTTCCTAATGTGAGAACTCCCAGGTGACACAGTTGAGTGCTGAGGGAATGTGGCCTTTTGCTGGAATGTTCTTACCTAGGACCATTCCTCCCTTTGTGAGCAACTTAGAGTAATAAAATTACAGGAAACACAAATTGAGCCTTGCCTTTTTACCTGAGGTTTGTATCTAGGCTGTCAAATGGGGATAAGAAAATTCCTCTTATAAGATTATGAGTGTTCCCGGATGATAAATGGGCTGAGAAAGAAATCAGAGAAACATCACCCCTCACAATAGCCACAAATAGCTTAAAATATCTTGGAGTAATTCTAACCAAACAAGTGGAAGACCTGTGTGATGAGAACTTTAAATCTTTGAAAAAAGAAATTGAATAAGACACCAGAAAGTGGAAAGATCTCCCATGATCTTGGGTAGGTAGAACTAACATAGTAAAAATGGCAATCCTACCAAAAGCAATCTACAGACACAATGCAACACCCATCAAAATTCTTCACAGACCTCAAAAAAAATGGTACTCAACTTCATATGGAAAAACAAAAAACCCAAGATAATAAAAACAGTCCTATAAAATAAGAATTTCTGGAGGCATCACAATCCTTAACTTCAAACTCTACTATAGAGCTGCAGTACTGAAAACAGCCTAGTATTGGCATAAAACAGACAGGAGGACAAATGGAACTGAATCAAAGACCCAGATATTAATCCACACACCTATAAATACCTGAGTTTTGACAAAGAAGCAAAAAATATCAAATGGAAAAAAGAAAGTATATTCAACGAATGTGCTGGCATAACTGGATATCAACATGCAGAAGAATGAAAATAGATCCCATCACCATGTACAAATCTCAAGTCCAAATGGATCAAAGACCTCAACATAAAGCCAGCCACACTGAACCGTAGAAGAAAAAGTGGGAAGTACACTTGAACGCATTGGCACAAAAGACCACTTCCTAAATATAACCCCAGTAGCACAGACACTAAGGGAAACAATTAATAAATGGGACCTCCTAAAACTGAAAAGCTTCTGTAAAGGACACAGTCAACAATAAAAAACAGCAGCCTACAGAATGGGAAACGATCTTCACCAACCCCACATCAGACAGAGGGCTGATCTCCAAAATAGACAAAGAACTCAAGAAACTGGCCATCAAAAGAACAAATAATCCAGTAAAAAATAGAGTACAGACCTAAACAGAAGAGTCTAAAATGGCTGAAAGATTCTTAAGGAAAGGCTCAACATCCTTAGCCACCAGAGAAATGAAAATCAAAACAACTATGAGATTCTATCTTATAGCTGTAAGAATGGCCAAGATTAAAAACACTGATGACAACCTATGCTGGAGAGGATGTGGGGCAAAGGGAACACTTCTGCATTGCTGTTGGGAGTGAAAATTGGTACAGCCCCCTCTGGATGTCAGTACGGCAATTTCTCAAAAAAAATTAGGAAACAACCTTCCTTAAGACCCAGTAATACCACTTTGGGGTATATACCCAAAGGATGCACAATCATACCATAAGGACATGTGCTCAACTATGTTCATAGCAGCAGTGTTTGTCATAGCCAGAACCTGGAAATAACCTAAATGCCCCTTGACCGAAGAGTGCATAAGAAAAACGTGGTACTATACAGCAGAAAAAAATTATGACATTTGAAATTTGCAGCCAAAACATCATTTTGAGTGAGGTAACCCAGACCCAGAAAGACAAGTATCATATGTACCCACTCACAAATTGTTTTTAGACATAAAGCAAAGAAAACCAGGCTATAATTCTCAATCCTAGAGAACCTAGACAATGATGAGGACCCTAAGAGAGACATGCATGGATCTAATCTAGATGGGAAGTAGAAAAAGACAAGATCTCCTGAGTAAATTGAGAGATGTGGACAATCGGAGAGGGTTGAAGGAGAGGGGAGAAAGAAGGAGGGGAACAGAGAAAAACGTAAAGATCAATTAAAATGTAAGAGTTAGTTAGTAACAAGCCTAAGCTATCAGCTGAGCATTTATAATTTAAAAAAAAAAGATTAAGAGTGTGACATTGGAGCTTCCGGATTGGCCCTGCACATGCTGGGAAACCCATCTGCCTTACTTCCCCCAACCCCTTCCACACTGAAAAAACTGAACAAAGGTGCTGTGAAACAATCTTTGTACATTATAAATATGTGTTATTCTCATTGGTTAATAAAGAGCTGACTGCCCTATAGCTTGGCAGGAAGAGATTGGGCAGGAGAGCCAGACTAGGAGGATACAGGAAGAAGAAAGGTAGATTCTTGAGAATCTCTAGTCAGACACAAAGGAAACATAACATATACAAAGCTATTACAAAATGAGGTAATGAGCCATGTGGCAGCAAGTAAATAAATATAAATGGGTTCATTTAAGTTATAAGGGCTACTTAAAAACAAATCCAAGCTTGAGACCAAACATTTATAATTAATAATAAGTCTCTGTGTGGTTATTTGGGAACTGGAAGGTGCGACAGAAACTCCACCTATACAAATGGCACCAAAAGCCCAGTTCTGCATTTTTAGCAGCCAGTGCAACCACCTTGCTGGCCTGACCAGCCCACCCAAGTGCCCACTCATGGACTTAGCCCTTTGACCATACTTGGGCACCATCTGGCTCCTGGCTGGCAGGTCTTTTCTCCTTGCCTGAGCTCTACTACCCCTGCCCCTTACTCAGGAGCATGACTTCTCTGGATTCATTCTCTGAGACCAGTGAACCAGCCTAAGAGTTGCTTGGTTCTCAATTAATCTGTTGCTATACTTATAATATGACTTGACCCAGTTTACCATGTCAGTAGGGAACTTATAATTTGGCGGAAAAACATATCAACGATGATAAGATATTAGATGTGAAGTAACTTGAAAACACAGAATCAACAGTATCAAATATACTCCATGAGTTTTGGAAAAGTCTTTGTTCTGGCTAGTTTTTGTTCAGCTTGGCACGAACGGGAGACACCTGGGACGAGGGAACCTCAGTGGAGAAATGCTTCCATCATAGGCATGTCTGTGGGGCATTTCCTTGATCAGCGGTTGATGCATGGAGGTGGGCAGTGCCATCCCGGGTCCTGGGTTATATAAGGAAGCAAGCTGAGCAAGTCATCAGGAGCAAGCCAGTAAGTAGAGTTCCTTCATGGCTTCTGCTTCAGTTCCTGCCTGCACGTTCCTGCCTTGAGTCCCTGCCCTGACTTCCCTAGAGGTTGGAGCGCAACCTGAAAGGATAAGTCGAATAAAACCTTTCCTTCCCAAATTGCTTGTGGTTAGTACTTTCTCATAACAACAGGGGAACAACCAGGACAAGACTGTTTGAGAGTTGTTTTTGTTTAGCTTGTGTATGGTGGTTAGCGTCACTAGAGAAGCTTTGGTGGAAACAACACCAAAAAGAAGAAAATTACCTTCACTTTATTCTGCTTTTATGTTTAAATATTTTGATGTCTAGTTGTCATTCCAAAGACAGTCTCACTGTCTCAAGGCACCTTTAACACAGCCTTATGGTTTTAGCCCAGTACCACAGACCTGCTTTTAGCTACTACACCTTTAAAAATACACGACTCTCTTTTGTGGATAATCTAGACCGAATGCCTCACCCACGCCCACATCTTTGTCACGGTCTCAGAAACATTTCTCGGGACCCTAGTCATACAGCTTCATGGAAATAAAAAATGTGTTTTGTGTCATTTGAAATTAAACAGATCTGCCATTTTGTAAGCTTTACAGAGGGGTGGTCTAAGAGATAATGACCTCCTGGAAACTGCGGGCACACTGAAATTAGGCGAACATGCATGGCAAATTCCAGCAGCTCAATTGCTTTTGGAGTGGATCTCTCATATCAGCTGCAAGGCTGTGTGCTTCTGACTAGAAGGGAATGGCACTCGGCAGAGTCACAGATGCTATTTCAGCTTCGGCTATAGCTCCAAGGTCGCAGGTCCAGCAGGTGCAGGGCTGGAGGCATGGAAGGGGCTTCAGGATACAACAAACGGCAAATGGCTCCTACTACTCTCTTGGCTCCCTAGAATTTTGACTACCTGGGGTTTTATACATATCAAGTTCAATTAGCATCTACTTATTGCTTCTAGTGATACCCTGTATGGTTTGCTGGTGTGAAGATGGGTAGGGTATAGCAAATGTCCATTGGTTTCATCTCTTCTGTCCCCCCTCCCCCCCTCACACATACATACACCACACCAAACTGAGTATGTGTGTGTGTGTGTGATGCACTTCTTGGAATTAGTAAAGATCCCTATATTAAATCCCTCTTCTATTTTAAATGGCTATTTAAGGTACCACTGTTAGTCATCAAAACTTGATATGGAATGGGGAACTTACCGAGCTCCCTATTCACTTAGCCCATGGACGGTATTTCAGTATTCTAGCCATTGTGATTGTGAGTGAAACGGGAGGCAGAAAGCCTGAAGTACAGGGCACTGACCAGAATAGACCCTTGGGGTGCCACGAGGTGGCTGTGCCCTGCTATGCCTGAGGCATTGTGCTTTTAGTTATCTCAACGTGGTGTGGAAACATCTCACAAAAGCTCTTTGAAAAGAAAGTGTTTCTTCTGGCTCCCAGCTTGAGAGCATAGTCCATCATGGCTGGGAAGGTATGGTGTATTAAGCAGCCAGTCACTTGCATCAACTACAGGAATGTAGTAGAGAGAAATAAATATGAATTTTGGATACTACTGCTCAGCTTGCCTTCTCCCTTTTATTCTACACAGGATCCCAGGCCAAGTGCTATCGCTTGGTGTGTTTTCCGTATAGGTAATCCCCCACAGGCATGCCCCAAGGTTTGTCTTGTAGGTGATTCTAGACCCTGTTGAGTTGAAAACCACTATAAATCATCAACAACAGGAGTCTTGGTTATGAGTTATTATTGATGTGAAGAGACACCATGACCATGGCAACTCTTCTAAAGAAACCTATAAAAACTGCATTAAATTCTGAGTAAACAATGACTCATCACTTCTGTACTTTAATCAAGATTCTCAGAGAAATAGAGGAAAGTCATTGACCCTTACACACGGAGAAGAACTGGACTTTTTCTGCATAAAACAGCCCAGACAGTTGGAAGGTGTGCAGACGGAAAAGGGTGGGTAGAAGAAAGAATGCCCAAATTGTAGATGTGTCCTCCTTTATATTTATCCAAGACCACTAATTTAACTGAAGAAAGTAAGTGTCCAGGCCTGGAGGCACACGTCTGTAAACCCTAGAGTTGCAAGGTGCAGGGAGGAGGGTAAGAAACCTAGAGTTGCCCTGGCTGTATCTAGTTCAAGGCCAGCCTGAGCACATGAGACCCTGAAAAGAGAAAGAGTATCAAAGGCCAAGGTAAACACTGAAAGGATAAGAAAGGCCAGCTGGGGAGTGTCCATCTGAGGACCTGGGGGAAGTGAGACACACCTGACAATGTGATTAAGACCTGTCTTTTAATTTGAGCTACCTTGAGCCCATTTCTTGTTTTTTCTCCATTCATAGATGCTAAGCCGCTGTCCAGTATTTTGCTCAGCCTTGCCTGATACCCCCTTCTATCTACCTTTACACATTTAACACATATGCATACACACACAGAGAGACAGGCAGAGCATGAGGGCGAACACCACAAGTAACTTGCTTCAGTGTGCTGTATGCAATTCTTTGCCAGCTCTGGATCTGGGATCCCGGTTGCTCACAGCAAGGAAAGGGGGAAACACAGGACCCCAGACCACTGTAGACTGCTGAGATGTCTACCACTCAGCCACGAGGTACCTTCAAGTGCATTGCAGCAAAGCTTTCTGAAAATGAGACGGCTGAGAACCAGCTTGGTCTGTCAAAACTCAGATGAAATGCAAGTAATGAACTTGACACAACAGCAGAACAAACCAGACAGAAAAGCACTGCTCCCCCACCCCCCGCACACACACACCTGCCTCTCTTTCAGAATAAGGAGCTATTGCTATGGGGACTGTGCTAAGAATATACGAAAGAAAGCAACAGCTAGCCATCCCTGGAGGGTACATTATTTGGAAGTTCTGCCCAAAGTGTTGCTTTAAAAAGTGTGTTTGGAGCTTGTATCTGACAACTTTTGAGGTTTTTTTTTTTTACATCCATTATCTTGGCACATGTTGTATATGTAAGACACTGTACCCGATAGTTGCAAGGTTATGAATGAGACATATCTTTATACTCAAGGGTTTTTTTTTTTTCAGTCCAGAAAGAAACTGAACAAATACAAAATAAAGAACAAAATTGAAATGGCATGGGCTCTAGGAAAGGAATTCCTTGGGGCATGAATATATAGACTCCATGTCCTGTGCAGAGGAAAGAGCTCTGCATCCTGTGTGTAGAGACAGGTGATGGTAGGATCCGTGTCCTGTGCATAGGAAAGGATTATGGGCCATGCACATGGTAAAGGTGTTGATGGAAAGGCAGCTTTACCTGGTAGAGCTCATAACCTGAGGAAGGATCCCAAGAAATGCGAGTTTGCAGCTGTCCTTTGGATATATCATTAAAGAGTCTTGGGTGTTATCTGAAGATACTGGACAGGTAACAATGGATTCATAAACCCAAAGTCAAGGTGAGAACTTACCAAGATTGGCACAGAGGAAGAACGACTCAAAAGTCTAGCTAAGTAGGGGCAGAATGCAGTCTAGGGAGAATTCGGACTAGGAAAACAGCAGAAGAACAGAAGATGATAAAAACAGGTGAACATGCATTGGCCTCGTGGTCCATGGTTCAGAAAAGCACACAGCTGAAGAACCTGGAAGGCAGGGTTCTCTTCACACTCCTTAGTCTTATCCAGCACACACAATCTAGAAGCAGTGATAAAGACAACCCAGAGTGGTTGGTAGTGCCTGCTGCATGACAAATTTTCCTGAGGAGACATAAACAAATGTCCGCTTGCCCCAGACCTAGGCAAGGATTCTACAAACGTCCATCTTGGCTAATTACCAAGTCTGCTGTAGATACTTAGGGGAGCAGGGCTGAGTCAGCTGCATCTCTGGGATGCCAGTGATGCCATGGTGATCAGTCATGAAAGCCACATCCAGGAGAACCCTGAGTGCCTTCCAGATAGCTTCTCCTGGCACCATTGGCTGATATATAACCTTGGGATGCCTCTGGCATCTTACATGTGGACTTTCCTGTACATGTAAGTTTTGTTTGCATCCCAAGACTCACGAGTTTGCCTTCCCCCTCCAGCCAGAAGGTTTCAGTTCAGAGGAAGACACTAGACAGTACTTGGAACTTTCTCTTTAGCTCCAAAAAAGTTGTTTGCCAATAAGTTTGGATAAGCTGTGGGTAAGCAAAACAAGAGTGTAGCTTTAACCTCACAGAAAGGTTAGGATTGATGGAACACATGAAAGAGAAGGGGAAATTCACATTGGGATGTACAGAAAATGGGTCACTTTTAGGCTATTTGTGTCTTTCAGAAACATGCTTTTAATGGATTTCTCTTGATGACATAAGGTTCCATTTAAGAATTTCTTTGCAACATCAGCAAACATTTCTTTGCAAAATGGCAGCAAAGTGAAAAGCCCCAGGAGACTGGGATCCCTCCAGAGCGTCAGGTCTAGACCAAATTTGCCATTTCAGGGCTGTGTTGATGTAAAAGCAGGAGCCACAATGTACATGATCATTTCAATTGTCATTTGAATGCGCATGAATATTAAAGCAAGTTTCAAAGAGTCGAGTGCTGTCCCAACTGGCTCCTCCCTGCAATCGTGAATCTTTGACCACCACGTTACAGAAAGGCTCTTGGCATTTCTTTGGTGGGAGGAGAAGGAACTTACATGTAGGGTACTCTAGAATTAGATGTGTAAGGGCATCAAACCATACATCTAGTTTCCAGAAATTCTGAGGGGGGATTTGAAATCCTCCCACAGCTGAGATTTACACCCTTGGTATTTGTGTATTTCAATAGGCATTTGGCCACAGAAGAAAGAATTAAGAGTTCTATACATGGTGGAGGCAAGAATATCCAACCAAGGTGTTAGCTTTTAGGTAGTTCTATGTATTTAGAGAGGGAAAATTGTTATCTGGAGGCTCCTTGGCATTAATTACCATATGGAACTTAGCCATGGTCAACAGACTAAAGCAAGTTTCTATGCTAGATTTAGCACTTACAATGTGCTCAGAGGGTATGTACATAATCACACGTTAATACTCAACCACGGGAGGATGTTAAGGCCTTCAAAGAGAAGGTCATAAAAGGGAAAGTACTGGCTTAGGACACCCTAACACCAAGTTCTCAGCACAAAGGACAGAGGAACAAAGGGCAAAAAAAAAAATTAGACACAGACAGGAGAAAGAGGATGAGGGAGAAGGGGAATGGAAGAAGGGAGAGGGGAAAAGGGTATTTTCTCTCTCCTGTAGGACAAAGAACTGCTTCTGGATAGAGGGGTGACAGATGTGGCCCATAGAAAAATGGCAGTTTACAAAGATAAAGGGGAAACCCTGTGTTAGGAGATGAGGTGTTTAATTTTAATTGGACATGTTAATTAGGTCAGCCAAAGGGAGCTCTTGATTGTTGGACTTCAATACTTCGATAGTTGGACCTTGGTACTCAGCCTAAGGAGGAGAAAGTGGCCAAATAAGGGAATAGACCTTAGAGGCTAGCTTTAGGAATGCTAATCTAATGGTTTTTTTTGTTTTGTTTTGTTTTTTCTTTTTTTTTTTTTTTTAGCAAGGCAGAGGGAATGGGAAGAGAAGGGCAGGGCCTGCCAGAACCAGGCTTGCATGCCCAAGCTGGCCAGAGTCCCTTCAGCAGGAACTACCAGGGTGAGATTGGGCATGTGTTTTCACTTACTGGGTTTTAATGAGTGATCCCTTGCTGATGAACATCTCGGTCTGCCTCACTCCAACGCTTCATTCTCTCAGCTTTCTAGTGGAGACAAATGTTCTCCCACTTTGTCATTTAAACGCAAGTTTTCATCGGTTGAAGCATGTCTCTCCAAAATTCCTGTGTTAGTCCTCTCCCCGAGTAGCTCAGAAGGTAATCTTAATCAGAGACAGGACTTTAAAAGAGATCAAGATAGAAACAGTTACCAGTGGAAGCCCTACGCCAATGCACCTAGAATCCTGATAGGAAAGGCAGGTTGGTATCCTGTGGACACGCATAATACATACATACATACATACATACATACATACATACATACATACACAGAGAGATAGAGACAGGGACAGAGAGAATAGCATATGAAAATGAAAGTGGAGACCAGTTTGATGTCTGTTAAGGAATATCAGACATTGTTTGCAAGCCGCCTGAAGCAGAGGAGACATGAAATGGATTTTTCCTTCACAGATACCAGAAGAAGAAGCCCTGCCCACAGCCCCAACTTGGATTTCAAGCTTCCAGAGCTGCAAGGCACTGATTCTGGTATGAAAACCAACCTGCTGTAGACTTCATAAAGATGACTCCAACCCACTACGGGCATTCTTCATGATGACAATCTACTGCTTATCTCTTGGGCTCACCCATCTCTTCCTTTGCAGGCTATGTATCCCACTGCCACCCCACAAGCTAGTGAACATGTAGGGACCTAGAACTATCTTATGCTTGTTTCCCTTTTCAGGAACACCTGCACCAATATAGCAGACTGACCACCATCCCTTACAGGAAGCCTTATTTCATCTCTTTTCATGCCCAACAACCAAGGGGAGTTACCGGCACTGCATGTGCTGAGACTTCTCTTTGGACCATCTCCTGTGGTCACCGTTACCCTACACTGCAACCTGATACTTATGTGTCTGTCTTTGTGTGACCACCTAGTCAGAACACACACACACACACACACACACACACACACACACACACACCACAAACACACACAAAGTGGCTTGGGGTAATGTTTGGTTCCTTAGATTTTTGACAACAGAGAAAGAAAGGTAGCTTGGATTATATCAGTGAGTGTGTTTCTAGTCTAAATGATACCCTTGTCAAATTGAATTAATAAGCTGTCATTCTGTGAGTTTGGGGTAAGTGAGAGCCAGTGAATCAAAACAATTTGGGCCTGCAGAAAATGGAAAAATAACATTGAAAAATAAAAAAAAAATAGCATAGAGTGTAGAAAGAGAAACTCTAGATACTAGGGGCTTAAAAATCAAGTGGATTCCTCCCCTTGTCCTCGCCAGTCATGAGCGTCTGCATATAAACCAACCCCGTCACTCCTCCACCTTATGTTAGAGACAGGGCATCTCACTGAACCTGTTGCTCATTTGTTGGTTAGACTGCTGATCATCGAACTCCGGGGATCCACCTGTTTCACTTCCCCAGCGCTGGGACCGTGGGCATGCGCTTTTCTCAGGAGTTCGAGCCCTATCAGAACTCAGGCTCAAACAGCAAACACTTAACCAACTGAGACATATCCCCACACCCCTAAATATCTGTTCTTAATCCCCATGCTAAACTACATCTACACTTGCTTTGTGTTTCCCAATTCAGTTTGTAAGTGAAAAAAATTTTGTCTTTGCTTGTCACGTGTCCTGGATGTAGCAAATCAAAATGTCATGAAGACTTTTCTATGGTGTAGGACAGAAATCCAATGGAAGCAGCCCCACTGTCTACAGACTATGATACGTTACAGCTGAAATCACATGAAGCATAATGTGGGGAGTGTTCAAGGAAACATCTCTGAGACTCTCCCATGAGCTTTGAAGACTTTAGGAAGTATGGGTTGTCTGTGGTATGTCCCAGCCCTGAATCCAGCACTCACACATGGGTGAGAACTTGCACGTTGTACAACTGTGCATGCCTGCCTGAGCACACTCACTGGTGACTATAGCCAGGTGAAATTCCACAGCCCATTCCAGGATCTCCAAGGCTCTCAGTCAGCCCCGAAGGGCACCATTTTGAAAGGTGGGTCCTATGAGAAGGAGGCCGTCAACGGTGGAGTGGCTTGGTCCCTATTTCACATTTCGGAGACGTTTGTGAGCTCTGCCTCATCTCTGTATCTCTCATTTATACCTGAGTTCTCTCGTGAGTTACACAAAGCTTGTAGCCGATTTCTACAAGCTATAATCCATATCCCAATAGCTGAATTATACCTGCTATAATGCTATTCTATCTAATTTCCCCACCAAGAATGTAGAACTTAGTCAGACTGCCAGGTCAGGGGAAGTCCTTGACTTTTTGTGTAGATAAGTGTTCATTAGATGTGAAAGCTGACGCGCTAACATTCCAGCTCTAGCTCTTTTGAAAATACGTGTTCCATGGAACTGTCTAGAACCCTAACAAAAGTGTGTGATGAAGTAAATTCATAGAACTCTGCATGGTTTTTTTCCTTTAAGGCTTTGCAGTGTGACTTGTTTTATTGAAGGCCCCAGATACCCCATAAAAATAAGACCTGATTGATTTTATATAACCTGATGTTCTCCAAGTAAGACCTGATCAAGAAACCCTTAAATTTTCTTTCTCTAAACATATTATCTTTCACAGAAGCAGTAAAATATTGAGTGTTGGAAATCTTGTCATCAATTTCTTCTGGGGTGGCGTTATTAGCATATATTTATTGTACAACAAGATAAATGGCATAAGGACATTTGCTTAAGTATGTCATATACTTTGATAAAATTCACTCCACTCACCCTTTCTTGTTTCCCTCTTCCTTCTCATCCTCTCTCTTCCCTTTTGAAATAGTCTGCCTTCTATATTTCATGTTACACATGAACACACACACACAGACACACACACAGATACACACACACACACACTATATATATAAATATATAATGTCATTTGGCGGGTGTCTGGGACTGACTTTTTCTTACAAATGACATCACTCTATTCCATTGTTCTTTATATGAATACAACCTTCACCAGTCTTCTCTCCCACTTATCTATTAATGAACACCTAGGCTTGGGGAAGAGTGCTTTAATAAGCGTGGGTGAGCAGCGTCCCTGTGGCGTGCTTAGATCCTTCAAGGCATTCCCAGGAGAGTCTAGCTGGATACTAGTTACTGATTTCCGAAAACAAATCTTTATTTTGTTCTTGGAATTCCCTCCTGGCTCTTAGAACCATGGGGGGAAAAGTGGGGAGAGAAATCACCCTCTGATTTTCTAAACATGGGGATATAATTCAGAACTGTTTTGTTGGTTGTTAGGTGAGTAATGATCCAGCTTTTCTCCAGAAGAAACTGAGGGAACTATGCGTGTGAACTATAATGTCATATGTGCTCAATATGTACAGGAAAATGGAAACTTCATTTTTCAACCTTTTCACCCCCACCTTTTCAACCTTCAATAATGTGGTGATGTTTTGATGGTGCTTTAACAAATAAAGCTTGCCTAAAAATCCTAGTACAGAGCTAGCCACTAGTTAGCCACAGAGGTCAGGCAGTAGTGGCCACACTCTTTATCCCAGCACTGGAGAGACAGAGGCAGACAGATCTCTGTGAGTTCACCGTTGGCTACACAAGATTGCATCAGTCTAAAAGAGAAACAGAACCAAGCGGTGGTGGCTCACACCTTTAACCCCAGCACTAGGGAGGTGGAAATGGGAAGTGATATGGCTGGGCGGAAAGAGGAATCTAAGGCGGGAGGAGACAGGAGCTCCAGAGATGGCATTCAGTTTGAGGACTTGTAGAGACAGGACACCCCATTTGGTCTGAGGATTTCATAGAGGTAAGAACTAGTGGCTGGCTGCTCTGCTTCTCTGATCTTCTGACGTGCCCTAATATCTGACTCTGGGTGTTTATTATTAAGACCAATTGGAAATCACGTGACATGAACCCCACTGCGGCACACACCTCCAGTTCCACCGTGGGCCTTGCTATGTGCAGACCCAGCCCACACTGTTCCCGTTTACCCGCTGATTTCTGCTGTGCCTCAGGAAAACACAGCGGAAGGTACAGGGCTGCACAAAGTGACAGTAACGATACAACGTGTCCCTGAAACTGAGCACTGAAGACAAGCTTGTCCCCACAGTGGTGGCGTCAAATACGGAGTGACACTTTAGTGGCTGTCTCCTTTGTGCCTAAGAACACCTTTGCCAAAACACACGTAAATAATGAGAGAAACGTGGCTTTTGCCAGCACACAGGATTAACTGTACTGTTGAGGCTTTCGGGATATTTGGCAAGACGTCACAACTTCCAATCCTGTCCATGCCCTGCCAAGGATTCTCCACAGAGTCTTTTTTCTGTGGAGTAGTTAAATAGACTGACTTCGCCTCACATTGGTCATGGAGGGAATTAGGACCATAACTGTTGAGACAATTTATTTCGTAGGAAATAGCTCTAGCCAACTCAAACGTCCCAAGGCCAAAGTCAGGGGTTCTATTTAACGCGATGTTTTGGATCACTTTGTTTTTGCCTCTTAGCTGCTCTGAGCAGGGAAAGCATCCTCCCATCCTCAGCATAGCCCATTCTCTTGCTATGAAGCCGGCATTCTGTTAGGTGAGCTAAGGTTAGGTTGTCCCCTGAGGATCCTGCTGGTGCTTCCTTCACCAATATCTTCCAAGATGGACCTGGGGGAGAACTCGAGTTCTTTTCCCAGCCTTGTTCTGTTCACCCATACCGTAACACAAAAGTGCGAAACTAAGAAGAACTGATACCCAGTAGGGTTTGCAGCACCGATAACATTTTCATTCTTATCCTTGAAAATGTGTGTACAAAGGTTGATTTAGTCTTTCATATACGACAAGCAGCCTTCTTCGTGAAGCGTATTGTGGACTATTTATATCTGGGTGTTATCTCAGATTAAATAACTGGGAAATTTGATAAATATATTTAAATCTGATAGGCACTTAATGCTATCTACCAAACTGTAGATTCTGGATCCTTTGTGGCCATGAGTACAAAATGTTTTATGATGGACCCCACTCTGAGATAAGCTTGAAGAGCACTTTCATCTTCTTTCAAATCCCTCTGGTGATGAACTTGAGTAAAACTCCATTTATTCATTCATTTATTTATTTAGAGACTGGGTACCCATACAAAGTCTGCCAGTCTAGAACTCACTATACAGACAAGGCTGGCCCAAACTCACAGAGATCTACTACCTGCCTCTGCCTCCCAATGCCTGTGCCAATACACCTGGCTGAAATTGAATATACACTTAACTTATTTAGGACTTGTAGTTTGTTTGTCTATGGGATTTAAAGTTCTCACAAGCATACACAGTCCAGACAGGATCAAATTAGCTAGCATTCAAAATCTCTGGAAAATAGTATTGAGTGGGTGGATGGCGATCCCACCTTCTGGTTCCCCCACTTAAAATCGTAGCACCGAACGAATCCAGCTTGGAGAACGCTGCCTGTGGCCATAGTCTAATTACTTTGATTGGTGCTTTCTACTCACAGCGGAGTAGAATGCAGTTTGTTTAAGAACTGGAACATATAGTCAGGCAGTGGTGGCTGTGGCCTTTAATCCCAGCATGAGTGAGGCAGAGGCAGGAGGATCTCTGTGAGTTTGAGGCCAGCCTGGTCTACAGAGTGAGTTCCAGGACAGCCAGCCTGCACTAGGTGTTATCAGTCTATTCCAGTTTCCCTTTGCCTGCATCTTAGGGTGGGTGAGTGAACTCATGAATCACTCTTCAGACACCACTGCCTGTACCACTGTCTTTAAACTACCAAGCTACACACGTTTCTGCAGGACTTACCAGCCCACAACACTACCCTGCTGATTTCCATGTTCCCTGTCTGACACCTTCTTCACAGTACCGCCTTCGTGACTTTGGGGATTTACCAGTTCAGGTCTTCCCCATTACCCTACAACCTAGAGCAAAGCTAGGCCTCTAAACAGGAGCTTCGTGTATATTTGTGACTTAATAGTAGATAGATAGACCGGACAAACACTCATTAAGTTTGCATTATTTTCAAGAAACAAAATGTTCTGATAATGGTGATACTGAATTGTGTCAATGACGGTGGCTGATATAACTGTGGTTTATGGGTCTAATAGCATCATTGTCTGGGGTCAGTGAGCCTCCAGGCCTTGGTATGGATACCTCACTGCTGCCTGGGACTGAGCCCAGTGTGCCACCACCAAAGCCTGTGGTGACAGCCAGTAGCTTCATTCAGTGCCTTCCTCCTGGATTTTCTCTGGCCCTGGGATGTCCATTCTACCTCTTGGGAACTCTTAGCTCTACTCAGGTAACCTTTAGAGAACACTCCAGATTAAGTCTCTGATTCTAACAGCTTCAAGGACATGTATTCTTCCCATGATGCTTAGCCCTCTGCTTATAGCTCACTCTTGCCCGAGAGTAAGTGGCTACCAGAGCCTCTCTCTTACTGTGTCTTCCTCGATGGCCTCTCTGTGATCTTCTAGGGCAGTCTGATCCATTTCAGTGTTCGCTATGAACTCTTAGGGAAGCTCCGCAAGCATCTCAGCAGTTCTCTCTACAACAACGCGGTCTGATCCTTATCGTTAATTTTGTTTTCTAAGATGTTTGGATATTCACTGGCACGTTCTACATTACTCACTCACTTCCACAGATGATATAAAGTGACAACAGGGACAACAAAGAAGCCAACACCGAGCAGCCGAGCAGCCCAAGTCCCAAAGTCCTTTTGGGAGAAAGACTTTGGGAAGAAGATCACTCACTATAATTTGCTTTAACGCTGACAGATATTGATGTCAATGTGGAGAAGACAGAGTGTGAGGGAAATGACCAGAGGGAAATTACTGAAATATTTAACTTTTCAAGCCAGCATTGATTGAAATGAATTATGATGATAGAACTTTGTATGGAAGATCAAATTGAAGGCATAAATAATTATGAGAAGTATCTGTCAAGCATTTTCCCACTTTTAAGAAGTAAACTATCTGAAAGAAATCAAATGATTTACCGAGAGTCACAGACTAAACAAATGACACATGGCAGATTCAAATCTGTCTTCTGACTCTGTTTCTGCCATAGATTTTGGCCTTAGACCTTACCAAGGTATACACAAGAGGGTAATTAGGTTATTGACATAGGCTGCGGCACTGTATCGGGCTGGGCTAGCAGAGAGGCGGAAGAAGTAGGGCAGCCTCCTTCGGGCAGGGTGGGAAATGTTCTAGTAACAGATACGTCTGTGGTGCAAGGCTGGACATGATCCAAAAATGCCTCAATCATGGGAATGTATCCCAATTAAAATTTTTAAATAGAAGTCATTGCATTTTAGAACTGTGTCTATAAGACTATCAAACGCATCCTATGCAATCCATTTAGAGAACGACCATCAGGAAATGTCCCTGGTAGAGACGCTCGCACCAAGGAAAGGCATTTCTCTTGTTTCTATGAGTGGGGGTTAGGAGGAAGCATTGGAAGAAATCAGATGCGATGTCGTCATCCCGCACCATGAACTCCTCCCAAGCTGGCACACCGTACCCTGGAAATACGCTATTTGCCTGTGCCAAAGAAATCCGGAACACAAAGGAACACCGCGAGTTAAGTGGCTTTTCAGTGCAATCCCGTCTGCTAAGCAAACTAGGATGCTGCTTATGACAACGTCTGGGAGAACTTTCTCAGGGGTTGCCTTTAGTTTGTGTTAATTGAACTTAATCTACCATCTCTCTCTACAGTTTATTATTTCATTTTTGCAAGCACACCTTCTCTCTTGCTTTCTCTCTCCTGCCCTTCTCCATGCCTTTCTCCTCTTATTATATTATTTTGTTATCTATTTCTGTGACAAACAGCCACGGACAAAAGCTGGGGAGGAAAAGGTTTATTTGGTTTACATGTCTGGGTCACTGTCCATGGCAGAGGGAAGTGAAGGCAAAAACTCCAGGAGAGACCACAGAGGAACACTGTTCACTGGCTTGCTCTTCATAGCTTGCTCAGCCTGCTTCCTTACACAACCCAGGACTCTCTGCCCAGCAGTGGCACCATACACAGTAAGCTGCGCCCTCCTACATCAATAATTAATCAAGAAAACGTACCACAGACTTGCCTGTAGGCAAGTACTTTCTCGAGTGAGGTTGCCTCTTCCCACATGCCCCAGCTTGTGCCAAGTTGGAGAAAACGAACAAGCACCCTCATCACAACCTTCAGAACCTGTCACTGAAAATGTAGCAAATCAACTTCCTAGCTCTGCCCAGAGGAAGGATGTAAGGGTGGGAAGGCGGGAAAGATGGCTCAGTGCTTGAGAGATACTGCTGCTCTTGCAGAGATCCTAAGTTCTGTTCCCAGTACTCACACTGGGCAGCTCACACCTACCTGAAACTCCAGTCCAAAATTTCCTATACCTCTGGTCTCCAAGGGCACTGGACTGCATGTGCATAGCCACACATATAAACACAATTATAAATAGATTCCAACCTCTTTAACAAGATGAGGCAGAAATAAAATATGTGGTCAAGGCCCAAGAAAAATAACAGGGTTTTCATTCCTTCCGATGACCAGTTCCTCTTTTGTATTCCTAAGAGAGTTAGGAAGTTGTAAAAAACACAAGCAAACAAAAATGAACAACCACAATGCCGCCCCCAGCGTTTTGAACTCTGTGCTTTCAGCTCTGATATTTTAAAACATAAAAAAAAATTGGTGATAGTTTAGGACTTATTTCCGATATCAAAAGAGAAAAATCTTTCAGCGTAAATGGGCTTTTGAATCGAGAGGATCCTCTGCTTTCTATCTGAGCTCATTGTTGCTGCTGGAATCCTCTTTTTTCCATCAAATGAGCCTCTGGCACCAAGAACTGGAGTCTACGCAGGCCACGCTGCTCTGCACCGACTGCGATAGAAAATTCTGCCCATGTAAGACACATCTTTTACCTGATACGAAAAGACAACGTTTGAGTCTATCTTAGCACTATGAAAGATAAAGATTGTTGGGTTATGTGTGGGGGGCTAGACTTATTGTCAATGGCCACACCTTGAACTTACCCCAAACTTACACTGACCCAAAGGATAGAGCTGAACATAAAATGACCAGGAAAAGAATTCACAGACCAGTTTTCACTGTTAGAGTTTTAAAGAAATCAAGGAGAATTGTCTCCAGAGACACACGTGGCCTCGTGGAATAATTGAAATTATAATTAAATAAAAGCGAGACATCCCGGGACTACTTAGGTCTGTAGCTCCCTAAAGATGGTGGAACTATGTCAGAAGGGAAGCAATTGCTCTGCAGCTTTCTCAGTCTTAGAGAATTCTCCAGACTTTCCGAGTTGGAGAAGGAACCAAGAAAAAAACCCAGCCATGTCCCCACAGAATAGCAGTCCATCAACAGTGGACACTATATGCAAGAACAGCCCCATTAGGCTGTCGTGGAACCAAAAACTAAAATCCAGTCCCTCGAGAGTTGGTGCCATCCTGGCATGGTAGTGAACATGTCACTCGAGCGTCTGTGATGATGCTAGTGGAAGCGTATTGCCGCTGTATGAAGTACAGTACAAAATAATGAAGATTATATTTGATGATAATAGATAACCATTACTGATATATGTACTTATTATTTTTTTAACATTTTTAGGGTGTATTCCAACTTAATTTTTAAAAGGCAGTTGTGTATATGGGCTGTGGAACTGTGTTGCTGAATTACATCAACGAAGCATCCCACAGCCCTTCTTTACCTGGGTCTTAATAACGTCAAGAGGCCACACTGATTGACTGACCTACACCCCTCCCCAGATATCTTTGTGTTTGTGGTTCTTGTACAGTGACAAAATTTCCCAGCAATGGATTTCTTAAAAAACATTGTTTAGAGATTGTGATGATTAAATTTCACTGTCAGCTTGAATTTAGAATCACCATGGGAACACACTTCTTGGTGTGTCTACTTCTAGGAAGGTTTAGCTGAGAAGGGACTATCCACTTAAATGCATGGACTCACGACAGAATAAAACAAAAGAGGAAATGAGGTGAACACCGGCATTTAGCTTTCTCTGCTTCCTGATGGATGCAATTGGCCAGCTGCCCCACTCTCCGGCTGCTGAGACATCCCACCATGGCGGACAACACCCTGGAGGTGTGAACAAAAATATATCTGTTTTTTCCTCCAGTTACTTGCCAGGAATGCTGTCACCACACTGAGAGCAATTAGTACAGGAATAAATGGCTGTAAGAACAGGACAGACAAGGATGACATTACCCCCCTCCCAGTCCACCCTACTCCACCACCATCAGCTATGCAGAGAAGAGAATTCACTGCACACGTCGTCATCAATGTCCTCAACTCCAGAATTAGCAGGCCAATAGCAGTACAAGCTACAGAGTGGGTAGGATGCCGTGCAGCCAGAGCTTATGGGTATATCTGTATTTCATAAGTAACATATCAGATGAAAGACGCACAGAATGTCCCAGAACTGCTGAAGGAAATGATAGTATTCGTGCAACGAGCTCAGAAGTAAAGGCAGACTGTCGGTGTGGAGCTGGAACTAAAGTTGGAAAGGACTCAGACTAACACAGCAAGGGAGTTGGGAGAGGCTGGGCTGGGTCGGCCTTGAGCGCTGCCCTCCCTCCTGTGAAGACACCAGAAAGCCAGGGAAACTGAGGAGTGAAGAAACGGGTTCCCTTTCCATAGATCAGTTTATCTATTCCCAGCTCAGAAAGCGATCCATTGTCTCAAGTTACACCTCTTTCAAAAGGTCATCTACTGGGGCTAAGAAATGGCTAACCTGTTAAAAGCAGTTGTTGCCCTCACAAAGAACCGCTATTTGGTTCTCGACACTCAGCTGCAGGGGATCCAGCAGCTCTGGCTTCTGAAGACCCTGTATTCACACACATGCTTGCATGCACGCACACACACACACATAATCTAAATAATAAAACAAATCAATGTTTTTAAAAATCACTCATTGTTTAAAAATCAATGCTACTACATTGAATAGGATGGCTGACTGTCAACAGCACTCACCAATAAACTGCTGCTGGTGCAGAGAGCAACGCTTGCACACTCCTGGAGGGGATGTGCTTGCACACTCCTGGAGGGAATGTAGACAAGAGCGCTTACACACTCCTAGAGGGGATGTGCTTACACACTCCTGGAGGGAATGTAGACAAGAGCGCTTACACGCTCCTAGAGGGGATGTGCTTACATGCTCCTGGAGGGGATGTGCTTACACGCTCCTGGAGGGAATGTAGACAAGAGCGCTTACACACTCTTAGAGGGGATGTGCTTACACACTCCTAGAGGGGATGTGCTTACACACTCCTGGAGGGAATGTGCTTGCACACTCCTGGAGGGAATGTAGACAAGAGCGCTTACACGCTCCTGGAGGGGATGTGCTTACACGCTCCTGGAGGGGATGTGCTTACATGCTCCTGGAGGAAAGGCAGACCACAGCCTCCAGATAAAGCAGCCTGACAATTCCTCCAGACATTCAAGATTTGACTCACTAATCCCACCCACGAAATCAGGAAATATGTCTACACAAAACTTGTTCACTAATGTTATGCAGTTATATCCTCCTTAGGGAACACAAAAGCTGGTCAGAATCCTGAGTCCCTCTTGAAGCTCACAAGGACCCTTCCCCAGAAAACAAATATGTCGTGGGAGGAGTCTTCTGTGGAGTTCCATGAAAGTTACTAGGGAAACCCCGAAAACGTAGCTTTTGGGAGTTGAACCCATGGTGTAGTGGACTTCACAGTAATGCAGTAGCCCGAAGTTCCATGCTTCTGTGAGTAACCCCAATAATCTTGTCATTTCACCATGTTAGACTTGGGGAGAATTGTTTCGAAGACTATCATCAGTGACCCATCTGAGGTGAATAGTCAATTGTGGACATCCCACCCTTAAGAAATGTCACACAATAGAAAGTATTCATAGAAGCATAATTTTAATAGTCTCCAAATATAACCAACCCTATCAACTAATAAGTGGATATGCGAAATACAAGCTATCAATACAGCTGGGGCCATAAGAAGGAATGCCTTGGAAATGTACACTGAGTTAAAGGATGCAGACACAAGATCATGTGTTGTGTGAGTTACTTGTATTGGATGTCTGTAACAGGCAAAAACCAGAAGTGAATTAGTAGATTTGCGGTTGCCAGAGGCAGAGAAAGGAAGAAAGTCATTGGCCACACATATATGTGGGACTTCTTTCTGAGATTATAACAATATTCTGGAATTGGATAGCGGTTTTGGTACATGTCTTGGTGAAAATATTAAAAACAACAAATTTATATATTCAAAATGTAAATTTGTGAAGTATAAATCATACCTTAGCAAAACACATAAAAAAATCAGTACCCACTTCAATTATGTTAAAGAGATGGAAGGTCAGGGGGCTCCTTGCTTTTAAAATGCTTTCCTTAGTTAACTACCTGAGCATTTGTCTCTGCTCCAGCCCTTCTCTTCATCTGGTGAGAAATCAGAATAACACTTGCCACCCACATTGTGACAAGGCCTGTGTGTATTTTTGAAATGCCTGCTTCCTAACAAGATGTGATATCCAGATATAAGGTATTATTATTATGCAAAAGGTAACATCACACAGCAGGTGGCTTTAAATAGAGTCAGAATGTGGTGGTTGAACCGCAAACATATGTCCAGGTAATCATTGCTCACTGTCAGGAAGCAGCCCATTTAGAACCTCATGCTCAGAGCTGGTCATCCATGAGAGCAAAGCCTGAAGAATACTCAGACACGTGTGCACACACATGCACATAGATACATAATATGCACGCGGGAACACACACAAAAGTGCAACTTACTCAATCATACAACGATACTTACTAAAAGACATAGTTTGGGAAAATGGGTGGATTTGTGTGTACACTTTGAAAGTATGCATGTGTCTACATACGTGAATGCTTGTATGTGTATATCATGGAGCATGCTTATATCTTGCTTTATTTGGAGAAAAGCCTTCAACTTTCTACTTACTTTTCCATATGTAAACTCAAGGTAACCTCACTGAGATCTCACTATAAAAATTAATAACCCAAGTTAGGATACAATTCGCTCCTACACAAGGACGTTGCTAAAGAACAGATGGAAGCCAACATTTCCTCCGGGGCCTGTTGCTGAGTTAATGGGCAGAGTAAGAGCAATGGCGTGAACAGCCCCACCTCCCAGGCAGAACCTGTAACTGTGTGTGTGTGCGTGTGTGTGTGTGTGCCACCACTGCTCCGGTTCTAAACTGCCCTTGAAGTGGGGTTTCTATTACACAAATCAATTGCTTTATCTGGCATGATGGCATTTGTAGAGAAGGCTGAACAGGAATGACCAAAAACAAATTTCTTTGTTGAAATTGCTTTGATTTCGCTGGGTCGCTCTTGTTCTCTCTTTTTGAGACAGGCTCTCACTCTAGGCCAGCATGGACTAGAACTTACTAGGTAGCCTATGCTGACCTTGAACTCAGTAATCCTCCTGTCTCAGATTTCAAAGTACTGGGATTATATGGGCATGTCAATACATTCAGCTGATTACCTTAAATATAAATTTGAAAAGCTACTCTCAAATCTTGGGACGTTAATCTCCCTTTACAGAAAAGTGATTCTCCGTGTATAATAAAGAATAACAGGCTGCAGAGATGGCTCAGCAGCTAAAGGCACTTGCGGCAAAACCTGGTGACCTGTTCTCGATCATCAGGACTGTCATGGCGAAAGGAGAAAAACAACTCCCGGAAGTTATCCTTTGACCTCCACACCCATGCCCTGACATGTGTACACCCATCTACACACACACACACACACACACACAAACACTCACACACACACACACTTTTAAAGTGAGCAAATACAAGTAAAAGGGATTTGTATAGATTTACAATGGATGTTTACTTTTTCAATTACACAAACACACAAATCTATATGGCAATGTGTTCACTGGAAGAAAACCCAAATGATGAATTTTAAAGTTCTTTATATTGCTTTCTCAGGTTTCAGTGAGTGACTCTGGTTTTCAAGTGTCAGCTATTGGACTTTGATGATCGAAAAGGAAAACCTGCTTCCATGTGTGTCAGGCTCTTCAAAGACTAATACCAATTCTATAATCACTCACGGTAGCATCCAGCTCTGGTAGTGAACAATGTATGCAAATCCACCCATTAAATACTACCTTGCAACTATTTGCCTAGCAATATTCTACAGCTAGTAACTATCTTCTGAGATGCTCAAAGAAGGGGGTAAAAATATCCAGGGCCCTCACTGTGCCAGTCAGTGAGTAACTCCCATAGTTCATTGCCGCAGAGCACAGGGTAAGCAGTTCCAGCTAGTTGCTTCCAGGGGTCATAAGAGGGACCACCCAGGCTGACCTAACCAGCCCTGGAGTTGGCTTCCCTGCTCCAGGTCAGCCAGCAGAGCTCTGGTTTTCACCCTGGTTATATCTGAAATTGTCCTCTGACATGACTGAAGGATTTCAAATGTAGTATGAAAGGCGGCATCCATTTTCTTCTCAGCTCCTGGCTAAGTCCCAGCTGCCCATTTGCAAAGAATGATTTGTGCAAAGGGAATCAGCACAGCAGTCACTTCAAAGAGCCCCCTCCCCCATCTCCACTGAAACCTTGCAGGGAAGACCTTGGTAACACCAGCTGAGAGGTGCATTGAGTGCTGAGGTTTAGCTTTGTCGGTCCCTGATTTAGAACTGTCGGCACCTGCTTTCTGATACAGGCATGCCAGGCAGGGGCCCAAGAGCTGGATGAAGGGGAATGAGCTTGTCAGTAGCCGAAAACCAGCACCTTCTTCCTTCATCCTTGCCAATGAAGTTCAGAGCACATTCGGGCGGGCAAGGGGACCAGCATGCATTTTCCTTTTCATTGGAATGACTTAAAGAGTTCTCTTCTGGGAAGAGAAATTTGAAAGATTGATTTCTCTGAGTCTGAGATAAACTGACTCTACTCAAATGAGCAAGTAGCCGGGAGAGGAAATGTATTGCTGCCTCGCCTCCTCTCAGAGGTTCCTAGCCTTTCAGACCTTGCATTTTGCTGGCTGAAGAACTGCGGGTGTTTCTGTGGTGAATGTTGTTTATGTTGTTATCTGTGGGCAATCATTGCTAGAGCAGTGGTGTGTGGTAACGTTTCATCTCCTCATCCCCGAAGGAGGAGTGTTTGTTAGTAGAACAGAAGAAAGCATCAGAGACGCTAGCCTGTTCACAGGTCAGGTTTTATCTCAGACTTTCCAAGTCCTTAAACCAGAGTCATATGAAAACCTTGTTAAAAGCATGGCCTCCTCATCCCAAGCAATCTTGATTCCATAGGTTTTAAGAGGAATCTGTGTTTTATCATGCTTACAGATAGTGTTGAAGCAGGCTGAACTTTGCTACCATCTGGGTTGGAGGTACGCCAAGAAAGTCATTTTGATTTGTTCTAATAACTTTATCCATTCGATTAAAAGGAAGAACACACTAACTGGCTATCCAATACCAAATGGTCATCCGTGTGAATGTACAAACAAGCGACATCGTGCAGACCGAGAAGGATATATGCAGTAATATAGATCATGTATGTACAACAATTAATGGAAAAGGAGGCCACGAATTTAAAAGAGAAGAAGGAATTGGAGGAGGAAGGTGAGGGGAAAATGATATCATCATAATCTCAAAAATAAAAGAAAAAAAGATACACCGCAGAGTTAATCAAATTTTACAAATCTTACAGGGACCACTGTGGTAGCTTTCGGGAGCCTGTCTTCATCCATCATCTTTCCAGTGGCTCAACTCAGGGTGTCTAGCTTCCACATCAAATGATTTTACCCACTGAGTCACTTTGCCAGTCTATAAATATTTTTTTGGGGGGAGGGCCTTCGAGATAGGGTTTCTCTGTGTAACAGTCCTGGCTCTCCTGGAACTCACTTTGTAGACCAGGCTGGCCTTAAACTCACAGAAATCCACCTGCCTCTGTCTCCTGAGTGCTGGGATTAAAGACACGTGACTCCACTGCCCAGCCAAATCTTCCTTTCAGACTGAGATGTAGACACACCCTAAATCCCTTCATGAATCCATTTGGCTAAGGTGTAAAGGAGAAACCTGAAGGCCTTCTGGGTGGTGGAGTTAAGGTTTGCAGGGCCACAATTCTGGGAAAACCTGCCTGGAAACCACGCGCTCTCACGAGAATCAAGTTTTCTTTGGTTCCTAGCTCTTAGCAACCATACTCAAGATTCACAGTCCTATTAATTAACTGTCAGCTTCTTGAGAGGTGGAGCCTGCCACAAGATGGGCACCTCCTGCCTCCTCCTGCCTCCTCCTGCCTCCTCCTGCCTCCTCCTGCCTCCTCCTGCCTCCTCCTGCCTCCTCCTGCCTCCTCCTGCCTCCTCCTGCCTCCTCCTGCCTCCTCCTGCCTCCTCCTGCCTCCTCCTGCCTCCTCCTGCCTCCTCCTGCCTCCTCCTGCCTCCTCCTGCCACACTGTAAAGGCATGCAATAAGTCCTCTCCCTCCCTCCTTCCCTCCTTCCTTCTTCCCTCTTCCCTCCTTCCTCCTTCTCTCCTGCCTCCTCCTGCCACACAGTAACAGGTATGCAATAAGTCCTCTCCCTCCTCCCTCCTTCCACCTTCCTCCTTCCCTCCTCCCTTCTTCCCTCCCATCTCCTCCTGCCACACAGTAACAGGTACCCAATAAGCGCTCTCTAAATGTATCTTGATGTTTACTAGTTTGTAAATTTCTAATTTATACTAATTTTTAAAAATTAAGAACGCTGATGAAATTTAAATGTAATTACTGTTAACAGTTTGGAAGGCTTGTGTGAGTCTGCAAGTGTATTAAACCCTTTAAAGAAAAATGTTTCCTAATCTCAAGTTATTTCTCTCAGGAATAGAAAAATGCTGCAATTTGCTTTGAAATGGACTCCGAAGTGTTGATTTAGCATCTTTCATAAATACAATCCCTTCGCCTCTGCTGTGTAACTGCTTTTAAATAGATTGGAAATGGATGTGTAATGAAGAACTCGCTTTACAAACATCTAAGGATGCCATTCCAACACACACAACAAAACTCCACATCAATTTGACAAATACTTAATTATCCTTCCTGAGCATCTAACACGACGAACACACCAATAATTTGCTTCCTGCTGAAATAACACAAAGCGATGGGAAGGGTGGGGGTGGGGGGACGAGCAATGGTGCCCTGCCTGACCACAGACTTCAAGAATAAGAGAACAGTAATCAGTGTGTCAGTAGCAACCCAAGTTAGCAGAGGCCTCTAAAGTAGTCTGAGTCCTTAGTGAGCTGGAAAGGTCAGGCACATCAACAGTTCATTACCGTGAGAGTCGGAGAAGGCCAGGCCGCTTACAGTGGGAAGAAAGAGAGACCTACCCTGAGCCAGGCTTAACAGACTAGAACCGCTGATCGAGTCTTGAAGGGCAAATAAGAGTTCACCCAACAGTAACTCAGTAGACAGGGTTAGGTCTACAGAG
Organism: Microtus pennsylvanicus; assembly: GCF_037038515.1. Taxonomy (NCBI): domain Eukaryota; kingdom Metazoa; phylum Chordata; class Mammalia; order Rodentia; family Cricetidae; genus Microtus; species Microtus pennsylvanicus. The sequence continues at coordinate 3,161,056 of NC_134598.1, forward strand.
CTGGTTCTTCAAGTTCAGGACAGCACCTTGGAGTGTGCTCTGCAAAGGCTCAACAATGAAGTGTATGCGTCAAGGAGGACTGGGAAAGACATCAGTCTCAACAGAAGCCGACAGTCCAGTCAATACTATTAGACCATATACAATCTAGTCATGCTCATGAACATGCAGGCAGCACGGTGTCCTGCTTGATGGAACAGAGAAATGGAAGAGCACATAAAACGGGATTTATTCACTTTTCCTACGGACGACCAAACTCCTTTGTGTGTTCTTGTCAATTCACAAACCTTCTAATTTATTTTCCAAGGACCCATCCTGCTGTTTTCAAATAACCGTTAGAGATAATGGCCGAGGTTTTATTTAGGCTGCATGACCTTAATTTTTATTTCTGCTGCACTCAGCGCGACGCTGCCTATTCGCTGATGTCCGGAGTTGGACATACAATGAAATTACTTACCGACACCTAGTGGCAAAGATCGGAACTGGGGGCTATCGCGACAGTGGGGCTTGCGTGTCTCCCTTCACACTTTGTCCAAAACCCTTGCAGATTCGCGACAGTGGGGCTTGCGTGTCTCCCTTCACACTTTGTCCAAAACCCTTGCGTCTCATTTTCTCTTTTCAACCCACATCACGATGCTACCGTTGATCCATGCCAGCTTTTTTGCCTTAAAAATATAGCTGAATGAAGAAATGTTAATCAAAATTGAAAAAAAAAAAAGAGAACCACCTAGGGAACAAGATCAACCCTAAGACATAGCCATACTAAGAAACAGACTGAAAGTCAATTGCTCAATTAATACTTTAATTCTATCTTTTCTACTTAGATTTGAAAGATTCGAGTAAGCATATATAAGATAACCAAAATCTACGATATAGCTCAATTCGGATTTCATTTAAACTAAAGAAACTATGCTGCTGTGGTATATTGTTTCTAGTTCCTCAATTGCCGATCCCTCCATCCCCTTTCCATCTGCCCTATGACATCGACTTGTCTACTCAAGGCATCTATTGAGATGAGAACATTAATCTGTGTATTGCTGTTGTCCTAAGAAGAAATCTATAGCTTGTTCTCCCAGCATGATTGTAAAAAAAAAAACAAAAAACAAAAAAAAACACCTAACCAATCAAAGAAGTGAAAATAAAAGAATCCCGATAATTAATGCAATATCTTTTCAGAGCCAACAAGCTCACAGAAGATGCTGTGAGGACCTCCAACAAGTGGAAGTGAGGGGAAGGAGATCATCCTAGACAAATGCTGCATGCGGTTCTTGGGGAAACCACACAGGAGTCAACCGCCTCGTATCTCTGGGAAAACAGAAAACAGGAACAATGTTGATGAACTGGATTTAACTTAAAAGCCAAAATAGATGCTGAAAGACGCAGACAATCATCTTATAATTCACCAGGACATGGAGTTCATCACTTGTGGACTGAGCCACTTTGAGACTCAAGCCCTGCTGGACAGTCACCCAAAACAAAAGGAGCTACTTGCCCCTTGGCGGTAGATGTCATAGACTGTGCGACACAGTGGCTGGGATGCTTAGGTCCAAATAAGAGAACTCCTCCATCCCTGAGTTAGACTGGTGCTGGCTAGTCACCTTCCACTCATGGCCTCCTTGCAAATACTGTTTCCTCTGTCTGAAGTGCCAGTGTATACACCAATCTTTAATCATGCTTTGTGAGGTCAGAATTGCACTATGTAGCCTTTGACTACAGTATAGTCTATTTCATTGTTAGCTAAACATCAGCTGAGAGTTTACTATGCAATGGATTAAGGCGTCTTTCAAGGATTTAGTAATGAATAGGATACAGGTCCTTCCTTCCCTCCAGTAAATTAACCCCAGTGTCTGTCTGCAGAGAAATGAACCTACTGCAGGGAGCATGCTAGAGAGGAGCTTAAACATAAACTGTCTACTCCAGCACTGGTGTCCAGTGACCTATAGGTGGCAAATGGTGTCACCAAAGTGAATTCAGATGACTCAATGTTTTGAGACAGAGACGAATCGACAAAGGGGTGGGGGAAAAAACAGCACATCTCCACACATTAAAAACCAAATCTGAGATTAAAATGACTACGCTGGACAAAAGTCAGATCTACTTGGGAACCATGTACCCGAAGCTGACAGAAGACTGATTTAATGGGCACCTGGGTGAGCCCACATGTTTCTAGATCAGCAAAGGATCATGATCGCGGGGCAAAGTTCAACATAACTTCCATCTGCTGAAGGGAGAGCCATTTGCTGGGCTCCCCGTCCTGTAGAAATGGTGAAGAAGAATCTGTGATACTTGGCAGTTGGATTTTAGGCTTCTATGAGTGATTTTTGGGAGAATCACTCTGCTTTATCCTTAAATGGAACCTATACAAAAGGTTCTTGTTTAGAAAAACCCTACATTAGTACTGAAGAAATGCCCGATTAGCACCACACACTACCACTGCCAAACTGTGAAGTCTTGTCTTATTTTAAGATCAAAACTTCACACATATATTGTTTTAATGTATTATATGTGATAGCATACATTTCTAGCTTTATCTACCAATATCACTATTTTGTTGATATTCATTATTTTTACCTTTCTATTAATATTATGATTATCAGTAAATTATTAACAGACCACAAATTTGTCCTTTAAATTTTTTGCTTACTGAAAATGAGCAGATAATTTCATAATAACTAAATGAAATTTTAACTTGAAATCAATTTGCATTGTTTATTTTTCTGAATATTCTAGAACAAACATCATTGCTTTCTTTCTTCTATGTAAATGTATGCTATATACTTTAGACATATTGTGAATTAAACAACAATGATGACAGTTTTGTGTTGATGCCTAAGAGCCCGACTTTCAACCGGTGCCTGTCCCCAAAGGAAAATGGGCAAATAGTTACCAACTGCTAAATGTCTGTTAGTCAGAAGGCTAATGTTTTTCTGTTGTCTTATAAGAATGATCAAAAACTCACCTTAAATTATGTAGATGTTCAATACCAGCCCTTGGATCCCTTTACCAGTGAGAGAGAATACAGCTGTCCATTTACTGTCTTTCACTGTGGAGTTATTTTGAATAAAATGGGGGGGGTTGAATGAAAGCAACCTTTAATAAATGAGAGTACTCATTGTAATATTTTTTCACCATCGAAGTTAACAATAGCAATAATATTTGTTAAAATCAGTGTCTAAATATGCTATAAAGATCTTCAAATAGGATGGTTAGGGGGCTTACGGGTAATGGATGGTGTAGAGTTGTGATAACGTAATGAACTAAAATGCTCACAGTGGAAATGAGATGGCGTATCTGGCAAGGATTGCTCCAGAATGTCTTCAACCTGTCTCTGTGTTTTCTTCAAATTGCATTGCTGTGTATTTATTATACAAAGATGCGGGTTCTTCAAGCATATCTACTACTTTGCTCTTATTTACATATTTACTCTGCTTTGCTCTCTTCCGTCCCACCGCCATCCCGCCAGCTTCTTACTCTTCCCAGTGCTCCTATTTCCATGAAAAATGTGTTTTTGACTCTCATTTCTCTGGAGATGGCATTTGCACCTTTTGGGAAGTGTCTGTTTACTTTTCCCCTTTAGTCTTTGAATTGGTTTGGTTTCGAAGGGTAGTCAATTTTGAGTTCTTCTTTATGCCTTAGAGATTCTCTCTCTCTCTCTCTCTCTCTCTCTCTCTCTCTCTCTCTCACACACACACACACACACACACACACACACACACACACACTCACACAGCATCAGATGTATAGTTGAGTCAGATTTTCTCTCATTTTCCAGTTTTCATCCTTCATGTCTGGTTACCTCACCTCATATATTATTTTCCAGTTCCATTCATTTTCCTTCAAGTTTCATAATTTCACAGCTGAATAAAATTCCATTGTGGATATGTACTACATTTTTATTACCATACATCTATTGATGGGTATCTGGGCTGCCTTCATTTTCTTGTTATTGTCAAGGAACAGCAATAAACAAGGATGTGCAAATGTGTCAGTAGTGTGCTATAAAATCTCTTGGGCATATGCCCAGGAGTGGAATAGCTGGGTCATAGTTTTAACTTTTTGAGAAACTTACGTACTTGTTTGCACTGTGGCTGCACCAGTTCACACTCCTACTCCACCAGCATAAAACAATTCACAACCAGTAACAGAGTAGAGGCAGGAGAACCAAACTATGGTTTTGATAGATGTGATTGTATTATCCAGAAGTATGGTTAATCTTTTCAACTGAAAATTGCAGTCAAAACATTTTTTTAGAACAAACCGAAGCCCAGAACTAGTGGTTAGATGGCAAAGGAGAACTCAATCGCCTTGGGTAAGATAGTTTCCAAGACGGAGGGATGGCATCACACAGTGCACAGGAATGGACAGAACTACTCCTTAGGAAACTCACTAGGAAGCCCACGGCGAGGCCTTTGCCTCAGGCTTGTGCTATCTGCCTAACATATCCCATCATGCATCTGCTCTGGCTGGGTGATTGGTACTTGCACGTGGGGGCTCAGCTGGGAGAGTATCTTCTTTAGAAAGCTTGCCCTGGCTCTGGCTTGCACAGGGACCATGGCCACAGGTTCCCTGAGTATGCTGATGGCACTGCCCTCAGAACTCTCATCACTAGACCCTTGTAACCAGGGCAACAATGACTCACCATCACCCCTGTTGTATCTCCAACATGGTACCCAGAGCTGCGCCAAGTCTTCAATGGGAACCTTCTCCCATCAATAAGTCAACTGCTTCGTAAGAGCATCTCATTCTTTCTCCTTGAAAGTTTTTCCTTTTTGGACTGCAAAGCTAAATAGAGCACATTGTCTGAGCATGGAGTCATCACTGTCACTACGTGACAGAAGTCTCAGAACCTGGGAAGGTTAAAAATGCTTTGTCCCATCTAAAAGGTGCAGTAAGTCATATCTAGAACATCCTAAGCTACTCAGATCATCAAAACGGCCACCGCAGTTTTCTCATAGCACAGCATTTGTAAGATGTCAGGATTTAGGCTAAAGAATTTTTTAAATACTCCTAAGAAACCTTAAAAACCATTATCCTTTGATATTTTATATTTGAGAAACGGCTCTGAGGGGCAAACGGCCCACACAGACGGTAGCTGTGAGAGATGTCAAGCCTTCAAGGCTCCACTTCACTTTCAGTCTGTGAACTTGGTGTCACGCTCTCCAGTCTCAGTAACCAAGGGACACAACTTATAGAAAAAGAAAAAAAATCTTCTATTAAAGTTTCGGAACCTGGAGTGCAAAATCGAGGTTGATCAATATGACCGTGTTCCCATTGAGATTCGGAGTCTAATCTGTCCCTTACCTCCCTGCTACTGCTCGTGACCTTCAGGGGTTAGTACGTGTTCAGCCGCAACTCTGCAGCTTCCACTTCTCTCAATCCCTGACGGGTTTCCTGTGTGTCTGTCTCCACATTACCTTCCCCAAGAGGACATCGGTCATTCTAGATTGTGACCTCATCTCAGCCGCGCACACCTGTAATGACCCTACTTCCAATAAGATCACAGTCGGAGGTGCTGGACGTAGAGCTTCAACATATTTTTAATGGGCACAGTTCAACCCATAACACACCCTCACACCCTTCCTTTCTCTCTCTCTCTCTCTCTCTCTCTCTCTCTCTCTCTCTCTCTCTCTCACACACACACACACACACACACATACACACACACAGAAACACTGTTATGCTGTTTGTCTGTAGAACCAAATTAATAACATTTCGCTTAACCTTGAGAGCACAGAGAACAAACTGTTGGGAAGAGATGCAACAGAACAGCGGAATGAGGTAGAGGAAGCCTTAAAAGCATAGCTCCATGCCACTTGCTTTATTTCTACTTTCCATCACTAAGCATCGGTTAATAAAATATGTTCCCTGAATCATTGCTGTGTTTATAGAGATGCTGTTGTCATGGTGAAATTTAACAGAGGGAAAGATGAATTTTAGGCAGCCATATTGGTGAGACTCCTGTGTGTAGCTTCTGACATTTCTAGTGACACAGTCACACAGAAAACTTGCTGTTCCTCTGGCTCTTACAATATGTCCACCCCCTTTCCCACAATGGTCCCTGAGTTTTGGGTGCAGTAACTGTATCAATTGGGACTGAACTCTGCATTTTGATCAGTTGTGGTATTATGTAATGGTTCCGTTTGCTGCAAAGACGTTTCCTTTTTTTCTTTTTTTTTTTTTTGCTATTTGCCATTATTTTATTGGATTAAAATTTCAGTGCTAGATAAAACCATAGGAATTTTAAAATATTATTTAGAGACTAACCTGCGTATTAAGTCTTTTTTATATGAGTTGCCAATTGCTCTTTTATTTATTTATTTATTTTTATTTTTTAAATTTATTTATTTATTAACGATTTCTGTCTCTTCCCCGCCACCGCCTCCCATTTCCCTCCCCCTCCCCCAATCAAGTCCCCCTCCCTCGACAGCCCGAAGAGCAATCAGGGTTCCCTGCCCTGTGGGAAGTCCAAGGAACCCCCACCTCCATCCAGGTCTAGTAAGGTGAGCATCCAAACTGCCTAGGCTCCCACAAAGACAGTACGTGCAGTAGGATCAAAAACCCATTGCCATTGTTCTTGAGTTCTCAGTAGTCCTCATTAAGATGTTTCCTTGATGAGAGGTGACAGCAACATTGCTCTGTGGGTGTAGGAATAAATATTTAGAGTGTAGTTGGGAGTCATGATGATTTAATGAAGGTACTCCTCCAACATCCATGACTTCCCTATCCCTGGGTAGGTTACCCAAACATGGAGACACCAATAGGCATGCTAGCATGGAAGGGAGAAGGTTCAGGAGACCTCAACATCACACAAAGAGCTACAGGCAACTGAGGAATGAGGACAGTAAGAGAAATGGTCTTCCCCAGGGAAGAGCACATCAACCGGCTGAACAATACCAAGTGGTCAGCCTAAAAATACACACAGAAGTAACACTGTACAGACTGAAGGGGGTATCTGTGTGTTTAGCTATATGTGCGTGTATGTACATACACATACATATACACATATACATTTGTTTGTGTGTATATATATAATGAAAAAAAGAGGCCATGAATTTGAAAGACAGTGAGAAGGATGTGTGGAAGGGTTTAGAGGAAGTAAAGGGAAGGAGGGGAATAAAATCAAGATATTATAACCTAAAAAAGAAAAAAAATACTAATTTTTTTCTCTTTGGAATTTGACTTCATACGTTCATTAATGTTTATTGTCAACTCGATGAGATTTAGAGTCGCCATGGAAACACACGGGAATGTGTCTATCAGGGTGTTTCTGGAAAGGCATAAACAAAGAGGAACACCCAGCCTGAATGTGGACACTGCCATCCAGAGGATGGGTCCAGGACTGAGCAGAAAGAAAACGTGGGTGATGTGCCAGCATCCATCCCAATCTGCTTGCTGACCATGCGTCCGTGCGACTCACTGCTTCCTGCTTCTTTTCCCATGACTTTCTGGTCATGACCAACTGAACCCTTAATCTGAGAGTGAAATAAACTCTTTCATTGTTGTTGTTGAGTAATAGCAATGAGAAAAGTAACTAATCTTTGTGGTGGTGTTGAAGAACATGGCCCCCATAGGAAATGGCACTGCTATGAGATGTAGCTTTGTTGGAAGAAGTGTGACTCTGTGGGTGGGCTTTGAGGTCTACTATGCTCAAGCTATGCCTAGTGTGACACAGACTCCTTCTGGTTCCTGCAGATCAAGATGTAGAACTCTCCGTGACCTCTCCAGCACCACGTCTGCCTGCACGCTGCCAGACATCCAACCATGATGCTAATGGATTAAACCTCTGAAACTGCAAGCTAGCCCAGTGAAATCTTTTCCTTTATAAGAGTTGCCATGGTCACGGTGTCTCTTCACAGCAATGGGAACCCAAACTAAGACAGATTAATATGACAAATAGAATTACATGGCGAGTCAGGTTCTATACAGGGTAATGCAACCTTGATGGTAGGTAAACAAAACAACATAAGAGAAACCATTTGTCTATATGCAATTGGGGCTTCCACTTTCAGAGTATACTACGGAATATGTGATGACTTCTCACTAATGGGGTACGAGTTGAGTGACATGTATCACTGATAAATTTTCTGTTCTCATCTCCCATCCACTTGTTGTAGGAGAGGCCATCAAGGTTGTAGAGGTGGTAGATAAAAGTAATCTAAGGCCCCGAGTCACTGCATAGGGAAAAATGACTTCCCAATCAGCATGGGCCACAATGTTAGGCAGGACTAACAAGATAGTTTTCACAAGGGAAAGAAATTGGCAAGGTCATCAGCAATACAAAAAGTTGTAATTTAACAAAGCCTTACTAGAAAAATTTAAAAGTTGTTTTAGCTTAGAGATTGTGGACAGGCAGTGAGAAAATAGATAACACATGCTTGAAAAGCTATGGAAATTAGTGTTCCACAGAGGAAACATTTTTGGCAACATAGCCTGTCCTCCCATCAAAATATCTTGCATCTATTGAGTGTGGCTTCAGGAGAAGGAGTTGGGAACAGCTCTCATGAATAGTGAGTGCCTTTTCGTGCTACTTTTAGCAAGATATTAAATGAACAGCAATGACTTCATGCAAAAATTGGCTGACTTGCAGTCGGGCTTGGAAAGATCAGAACACACTAAAGCAAGAATTGAAGAAGTGAAAGACTGAAAACTCAGATCTCTGAAAGATTTATTCCCAGTTAATGAAGTGATTTGGTCCTGTGGCAAGCTCAGCATGTACCAGTCCCATTCAAGCCTGTTCTCTCCAGTGCCTCCCAATCAGTTCTAATCAAGTCAAAAGAAAGAGACACAAGAAGAGGAGAGTGATAAAACAGACATGGGAACTTACCTTTCAGGAAGATTCTGCAGTGTGCTTGGTTACTGATGCATGGAACTCACTGAAAACACGCAGATTAGACGTGTACTGTGTTTCTGAGGAATCTCTACTGCCAGAGACACAACTAACAATCCATTAACTATCTAAGTGTTAAATACCGGAGAACCTCAAGCTTCCATAGAAAATCCCAGTGTACTGGATGGTTTCCTGTCAACTTGACACAAGCTAGAATCATCAGAGAGGAAGGAGCCTTAGTGGAGAAAATGCCTCCATGAGATCCAGTGTAAGGCATTTTCTCAATTAGTAATTGATGGTGGAGGGCTCATCCCATTGTGGGTCGGGCTATCTCTGGGCTGGTAGCCCTGGGTTCTATCAGAAAGTAGACAGAGCAAGCCATGAGGAGTAAGCCAGTAAGCAGCTCCCCTCCATGGCCTCTGCATCAGCTCCTGACTCCATTTCATTTCTCCGTTCATTGTAACTTTGTTATGAAACTGAAATGGGTCAGACTAGTGTTTCTATTTTGAACTTCTTTTTTTTTTTACCAGACTGGTTGATATAGTATTTAATTTGGAAATTCAAAATTATGAAATAAGGTACATGCTGAGAAATTCCATTCTCTTCCCCTCCCTTCTATTCTTTCCACACACATTGGAATAAATAACCTCTGTCATTTCTGTGTTTCTTATCCAGATACATGTTTAGTAAGCTATAGTACATCGACTAATCAAGTACTGTGTGGGCATAAAAATGAATGAGCAATACTTCTGGGAGCATCAGTGATCTATTGATTTCTTCTTCAGCCAATGAATATCCGCAAAAAAGAATGTATGGTTTTTATATACTGCATGTGTCAAGTTGAATACACTCTTACCTAACCAATAATTAGCATGTAGTGTTTTAAGATTAACAGTTACATCTGCAGGAGACAGAATCCAATGCTAATAGTCCAGCTCCTTCCCAGGAGACTCCTTTCAGACAACCTTTCGAGGAATTATTAGAGCTTAGGTTTTGTTCTTTCAAACGCTATTGGCCTTCGATTTCATTGAACGTGTTTCCCCTAATAGCTTTGTTGTTTCAGGTTCTCTTTTCTTTCATCCACACAAACAGTGCTATCAGCTGGACAGAATACCTTTAATAAGCAAAGACTAATTAGAATGGCTTTTGGATTTTAGGCTATTGGAAAAAAAATTGTATTTGCTTGGATTAAATGAGAAATAAATTTGCTGAAGTAGTCTAAGACTCAAGAAAGACACCAGGAAACAAAACAAAGATTTCTTAAGCATGCCCTGGGACTTTACTCTGTCATCCCAGCTACTGTGAGACTGAGGAAGGAGGATTTCAAGTTCACATACATAGAGTGAGTTGCAGAGCAGCCTGGGCAACTTAGACCCTAAATCAGAGGGAAAACAAATAAAGGACCTAGTATACAACTCATTAGCAGACATTTGACTACCATAGTCTACATATTCAAGACTCTAGATTCAATGTTCAGTATCGTACACACACACACACACACATGCACGCACACACACACACACACACACACACACACACACACACAATTAAACAAAGAAAAGTAAAAGAGAGAAAGGCATTCTAAAGCCACTCTGGAAGCAAAGGAGAGCAAAGTGGTTTTGTTTCCATATTGCCATTGTCCTCGAGTGTCTGTCTAGTAAAGGACCACTGCTTTGAAGTAGGTTATCTGGAGACAGGAAACCTATATATATATACCACGATATTGACAACAGCATTAATTGATAGTGTTCTGTATGAGATATTTGTCTATTGGTGCTTACACAAGCCAGTTCCCCTTTTCTCAGCTAATAGAATCCAGATTTGTTCAGAGAGGAACTCGGACCAGGAATAAATCATAATTTCTCTGAACCAGGCATTCTAATTTCAATCCACTTGGATGTGACTGGTCTGGTGATGGGAAGGCGACCTTGTGGGTAGACCTGAAGAGGGTTTGCTTTCCTAACTAACAAAGCAAAGTTGTTAAAAAGTAAAAAGGAAAGAAAAGAAAGTTTCGACTCTTTCAATATGCAAGGAATATTGCTCTGATTTTTCATGTACTATGGATACCTCGTGATCCTAGTTGAAAACCAAAAATTGACAAAATGGGCAAAACCCATTACTTGGTACGACTGAACTATTGAGTCCACTCCAGATATTAAGCTGCAATAGACTACCTCGTAGCAGTGAAACAGTCCATGGTTTGCTGCGAGAACCTTTTGACAATAGCTAAGCAATACTGATGTCTCTGTTCAGACCCCCTCCAAAGCAAACTGTGAGGAGGCATTGGGGTGCAAGACGTTCTCATAAGGAAACATTAGAAATGGCTGGGGAAGTGAGACACAGAAAAGAATGAAACAGAGATAAAAAGAATAGAGCAGCAATCCCATCTCCCCTGTGAGAAACTCTCCAAAAGAGGGGAAAGCATTGCCCCTGGGTGCAGGGAGCCAGGGTATTTATGCAGCACCTCCCACTAACCACTAGTTGGGGGTGGGCACTCGCAGGAAACATTAATTCCCTGGCCTATCCGTTTGCCACACAAAAAGCAAATGGGACTCCTGTGGTCAGACAAAATCCTCAGGGGAAAATACATGGCTTGGGAGGTGGAAGTGCAGCAATAATAATATGCTATGTTATTGTGCTATATTAATATGTTATTGTGTTATAACTATTTATGTTGTATTATTACATGCCAGGGCTAGAGAAAGTGGACAAACCAAGCACTTGCTGCTTCAGACAAATGTGTTGACTTAGTGCAAGTTACTGTGTTAGTTCCTATCAAGATATTTCAGGGGCATTTGGCAGACAGATGTATCTCCCCATGACACCAAGCTCAGGTCAGGCCAAATTCTTCCATCTCTGATTCATCACCATGGATGGACCAGTAATCAGATTGCTGACTACCTTAATTGTCACCATAGACCCTTCACCCAGCGACTGATGGAAGCAGATGCAGAGATCCACAGTAAGCCCCTGGGCTGAGCTCCCAGAGTCCAGCTGAAAAGAGGGAGGAGCGATAATATGAGCAAAGAGATCAAGACCATGATGAGGACACCCACAGAGACAGCTGACCTGAGCTAGTGGGAGCTCACTGACTCCAGACTGACATTGGGGGAACCTGCATAGGACCAAACTGGGCCTCCTAAATGTGGGTGTCAGTTGTGTGACTTGGACAGTCTGTGGGGTGACTGTCAGTGGGACAGCATTTATCCTGAGTGCTTAAACTGGCCTTTTGGAGCCCATTCTCTTTGGAGGGATACCTTGCTCAGCCTAGATACAGGGAAGAGGGCCTTGGTCCTGCCTCAAAGTGATGCGCCTGATTTTGTTGACTCCCCATGGGAAGCCTTACCCTCCCTGAGGGGTGGATGGGGCATGGGGTGGGGGAAAGGTGGGAGAAACAGGAGGAGGGGAGGGGTGGGAACTAGGATTGGGATGTAAAATGACAAAAGATTGTTCAAAAAAATAAATTTAAAAAGATCTATTTTAAAAATCCCTGAATTGCCTTGTACTTATAGTCCATGGTAAATGAAACCGGCTTGGCTGAGGAAGGGAAGAGGGTCGCATTTCACTGCTTTCATTCTTTGTATCATGTTACATGAAGTACGGCCCTATCTACCATAAAGAACACCCCCTTCCCTTCACTCTCTACACTCTGCTCTGTTAAAACCTGGTCATCCTGTCTCATAATGTCTACTCCGCATTTATACTAGTCTTACCATGATGCCCTACTTCACTTACATTTTTTTTTTTTCGGTTTTTCGAGACAGGGTTTCTCTGTGGTTTTGGAACCTGTCCTGGAACTAGCTCTGTAGACCAGGCTGGTCTCGAACTCACAGAGATCCGCCTACCTCTGCCTCCCGAGTGCTGGGATTAAAGGCGTGCGCCACCACCGCCCCGGCTTCACTTACATTTTATGGTAATAGCATGCTTTGGAGGAGGCAGGATAAGACTGATAACAGAGATGCTGGAATACCAGCTTTGTAAGGTCTCAGTGCTTAAGCCAGATTTGCACAAATGCTGGGTAAAGGATCAGGTGCTACTCATTTACCTCCTACAGCACCTGCTTGTCTGATGAACAAACCAACCCAGTAAGTATAGCCTACCCTGAGGGTCTAAGTCTTCCGCTGCTCTAGAACCTAGATTCGCTCCTAATAGGGTCTCCATAGAGCAGTGGTTCTCAACGTGTGGGGTTTGACCCCCCTGGGGGGAGTCACATGTCAGATATCTTGCATATCTAATGATTACCAATTCACAGCAGTAGCAAATTTATAGTGAGGAAGTAGAAATGAAAATAACTTTATGTTTGGGGTGGGTCACATGAGGAATTGTATTAACTGGTTGCATCATTAGGAAAGTTGAGAACCACTGCCATAGAACTAGGCTAGGAAACAAGGCAGCAAACTAGCCCCTTGATTCAATTGAGAAAATCTAAGATAATCTTTTCCTCAAACTCAAATCCTGCCACTTGGAGCTGAACAGAGGGTTCAGGGGTTGAGAGCATATATTTCTCTAGCAGAATTCAGTCCCCGGTACCCGCTCACACAAACCAGTTCTTTTGGAGCTCCATCTCCAGGGAACCAGTGCTTTTGTCTAACCTCCATAGATACCTGTGTGTGTGCGTATGCATGTGTGTGTGTGTGTGTGCGTGTACATGTGTGTGCACATGTGTGTGTACACTGAAAGAGACAAACAATAAAAATAAATCTTCAAATCTTACCACCTCTCTATCTCCCGATGTAGGTGCATTTGAGCATGATGTGACAGCTTCCAGTTTCATTGACTATCACACCAGGGAAGTAGGTTTGCTCTTTAATCCTAGAACTTGACAAAAGAGCAGGGGAGTGGAAGTAAAAAGTGAAGTAGGGTGATTAAGGAGTATAAAAGCCAGTCAAAAAGAAAATCATGAGACCCCAGGAAGATGGAGAAAAATAAACTTTGTCTTGTCTACCCTTTTCTGCCCAGAACCATCTCTAAAAATGCCCAGGAGAGCCCCGTGTCATCTGTGAGTGGAAGAAAGTTATTTATAGAGGCCAGTTGGGACGAACCATGCAATTAAATAAAAATATATATTAAGTTATTACTTTTTTTCAAATAATAATCTTGCCTTTCTTCTAAGTGGATATACATCCATACTTTGGGAGTCTGACCAGGAAATTTAACAGTAAATAAATTGAGTTTAAACAAATAAAACTTTCAGGAGGTTGGGTGTGGTGGAACATACCAGTTAGCTTAATGTTTAGGAAACTGAGGCAGGAGGATCATGATTGACCAAGTTCTAAGCCAGTCTTGGCTACACAGCAACATCATAAGAGACAATCCAAGAGAAAAGGGATGAAGGAATGGAAGGATGGAAGGAGGGAGGGAAGAAGAATAAAAGGAAGAATGAAAGAAAGAAGGAAAGAGGGAGGGAGGGAGGGAATAACGGAGGGAGGGAGGGAGAGAGGAGAAAGAGAAAGGGGATGAGTAGGAGGGGAGGGGAAAGGAAGAGAAGGGTGGAAAAACTTTTCAACAAAGTTTATGTGATAGTTTTAAAGTCGTTGCTGAACTCTATCTCCTGCTTACAGAGCTCCACAGTGGTTAATGTGGTCCAGAGGAGAAAAGCCTGTTGCTCCGTGCTTCCTGGCCATGATCCCCTGTCTGACCACCACTCAGCACTCTGTCGCCCACTCAGAGAAGAAATGCCTCCTTATCTGAAACTGCTTCCCTTCACAGCTAAGGTGGGAGTTAACTCACCCGCCATCCAGACCTAAAAAGGTCAGTCAGACGCGCTCTCAGTCTGTATGTGGTATGTCGCCAGCAGTCAGCTTGGTCTTGATCCAACCTGATTGATGGCGTTTGCACGTGATCGGAGGAAAGAGCTCCAGAACTGACGGTGAGTTAGCCAGCTGCCAGATTCTCCTGTCTTCACTGAAAGAAACCAGGGCACATCTCTGGGATCCAAGTTCTATTTGTGTATTCACTGTGAATCTTCCTGGTCTATGTCCCCCAAGAGTAGCCTGAAATCGGAGAGACTCTGGCTTCAGTAGGACGGTCGCTAGTCAAACATGGATGCCGCAAACTGTGATATAGCTTGTCTTAGTCTATGTTCCAATGCTGTGAGGAGACACTGTGACCACGGCTGCTCTTACAAAGGAAAACATTTCGTTAGGGTAGCTCACAGCTCGGTTTAGTCCATTATCATCATGGTGGCAATGATGGCAGCGTGTAGGTAGACATGCTGCTGGAGAGGTAGCTGAGACTTCTACATCTGGATTGGCAGGCAGCAGGAAGAGACTGAGACACACTTGGCCTGGCTTAAGCTTCTGAAATCTCGAAGCCCGCCCCAAAGTGGCAAACTTCCTCCAACAAGGCCACACCTACTCAAGCAAGTCCACACCTCCTAAGAGAGCCAGCTCCCAGTTGACCAAACACTCTAATCTATGAGCCAATGGGGCCGTCTTTCCCAAACGACCACACAGCATGAGATATTTGTTTCTCTCTCCAGGATGGTGACATAGAATCATTACACTAGGGCAAGGGGCACACAGAGAACAGATGGAGAGAAACAGAGGCTGTCCAGGAAAAACCCTTCTTCAGATAGCCTGGGTAAAGCAGACCTCTAGAACTTCACCCAATGGCAGAGCATCAGGCTCTCGCTTGCTCTGCTCCCATACATAAAACTTCTTCTTCTACCACACATTTGCATTCGTATTTTGCATGGTAGATTCTGACAATCTTGTAGAGATATAAATTAAGTTTCATTCCTCTGACTGGAGGGTCCCAGTGGTTCGTATTGGCACTGACTCCATCTGATGCTTGCGTATGAATCCCTACATAGCTAAGCAGCAATCACAACCCAGAGAACAGTTGAGTAAACTGATTATCCAGTGTGCTTTGTTAACAAGGATGAATGATGTAGGCAATTGATAGACTAGCAAATTCACGGCGCTTCACAGAAGAACTCTTGATCTCTGCTTACCTACACAGATGGGGATTTGAAAGAGTACTGCAAAAGAGTGCTGCTTATGAAAGAAAAAATGTTTTAGACTATTTTACCTGATTTATATTGCTAGAGAACTAAAATAAATAAAAATAGAAAGTATAATAAGTTTTTTAAAACTACAGTGTGTGTGTTGGGTGAGTGTGTTGAGTGTGTGTGTGTTGAGTGTGTGTATTGAGTGTGTGTGTATTGAGTGTGTGTGTTGAGTGTGTGTGTTGAGTGTGTGTGTTGAGTGTGTTTGTGTGTTGACTGTGTGTGTGTTGAGTGTGTATTGAGTGTGTATGTGTTGAGTGTGTGTGTTGAGTGTGTTTGTGTGTTGACTATGTGTGTGTTGAGTGTGTATTGAGTGTGTGTTGAGTGTGTTTGTGTGTTGAGTGTGTGTTGAGTGTGTATGTTGAGTGTGTGTTGAGTGTGTGTGTTGACTGTGTGTGTGTTGAGTGTGTATTGAGTGTGCGTGTGTGTGTTGAGTGTGTTTTTGTGTTGTGTGTGTATGTTGAGTGTGTTTTTGTGTTGTGTGTGTGTTGAGTGTGTATTGAGTGTGCGTGTGTTGAGTGTGTGTAAGAGAAAGAAAGTGTGTATGTGTGTGCTTCTGCTGCCTACAGAGACCAGAAGACAACTGGCAGGGGTCAGTTTTGGCCTCTACCAAGTGGTCCTTAGTCTTAGCTACAAGCGTTTTTACCCCCAGAGCCATCTCATTGACTTTAAAACTGCTTTATATCATTTCAGATAGGAAATATTTGAAAATAAAATGGGCAATAATTACAAACTTTCCAAAAAAAATAAGAATACCAAAGCGTGTCCATAAAGTCACAAAACCCCAACCAAAGGACCATTTAATGTGCTCCAGGGGAGAGAGAGACATCACGCCGACATTTGGGCACATCTTACGGGGCAGGACTCCTTGAAATTCTTCACATAGCATGCCCAGGCTACATTTTAATTAAATGTCATGCAGAAGAGCTCAGCCTTTGAATCATGCAATTTCCCAGGACAATAAGGAAATTTCCAGGGAGAAACTGGAGCTGCCGAGAAGCCATTTCTGAAATTGTCCTTTGCTCTGTATTTCATGATAACGAATTATCTTGGCACTCAAGAAAGAGCCACTTAAATATTCCATCTCTGATAACATCGATGGCAAGCTTTGAGAGCATAATAATAACCGATATTTGCATATGGTAGCTATTTGAAATGATTTTCACATACTGCATCTCTTTGGAGCATAACATCACTGCAATGACGTCATATCACATGGTTTTCTGATAAACGAGAGCACTAAGACTCAATGTAATTAATCCTGAATGCTAAGGCATGGGGCAAGAATTTTAACCACAATTCCAAAACTTACTCTTAAACCCAAGAGTGCCATTTAATTGGCTTATGAAAACTATTCTTTCAGAAAAACCAGCAAAATTTTAGTGTTTTCTGTCACAAGCACTGGTGACAATTCTTTTATCTCAATTTAATTATTTTCCCTATGTACTTTAAATAAGAGTTCACCAAAAAATATCATCTATGTCCAGCACTGACAGATAAACTCCAAATGAAGAGCCAGAGAGGCATTGAAATAAAAGCCAACAAGTACTATATAACCATAAAAATATTACTTTTAGTGGGGAGGGGAGAATGGAAGTATTTTGGTGGTGCAAGGATTTGTGTTTTAAGAAGATGAAGCCTTAGAACTGTGTGTTGGTGAAGATTACACAGCACACATACACTTAATATGGATGATGGAAAAGTTTGTGTTTACTTCCAAACAATTAAAATATTTTTCAAGATGACTAGGTATTCATCCTTTGAAAAGTCTGAGTTCTGTGTAAATTAAGATTAACTATTAAGAGTCTTAATTTTGTATAGGTAATTATTTATATTTGGCTTGCATAATTAAAATGTGCTTTCTTTAAAAATAACAACATGAGGAAATATTCATGATGTGATATCAGAGTAGAGGAAAAATGCAAGCCATAAAAGAGTATGAAATCATGTCACAGAGTCCCCACTAAAATTTGCAGAAGTCCTAAAAAAGGGGGGGAGGAAGGAAGGAAGGAACTACTGTAATTATAGTTCTTAATAGTTTAGAAGCCATTAACTGGAGGCCTCAAAAAAACAGGATAGGAGCAGGTTTGGTCTCTAGTAGACCAAATTAATCAAGGGTGATTTTTATTTCCCTTTTTATACTTCTCTACCTTTTCAAAATACTAAATTATGAGCCTGTGGTGCTGTCTACAATGTTAACTGGCACCATAACTGCCCTATAATCACAGAGCTCATACATATTCTGCAAGTGATGCTTTTCCTTCATCATAAAGTTAGTAGCATGTGACTGTCATGCCACAGGCTACCTCCAAAAGCTGCCCAAGGTCTGAGAGCTGCCCCGGGGGCAGACGGACTACGCTGAGTGAGAAGAACACAGCCAATGCCCCCACCGTGCCTAACGCAAAGCCCACCAGGGAACTTCGCAGGTGTGCCCTGGAGTTCTCTTTGAAAAATAAACTAATATATCTAGATGTCACCAACTACAAAATGAGATAGGGATGTTACGATGTTTAGAAGGCTGGCAGTTTCTGACTGGAACAATATTGTCCCTTGGAAGCCATAGAGTCATTGTGTCCTTGGGACTGGGCTCTCGGCTGGGTTTCCCTGGTGTCCACCTCTCTGAGAAGAGAGAAGCTCTCCAGTGCCGGTATTCTTCAAATGACATAATTCTGTTTTTCTTCATGACTAAATAAAGCTCCATTGCATGTATCGGGCATGCTGTATATCTCTGCATCAGCTTATAGAGCTCTAGGCTGCTCCATAGTTGGCCATTCTGGAAGAGCTTCCTTAAACTCAGATGTGCACGTTTGTCTGAAGTGTGATGTCCTAGGTTGCCTTTGGAGTTCAAAGTTCATGCTGTCTTCTGTCCTTTAAGAACATAGCTCAAGCCAAGTTTGTTTTACATTTCCTGACTCTTTCCAAAAACGCACACCGCTCCCTATAGACTTCCATCTGTTTCTTTATTTCCTTTTCAATCTTCATTTTCTACTTTCAGAGTGTCCAAAGTGATCCTATTTTAGAACCGAAACGTTTGTGTTTGTCAATCAATTTTTTTCAAAGGTATTTTTCTAAATGCTTGGTTCCATGGAAGGAAAATTCAACAGGAATGAAAATTTGTCTTTCAGTCATCTTGGGACCAGGGGACATTTAGGGTTTCATGGCGATGCCACCAAGTGACAAGAGAACTTTCTGTTACTTCTGCAGGGGCCCGATGTTCAGTAAGAGCCAAGAACCAGCCAGCAGCTCTCTGACTCAGAGATGACCAGGCTCTTACTCACAGGACACACTCTTCATGTCACAGCAATCAAAATAGCAAGATGTTTATCTAGCGGACGAGGAGGGCAGAGTCCTGGCACGCAAATTACAGAGTTCTTACTCTTCAAGGGGCATATAAAGAGACAGCTCCAGAAATAGCTCAGAGCTTCATTACGCCCTAGCATTCTTTGGTTATATAGAACCTGCTCTAATTAAAAAGGATTTCGGGGAAATGCCCCTGTGGTCAGAGGCTCTGAAGAGAATTGCATTAATGGAAATAAATTAAAGCAGCAACAAACCAAAGACGTGGTCCAGTTCCTCTTCTGCTTCGACAGGTCCTTTCCCTTTGACCTGGATGAGCTTGCACAGTTTGTAAAAGAGCTCATGCTGGGAGAACCTGTTTCTTCTGTCACTGCACAAGCGAACGAAGTGCAAGGCTGTGGAGTCAAAGAAGCAGTCTGCTACTCCAGTGGGCATGGGGCAGGAAATGCCAAGGCACAAGAACCGGCTAGTTGGGGCCCGAGGGGCCCGAAGATCTGCGTCGGGGCATCATGAACTCGCTCGTATCTCAGAAGTCGATCTCTCGAATGTGTTCCATAGTCATTTAGCAGCCTTCTCTCAATTTCTAGAGATTTAAAACAAAAAAAAAATTCACCTTAACACTTTGAAAAGACAGGTCTATCTACTAAGCACGCTGTGCTTTGGGGACATTCTTTTCAATTAATCTTCACAGAGCTGGCCCAGTGGGGCCTGTGTTCACTGGCAAGGATCCGGAAGACGCCGGGCTGACCCGGCTACCTGGGATTGTTTGCTCCGTGGCTTGATTACTTCCCCCTGGCAGCCGCAGCTCCAGCAATTACAGCCACCTGTTTAGTGGTGCGTCCCTTATTCCCTAAGAGGCCCAAACTCCGCGTGTAGCTCCATTATCAGCTCACTGCTGTCTGTGGTTGAATTAGCATACAGGAGGGGGACCCCAACCCCAACCATCCGAGAACAATCCTGCATTCCCAGTGTGCTTTGATTTGCACACACTATGAGCCGAAAAAAGCAAAGGTTAAAAAAACTGGAATAGCATATGGTCTTTGATCCCGCAAGAGACTTGGAGCCTCCGGCTGCATCCTTTTATGTAATATGAGTGTTTTCAAGGGCCCTGCATCTCTCAAGGTAATGGTAGGTGCATCCAATGACAGGGAATGTGTTCTCTCAATAGCAGAGGAAACCTTCTCCGAACAAACCTTCCTTTTCCAGTGGTACAAGCTCACCAACAGGGCAGCAAAGCAAAGACAAACCGGGCATGTCATTGATCAGTCGCTGCTTTGATTGTGCCACACTGTGTCATAGTCACAGAGACAAAGACATTTCCTCCCCATAGGAAACAAACTCTGCCTCTCCGTTCAATCCACGTTCTTTACATCCACACCTGAAACGACGGATTTCGCTCCCAGACGTCAGCTACTCAAGCACAGCTGCAAAGCTCCAGAAACATTCTCTCCTTGGCCACAAAATAGCTTCAGTGTTTAAACCTTTCTTTATAGCTTGATGATTTGCAGATTTTTTTTCCTCCTTCTTCAGGCTGTTTCATCTTTTATCTTTTCTGCCAGGGTGTGGGTAGCAGAACCAAACCGTCTGTTGCAGCATAAAGGAAGTGGAGAAGGAGCCTGTACCTCACCTAGAAGATACTGTATTTAACAGAGAAAGCTGTGCTTGCTATTCCACCAAACGAAGCTACAAATTCAACCATAGTAAAAGTTACCCCAGAACTTGGTGAGCATCTGGGATGTCACTCCCTCACCCCCAATCTTATGTAAAAGACCTTGGGTCCATGCACCACCAACTGTCATCTGAACTATGGAAGTAAGGGCTGGAGGATTACTTTGGTTTTAAGACCCAAGACTAGAAGCAGCTTCTGTTTCATTTATTAAAACAAAAGCCCTAAGAATAAATGTGTGGGGAGGGCAGAGGCCTAAATGGGACCTCTGTATCATGCCTGCTGCCCCCAGGCTCAGAGATTAACGTGGGGGAAAGTTTGTGGAGCCGGAAGCAGAGAGAACTGGTACCTTCTGGACATGCCAGAGCC
The DNA here is from genome assembly GCF_037038515.1 of Microtus pennsylvanicus. NCBI lineage: Eukaryota > Metazoa > Chordata > Mammalia > Rodentia > Cricetidae > Microtus > Microtus pennsylvanicus. Next base: position 3,182,221 of record NC_134598.1, read on the forward strand.
ATCACAGCCACTAACTCAGCACCTGTGGTTCCGTGCACAGGGCCTACTCAGGGTCAAGCTAATTCACAGCCCAGCATGACTGGGGGAAGGGCTTGTGAGGCCCCACCTCTACTCAGGAGCCATTGGCTGTCAATAGCTACTGGAGGAGGGAGAGTCATGTATCTACAGGTATGTGGCCCTGCTAAATTGCTTATGTTTCAAGGAAGGGCTCCAAACCCATTCACAAGGACAGCACTGAGCTCAGTAGGTTTAAAAAAAATTAAAAAAGACATGAAGTTAGGGGTGGGTGGGCAGTAGGGGTTAGAGGAGACGAATGGAGATAGCTATGATTAAAATACATGTATACATGTATAAAATTTTCAAACAATAAATAAAAGGTATTGTGTTGAACAAGGAGAACAGAGACTTCCATGAGTTTCCAGAAAGAAAAGAAGATGTGAGAAGACAGTTTTGTCTTTGCTGGAAGTCTCATTTCCTTTCCTGCCATTATGTTTTGAAGACACCCAGGAAAGAGCAAAGTTGGGTCCAGGTTAGATATTATCATATCATTCATCTTTGATGTGATGGTGGAAGATTTTCTGTGTGTGTGTATGTATATATATGCTTGTGTGTGCATGTGTGTGTATGTATACATATATATGTGTGTGTATATGTGTGTATGTATATATGTGTATGTATGTATATGTGTGTGTATGTATGCTGATCCCATTATTTCCATGTCATAAAATGAGGAGGTTCAAATTTAGAAATTTAGAAAATTTAGAAAAAAAGAGAAATTACAGAACCAAGGTTGTATCTCAAGATGTTTCTTTGATTTTGTCTGTTTTTCTGTGACATGTCTAATTAGCCAGATCTTTTCACATGTAAAATTCAGGATGCTGGTTTTTATTATAGCCAGCCTTTAAGAGCACAGGATGCATGACCCTGGGCAGAGGCTGCTAGAAGACTTGAGAGTCTTAACCTCCCACTGACCCAAGGCTCCCTTTCTGTCATATGTGTTTTGTAATTCTTTCTTGGAAAACATGAAGCAAATTCCGAATGAACCCTCATACTCAACAAGCAAAACTAGATCAGAAAATGGAAGTAGTTGTATTAGTCAGTGCTGGGTAACAAACCTCAAGAACTGGTAAAAGTGAGCCCTGGTTTCTCATAAACTCAGGGTTAATGAGAACACTCTGCTGGAGTGACTGCACTGTGCGCCCTCTGCATCCTCCCAGCCCGTAAGATGCAGGCTCGGAGCTGGCCCTGCATCGCCCTGCCCAGCTTCACTGGCTGGAATTTCACTGAGTTACCAACTCCAGGGACAGAGAAAGATGGTTCCTCTCATGATGAAAGATGCTGAGTTACAACAGTGCGTGCACTCAGGCAAGGACGGAGAAATGGCCCACTAACTGCTTGCACTCACTAAGTGAACTATTATGAGGCCTTCAGGACCCAGAACCCATGCCGTTACCCCTCTATATGCAATTGGAACCATGCAGTGTTTTGTTTGTTTGTTGCTTTCTGCTGTCTTGATCATATACCACAGGCTAGATGGCATAAACAATTAAATACATTTCTCGAGCCTGGGTGCCAAGACTCTATAATGAAGGTGTTGGCATGATTGGTCCCTTCTGAGGACTGGCAACACAAATCTGTCCCATGCCTCATCCCTAGCTGCTGGTGCTTTTATGCCCTTATTGGTTTTCTTCCCTTGGCATACAGAGCTCTCACCCCAGTGTGGCCCAAATCAGCAGGAAGGGCCTTGAATGGCTGAAGATGAGAAATAAAGAGACAAAATCAATAGCAGGGCCAGGAAGTCTTGCATAAGCTGATGACTTAAGCCAAGGAAGTTTATGTACAGCTTCATATACACTATTTGCAGGGGTCAGGGGATGACTGACGTCAGTAGAGACCTAAGTCAGACAATGCTGGCCAAGAGAACAGGGGATACGGGGGCACCTCAGATACAGTTGCCTTAGGACTGATAACCACAGCACGGGGCAAGGGCGTAGAGCTTTGTTCCCAGAAACTGCACCAGAGACTCCTATGAGACACTGGCTACAGTGTCAAACAGGTCTTACCGCATCCATTCTTGAACAAGGACACACAACTAGCTTCCTTTTGTTCCTTTTTTAAGGCCTGGATTGATCTGGCTCCTTACACCAACATCTTACACTATCTTCAGAAAAATGTTCTTTCTTCCTCTGTTGCCCCTCTCCCATATATCCAAATTACCCCTTTTCATAAGTAAGCCAGCTCATACCGGATTACCAGATACTAGATCATACTCCAGTATGACATTAGCACAATCATATCAGCTACGATCCTATTTCTAAATAAAGTAACAGTCTTATGTCTTGGGGATTAGGAGCTTGAAGTTGCTAATTTTATGTTAACTGGGCTAAAGGGTGCCCAGACAGAGTGTTAAACCTGGCCTCTTCCTCCTCAAAGTCTACTCTTCCAGGGCATCCTACCAACAAACCGGCAGTATTTATCTTGAGAATTTCGAATCCAAACTGTCAAAGGGCTTTGGTTATACAGCTGCACATTTACACAGCTAGATTACAGGTCACTGGAAAGAGTTCACCTGTCATCTCTTTCTGTTCCCCACGTACCCCATTTCAGGGGATCATTACCAATTCAAAACTTAGTTTGCTTTTCATCAGGGCATGGTGGTGTAGACCTTAAATCACAGCACTCTGGTGGCAGAGGCAGATAGATCTCTGTGAGTTCAAGACCAGCCTGGTCTACATAGTGAGTCCCAGGACTATGTAGAGTTAGCCTGTCTCAAAATCAAGAATGAAAAACTAGTTTGCTTCTTAATGGTTGGTGCTTTAGTCCTTGGATTTTTTTTTAAATCAGGATAATGTTTTCTTTGAAATAATATAAAACAAAGCTTTCTATCCTGGCAAGTACACTGTGAGTCAGAGGGGGTGCTTCTTCTTACGTTTCCTCACCGATTGGAAGAGCATGCTGTGTCCTCAGAGCTCTTCCAGATCTCCGACCCCCTTACAGGAGGGGGCCTTATTCTCCAGTATTTTAGGGATTCCCCCGCTTAGATGTGAAAAACAGCATGTGAACAAGATAGGGGCAGCAATTAATCGGGTTATCTATATTCCAGAAAGCTTTGTCACGGACATCCAGAAAGTAATTACTCAAATTGAAGAGATTGGCAAGATTAGACACCTCGCCTGCAGGTATTGTAGCCTTAATACAAGTGTGAGCAGCCTTAATATACACCCCAAGTGTGAGCAGCCTTGATATACACCACAAGTGTGAGCGGCCTTGATATACACTACAAGTGTGAGCAGCCTTGATAAACACCCCAAGTGTGAGCAGCCTTGATAAACACCCTAAGTGTGAGCAGCCTTGATATACACCACAAATGTGAGCAGCCTTGATATACACCCCAAGTGTGAGCAGCCTTGATATACACCACAAGTGTGAGCAGCCTTGATATACACCCCAAGTGTGAGCAGCCTTCTTCAACTATCTTGGAAATCTTACCCAGCTGACATAACACAGTTCTCGAGGACTGGCCCTGGAGGTCAGCCCTGCTTTTTGCTGCTCTGAATTTTTTCGAAGTGCTGGGCACCTGGGGATAAGCACAAGAAAGTACTGGAAGATTTTCTCTCCTGAGTCTGCATCATCATTCCTCCACCTTCAGGGCTTTGTTCAGCCGCCCACGGAAACCACGCACGTCCAGGTGTCTGCCATGGAGTCACTCTGGTGACCACGCATGTCCAGGTGTCCGCCACGGAGTCACTCTGGTGACCACACATGTCCTGGTGTCCGCCACGGAGTCACTCTGGTGACCACGCACATCCAGGTGTCTGCCACGGAGTCACTCTGGTGACCACGCACGTCCAGGTGTCCGCCACGGAGTTACTCTGTTGACCACGCACGTCCAGGTGTCCGCCACGGAGTCACTCTGGTGACCACGCATGTCCAGGTGTCTGCCACGGAATCACTCTGGTGACCACGCACGTCCTGGTGTCCGCCACGGAGTCACTCTGGTGACCTCTGTCATTGGGGGATTTTCTGAGTCTCATGTTCCCATAAGAAGTAGGAAAGAGATTTGCCTAAAATGTCAAAAAAATTGCATGTTGAAAGGATGTGAGGAGCTACTTTACCTGGTTTCTCAATTCTAAGTGAAGAAACTGAAGTCCTTGAAGACAAAAGGACTTGGTAAAGACGCATTTGCTGTGGGACAATGGTCTGTACCCTGTCACTTGTATTTTAAATAAACACTGATTGGCCAGTAGCCAAGTAGGGAGTATAGGTGGGGTGACCAGGCAGGAAGTAGAGGCAGGGCAATGAGAATTCTGGGAAAAGGGAAGTTTCAGTCTGCAGCTGTCACCCAGATGCAAAGGAAGCCAGATACAGAGCAAGCAAGATGTGACTGCCTCACTGAAAAAGGTACCAAGCCACATGGCTAACACAGACAAGAATTATGGGCTAATATAAGTTATAAAAGTTAATAAGAAGCCTGAGATGCTAGGCCTATCAGTTTATAATTAATGTAGACCACTGTGTGATTCTTTGGGACTTAATGGCTGCAGGACTGGGTGAGGCAGAAACCTCTGTAAACCACATCCATGTATGTTGTTTTTCATACTCTACCTATATGTGCAAGAGAATTGCACTATTTACCTGTGTCATTCACATGACCTCTACCCCTAAGGGATATTGATTGCTTGATCTAGATGTTGCTAGCCCATGCTACCACAAGCTGGCCTGGCCAGCCACCACCAACAGCTTAGAACTCTCAATCTCAAAGCAGGACCTTCTCTCAGCGACATTTCTATTAAGAGCATAGCACAGACACTTTCAAGAAAGGAGAAATGAAAGTTTAAAGGGCTGAGCTGACTTGGTGAGTGAAGGTGCGTACTGCCAAGACAGATCATCTGGGTTCGATTCCCGGGACCCTCGTGGTGAAAGGAGAGAACAGAATCCAGCAGTTTGTTCTCTGACCTCTGAATGAGCAAGCACACACACCCCTCCTGCACATCTACTAGATAAAATAAAATGCAATAAAAATATTTTTAAAACACTTAAAATGCTCCTTTGAAATATATCAGTTTGTAAGTAATCTTAAGACTGAAGTGAGGCACAAGGATACAACATATTTGTGTTCTTCCCCATTTATTCCTAAGGTTTCCTATTGCTTTACACAGAACATGTCCACTGAATAAACCAATCAATTAATGAGAACATTTCCTATTACAGGAATCTGCAATAATAGCACATATGTTACCTCCAATTCCGGTTGGCTTGGAATTCCCCACCGCAATGAAATGAAATGCAGGTTCATTTCTATGCATATCCATCTCTACAGCAAAAAGGAAGAGCTAGAAAAACTAGGGATAGCCACTGTTCTCACGGGTGCATCTTGGTCTCCCAGTAATCCTGCTGCTCACGTGTCTCTCCTTGGTCTGTGGACCACTGCACAGCCTCAGAGAATGCTCATGGGGAAAGCAGCAGAAGTATTTGGAGCCACCTCAGAGGGAGCTCAACGCTTCCAGGAATTAAGTCACACATTGACAGGTGCTTCCTGTTTTCTCAAACACCTTGCCCATCTTTTGCACAACAAGCAACAGTTCAATCTGCAAGCCGTGACCCCCACAGGAAGTTGCCCACAAGCTCAGGTAGTTCTTCAGGCTCTTAAGAAGTCTTGAACATTCTTGAGAAACACCAACAAAAAGTGCAGTCATCTGTGAAGAAACAGATCTGGAGGAAAAACACCTTGGACTAGCACCGAGAGGGTGAGAACACTTTGCCTTGAGAGAGGATTTTACAAAGTACATTTTTAAAGCAAATAAATGTGTATTATTTAAATTTAGTGTTACCATGGGTGGAATTAAGAGGACCAACTACAAGTGGGTGATGTTTGTCATGCTTCTGATAAGAGGTGGAAGGGAGGGGAAAAGGCTTAGATCTCCTAGGAAGGGGGCTAAGGGGTAGGATGGGCCAGGTCCAGTCAGGGGAAGGGATTGCTCAAAAGATGTGCTTGTTTATGGAAGCTCACATATCCTCCCTGAGACTTCAGAAATAATCTGGAAATAAGTACAGAGAGCCTCTATCCAGCTGTTTTAGTAAGCTTTAGTTGAACAATTCTAGTAGCATGATCCCAGGGAGACTTGTTGGACTGGGCCTGGCAGGGGCTTTGTTGTCAGTTTGCAAAGGGATCTAGTCCCTTTAAAGATGTCCTTTATGTCAATGATGCTAACTCTCACACCATAGTTCTTGGACAAGTGACTTATCTTTTTAATAATAGAATAATGACAGGGGAAATTGTAGTTTCTGATAATGCTATAGGACTAGCTCCAGTAGGTGGTTTTTGTTTGCTTTTGCTGTGTTCTATTTTTACAATCCATATTGCCTAATGAAGGGAAATTACATGAACTTTTGTTTAGAAAATTGAAATTAAATTAAAATCAATATTCTTAAAGTAAACTTACCAATTGGCTAACAAAAGGGATACAGGGTAGAAGTAATCTCTTCCAGGTTCAAACATTGTCTCTGTGACATTCACCCATCTGAAATAGCTCCCATAAAGCCCAATAAGACCACCCGTAGCAGTGGATCAATGGGAGCTGTTAAGAATGATTGGTTTTGTTTTGCTTATAGCCACAAACCTAGAAACACAAACCTAGGATCATCTTCCAGGATAAACAGAAGCCTTCTGATCCTCACTTCAGACATAATAGGATTTGAAAAGCGTTCATGATTATTATTGTTATTATTATTTGAAGTTGCAAATTGTGTACACAGTGTTTCATCCTCTTTGACCTCTCTTGTGTGTTATGCTCAGTTTGTCACATGACGGTGCGTGATTATCTCATGGTCATGTGTGATTTTCTATCATTGTATTGGTACTTGGGTTTTAGGAAGACCCAGGAGTGAAGATAGTATGAAAAGGTACCATTGGCTCTCTAAGCTGATTCTGAGAAGAGACAATGGGTACGCTTCCATGGATTAGAAAGAGTTTGACAACAGGGCGGGGGTAGGGGCCCAGCTTCTCCCCAGCTCCTATATAAGTTCCCTCCCCTGGGAGTTGCCTCAGTCCAAACTCCACCTCCGAAAAAGCCCGTCAAATAGTGACCCCTCCCCATGGAAGGTCGGGACAACTCCTACAGGCCATTCACACTGCCCTCCAGAGAAAGAACACACAGTCTCCTTTCTCTCTCTCTTCCCCTCTCCATGTTTCCTTGGGGCCACCTGGGAGCATTCCATTAAACATGGGCACCTTTAATTCGGTTTGACTCGGTCTGATTGGGATTATTTGCACTGGCAGAGAGGCTCGCCTAAGAGAAAATACCTAACATAAAGATGTGGACTAAGCTGGGAAATGGGCAGAAGCTGAGAAGGTAGAGAGAGAGAAGTTCACAGATGACAGCGAGATACTGGGTACTATATAAAAATGGCCAAACCAAACAACTTTTGGGTGTGCATCAAAGCCCTCTTCTTTTCTCATGAGGAAGGGGGATGATGATGGGTGCTTGGATACCGACAGATAGATTGATACTCTCTGCCAGCCAGCAAAACTACAGCCTCCTACCCCCTGCTCTCTGCCTCCAACCTCATTCTCTCAGTTTCCCAGAGTCTGTCCTGCCTCCATGCCAACTCCGGCTCCAGGGCCAGCTTTCCAGATGCTTATCCCGCAGCTACCCTGTGTCTGTACCTCAACTAGACTGCATAGGAAAATTCTCAAAAGCACTGACAAAGCCAGAGCAATAGCATTTCAAATGTACAGTAATCGTACCAATTGTGTATAAGTTAGACAAAACAATGGTTGCAGTTTAGAGATGTTAGCCTAGAACCATAAGAGAACAGACTGATTTCCCATACGCTTTATTTATTTCTGACTTCACTGCAGTCAAGTCCCTCCCTGACTTCCTATGCCAGATGTGGACTCTCCCCCGGCCTCCTTATCATCAGAGCTCCCCGGTCTGGCCATGTCTCCATGCTGAGCATTAGCAGAGGTGGGACACACTTGCCTTAAAGTTTCACCACCATCTGCATGATTAAGACTCTCTGTGCTAAAAAGAGATTAGAACACTCTCATTCAGCATCTGTCCTTTTCAGTTCCTGCTATCAAGAGGGACAGCAATGGCAGAATCATGCTTTTTGGCTTTAAACCCCAGCTAAGCTACTTAGTTGGTTCCTTTATTTCTCATCCTTTGTGAAGCAAGGTGATAACAGCGTACAGTCCTCAGGACTTTAAGAGGAGGAGAATCATGGGTTAGCATCTGCAGTGCTGGGGGATGTACTATTACACAGTGAACCCCCACAGTCCCGCCTTCCTAACGCCATTGGAGGGGAATCGTGGGTTAGCATCCGCAGTGCTGGGGGATGTACTATTACACAGTGAACCCCCACAGTCCCGCCTTCCTCATGCAGTTGGAGGGGAATCGTAGGTTAGCATCTGCAGTGCTGGGGATGTACTATTACACAGTGAACCCCCACAGTCCTGCCTTCCTCATACAGTTGGAGGGGAATCGTGGGTTAGCATCTGCAGTGCTGGGGGATGTACTATTACACAGTGAACCCCCACAGTCCCGCCTTCCTCATGCAGTTGGACTTCTTCGAATCGTGTTCGTCTGTGACCTGTCCTAGAAGCTGTGAAATCATCTCCAATCTACCTTTATTCTTGTGCTCTATTGCCAGTGTCCCGATTCTTTCACCAGCTCTTTATTGCCGTATTCCACGGCCTCCTGGTTGTCCTGTTCTTATTCCTACATTCACTAGATTTATTTAAAAGCCAATGATGCACTGAGTGGTATTCCAGATGGGAGCAAATGAGCCTTTGGGACAATAGACACATGAAGAAGGCAATAGAGTGTGTGCATACTGTGAGAGGAAGTCACCCGCAGGGTTCACTGGTGGGACAGACAAGGAAGAGGTCAGACGCATCTCCTGATGTGGGAAACAGGAGAAATTAGCCTAGACCTGGACCCAGAGCAGCTGGGACTCCTGTTCCATTCCTGCCTCCTCTGAGCTCTAGGACCTTGGTACATTTGTTTTCCTTGTTGGTGTCTTTGTTTTCCTACAACTATACTTCAAGCACAGAAGTATATATATATGCTTATATATATATCAAAGTACTCTGATATCTTGCACTTATCTTCATATCTTGCTTTGATCATTCAACATTCATTTTTTGTTAGTTGTCCATGCAGATACAAATAATTTTCACTTTATTATTTTCACTTCTGTATAGTAGAGTAGACCACTGAATATTTATTCCAGAATATGTCCATCTTTTATCTTGTGATAGTTACTTGGGTGTTCCCAATGTTCCTTTATGTTTAACAGTGTCCTAGGGCTCCTACTGTTGTGAAAACACCATGACTAAAAGCAACTTGGGGAGGAAAGGTTTTATTTCAGCTTATATAACCTGATAACAGCCCATCATGATGGTAAGTCTGGGCAGGACGCTGGAGACAGGAGACTGTTTACTGGCTTGTTCTTTGTAACTTATGCAGTCTGCTTACTTATATACACCAGGGCCACCACCCAGAGTAGCACCACCCATGATGGAATGAGTTCTCAAAAACTAACCACTCATTAAGAAAATGCCACACAGCTGGGCGGTGGTGGCGCATGCCTTTAATCCCATAACTCAGGAGGCAGAAGCAGGCAGAGCTCTGTGAGTTTCAGGCCAGCCTGGTCTACAAGAGCTAGTTCCAGGACAGGCTCCAAAGCTACAGATAAACACTGTCTCAAAAAACAAAACAAAAACAAAAGAAGGAGGAGAGGAAGAGGAAGAAGAAGAAGAAGAAACCATACAGGTTTTCCCTGTTGGCATCATTTTCTCTATTGGGATTCCCTCTTCCCAAACAACTCTAGCTTGTATCACGTTGACATAAAACTAGCTAGCACAAACAGTGTTGCAATAATGCTTTTGGCGGTATCAAATGACCTTTAGATCTATGACAGAATAGATACACTTCAAACTGCACAAGACATTGTGCTTCCCCAGGGCTGTGCAAGAGATGCCATATCTTTGGGCATGCATGCAGTACTTTCACCCAGGGGTCTTAGCAATGGAAAGTTTTTTTTTTTCTTGGAGTTGATGATTGGTGCCACAGATCCCTACCAAACACACCATCCATAATGATGATGGGGATATCTTTACCTCCCAAGCATTGAGAGGCATTCCATGGAGGAAGGCATTCTCCCACTGTAGGCGAGATGCAGCGCATAGGGTGAATGGAGCAGTCTAGGGACTGAAGATGGGTTCAGTTACACCTTCATATACTCAGCAATCTCCTTACCCTTCTTCAGAACAGAGTCATGGCCCCCAGGAGAGGAAGCTTTATAAGATAATGAGTTAAATGAATGCTTTATTATCTGGTTTGGGTATAGAGCAAATCGGGCACAAAGCACAAAGCATCCAGGCTCATTAGCAGCTATCAAAGCATTATCTCAGAAGCTCATTGAGAAGGGCAATAGGCAGGTGATGCCATGGAGGTTTTATTCTCTTTCATGAATTCCTATTACATCTGCTATAATAAGAACCAGAAGTTTATTGATTAAATCAGCAAATCTAGAGTGTGTGTGTATGTGTGTAGATATGTAGATCTATATATGCATGTATGTGTGTTTATGTATATATGTATATAGGTGCGTGTGTGTATATATATACATATGTATGAGTATATATGTATGCATGTTTATATGCATGTGGTGCTTTACCCCAACTTGTCAAAAACCCCACCCCATTCATACAACTCCTTAAGACTAGGAGAAAACTGTGTAAACTTTCAAAACATTTGGGCAAATGTTCATGAAATGACCACGCAATGCATCTTAGCAATTTGTTAAGTATTCTGAATCTGAAAAAAAGTAAGGTACTCTAATACATAATCTTAGAATATAATTTTGGATGTAAAAAAAAAAGGACTCACACGTATGTGTGTAACACAAGTAACACTATGCATTCCAGAAGTTTAGAAAAATGCGCAACCATCCCTCACTCAGCAAACATGTGAGCAATGCTCCCTTTGCTGGAGATGACACGGGATCTGTAGTCCAAGAATGCCTGATATCTTCTCCTAGCAAGCGTTTATGTGGCACGTGTAAGAAATTTAAATACAACATGGATGGTAAGGTTAGTCCAGGGCCTGGAGCTGAGGCAGGAGGGCAAAGTGGGGCCACGGGGAGGAGCTCTGCCTCTGCTCAGAGTCAAGCATCCCTGAGCAACTGGGCTAAGCCGGAAGAGACATTTTTATTCTTAAGGCTCTGAACCAAACTCTTTGGTGAGCCAGAGCTGAACTCTTACTAGTTTTACAACCAGAAAGTTTGATTTTACACCATTACCCAGCAATGAAGCACACGTTATATGAAGTTCTTGCTACATCTGCACAGCTTGCTGTTCTGCTTCAGGAAGACACCTCTTCCAGCTCTCCTGCTCATGTCCCCTCTCAGTTCCCACAGTTAACGTTGGGCTTGGTGGTTTGGATGAAAATGGTCCTCTTAGGCCTGTAGAGGTGTGGCTTTGACAGGGGAAGTGTGTCACTTGGGGTGGGCTTTCGGGTTTTAAATTCTCAAGTCAGGCCCAGTGTTCCTTTCTCTTCTTGCTGCCTGACAAACCAGATGTAGAACCCTCAGCCACCTCTCCACCATGTCTGCCTGCATGCTGCTGTCGTCATGGTGACCCTTCACAGCAACCAAAACCCTAAGACAGGGTGAGAGTCAGGCAGGAGGAGGGAAGGAACTGCTTACTTCTCCTCTTTTGCTAGCAGAAGAAACAAAGAAGCTCAGGGAACCTGAACCTTGGCCATTCAGAGTAGTTAGTTCTGAAAGACCTTGATTTAAAAGTTTGTTTGTCCATTTCTTACCTTGTGACCTTGGCAACTTTGTTCCCTTGTCTTAGTCAGGATTGCTTAACCACCACAAGGCATAAATCAGAGTTTAAAGCCCTCACACAATCATTTGTTTTTGCTTCGCTCAAGAAAACATATTAAATTAAACAATAAAATAAGCTGTAAAGATGTCGGAACTAAAATATCAAGTAGAGAATTAGTATTTAGTGTGTGTAAATATATGTATATACTTCATCAGAGGACACAATAATAGAAAACCCCTTATTTACAATAACAGTGATGAAGATTAAATACTTGGGAACAAACTTCAAAGGAAACTTGGGGAACTAGTGAGGAAAAACATCCTTGAGAGATAGAAACATGAACTTGAACTAAGGCAAAGATGTTCCTGGGCTATGGGAAGCATGACTTTGTCTCATGAATATTCATCTCCCAAATCAGTGCATAAATTAAACACCATCCAAAAAAAATATGAGCAATAAATAGGCACATTGTGTATTCAAAACACATAGAGAAACCAACCAACAAACAAAAGTCTCAAAAACAGCAAAGAAAATACTAGAAAGAGCAAACCGAGGAAAGGCCAGCTCCACTTGATATTAAAACATAGTACAAAATCCTTGTAATTAAAACAATATGGTGCTGCTGGAAGACTGGATAAGCACACCCAGAGAATGTATCAGAAAGCCCAAAGCTAGATTCCTGTACATTTGGAAGCGTAGAACAGCAGATGATAAAAAAGGTATCACAAATTCACTGGCAGGAAACAAATTAAGGGGAGCTCTGAGTAGTTCAATAATCATAAAAGCAAAATAAATTTAGAGCATACTCCATGCCATATATAAGTGTGGCTCCAAATGAAACTGAAATATAAATAAAATTAAAATTACTGAGAGAAAACATGAATAAATTCCTTTTGAGCCTGGTTGCAAGAAGTACTTTCTTAGCAATAACTCATAATTTAGACACGTTATAAAAACATTGATCTGACTAAACAGAAATAGAACTTTCCTGAATGGCAGAGAAGATCGTAAGCAAAATCAGACTTGCAAAGTAAATCCACCCATATATAAAACACAAATATTAGCGCTACACAAAGAATTCTCAAAAGTACAGAAGCATCTGTCTTTTGTCAATCTACTCTAACACCAAAAAGAAATTTGACAAACATCATACCCAAATTAGTAAGTTTCCCAACCCTAGAGAGGTACAAGTTAGTAATTTTTAAGTTAATTCATGTAGATCCCATGATAAGGAAAGTAAATAAATAAACTAGGTAATTAGAGGCAGATTTCTTAGCTTCAGGGTCAGTCATCAAGAGCCCCATGGTAGCCGGGCGGTGGTGGCGCACGCCTTTAATCCCAGCACTCGGGAGGCAGAGGCAGTCGGATCTCAGTGAGTTCGAGACCAGCCTGGTCTACAGAGCTAGTTCCAGGACAGGCTCCAAAGCCACAGAGAAACCCTGTCTCGAAAAAACAAAAAAAAAAAAAAAAAAGAGCCCCATGGTGTTAAATTGAAATCAAATTAATGATGTGAATTCATGTTGGTACATTATCAATGAATAGATAATAGATGAGAAACAGATGATAGATAGCTATAGACAGATAATGGTCGATAGCCATGTATCAATGATATGTGTGTGTGTGGTGTGTGTGTGTGTGTGTGTGTGTGTGTGTGTGTGTGTGTGTGACAGAAGATGGTAGCAAACAGACAGACAATAGATAATAAATGGATAATAGATGGATATAGGTAGATGATAGATAAGATATATAGGTCATATATATACATATATTTAGATTGCATACATGTGCACATGTTTTTTAAACTTTCGTTTGCTTGTTGTTTTTTATTTCAAGACAGGGTTTCTCTGTGTAACAGCCCTGAATGTCCTTGCTTTGTAGACCAGGCTGATCTTGAACTCACAGGATCCACCTGCCTCTGCCTCCCGAGTACTGGGATTAAAAGTGTGAGCCACCACCGCCCAGCTTTTTAGGCTTTGTAAACTTGTTGATAACTATGTTTGATGAGAAACTGAAAGTAATAACTACAGTATCAATTAGCATAGCAAGCATCCAGATATTAGTTTCTAAATACTAAATATTACTTTTGAACAGAAGAAATAAAGGATCCTTGGAAAAATTACTAGTTTCTGTGTTGGAACAGAGAAAGAATAAGATTATCCTGGTATATCTGATGGTATAAACAAAAGCAAGCAAACAACTCCCCAAAAAACATCCAAAAAGATGAGGGCCTCACATTCAAAGGAGTCACACTGGAAGTGATACCTAATGATTAAATATGGGCCAATTTAAATGAAGTCAATGGTAACTGTGATAAATGGTAACATACAAAATAAGCATTTGGGACCACATCCTAATATAGAAAATTAGTTAATTAATGAGAGTAAAGGGGGCTCTTCTTACAAGAATTCCAGTTAGTGGATATAAGAGATGTTATCGGGCAGAAAAGTCATCAGTTGGAGATGATGCTAGGCCAATGTGCAAGGAAAAAATACAAGGATGGTGGCATAGTCATAAAGTGTCTCTCCACAGGTATTAACCAAGTAAAGAGCTAAAAATACCTATTTTACTGAAGGCGAAGGCAGAAGTCACAAACAATCCCACACTAGTTTGGAATTATGATTAATAGAATGGTTATTTATTTAAAGGGGAAAATCTTACAGATCACCGTCCCAGACAACAGCCCTCTGCACAATCAGGAAGGGAGTCTAGTCACCGGAAGCTGATCAGGAAGTAACAGAGAGAGAGGAGGGAAGTGGCTGCTTTTTTAAAGAGAGAGACCACGCCCCAATGGGCTGGTATCTCAGCGGCTATTGGCTGGAGGAGCGGAAGGACCTCCAGCAACATTTTACCATGAAGATAATCAGCAGGTGAGTGCTCAACATTAACATCACCAACAGTTTAAAAAATCAAGAAAATGGACCCATTGATAGGATGTACTGAGAAGCCCACAGTACAGCTTCTGAGGTATGTGTGTCAGCTACACTTACTCACTGCTAACTTGTTCAGTATCTACATCCTGGACAATACAATGGGCATTAATGTGCCAATTATGGTGGTGATTTCATAAGAGGCACATGTAGTTAGTAGTGTGATGTTAATGATAGCTTTCTCACTGTCAAAAACCTCATTGGAATTAAGGAAGACACTGCCATTTGGAGTTGGATGACAGATACATAGAAATTCTTTGCTCTGTCTTTATTTTATTATAGGAAAAATGATGGAGGAAGGTCATTGGTTAAATAAAAAGAAGCTGCTTGGCTCTCATTGGTTAGGAGATAGGTGGGAGGAGTAAACAGAACAAAACGCTGGGAGGAAGAGGAAGTGAGGTCAGACTCGACAGCTCTCCGCTGGGGAGCAGACGCTTCAGAGAGAGACTCCACAGCTCTCCTCCCAGGCAGACACACACGATGAAGCTCTGAACTAGAATCTTCCCGGTAAGACCGGTGCTCACAGATTGTTAGAGATGGGTTGACTGGGATATCAGAATTAGCCAGTAAGGGCTAGAGCTAAGGGCCAAGCAGTGATTAAATGAATACAGTGTCCGTGTAATTATTTCGGGGCATAAGCTAGCCGCAGCCCCGCCGCCCATATTACTACAGAAAAATACTAGAAAAATTCCAAAGAGTGGAAAGACTTCTAAGAAAGAAATGCCTTCTTTTGCAAATTTTGATTAGTCTGAAACTATTTAAAGATAAAAAGTTAGTACAAAGTTTGAAAAGGATAAAGAAATTGGAATTAAAAAAAACTTCCTAGGTACTGTTAAAAATTTTTATTGTAAAAGGACAACTTAACATCTGTCCGTGGAAAAGGATACCTCTCGAAATAAAAGGTTTAGTATGCCCTGTTTATGAAAATCATTAAAAATACACAGAATAATATATCTATTACATAATTATTCCCCAGATCAGTATGTTTCCTTTCTGACTCATTGACTTAATTTTCAAATTATTGCTTATATTGTCAGAGGATACCACCCACAGAATGATATGGTGTTTGGCAAATTAACTGAATGACCACTTATTATCCCAGGAAATTTTGAGCATCTTAGTTTAATCTTACATATTGTACATTTTTCTTGATGACTGATTTCAGAAATCTCCATTTTTGCCGGTCACCAGATGTGCCAAAGAAGGCTTGACTCACAGGTAGCAGGGACTCGTGGAATCGTGAGAATTTCCCTCTCTGTTTTAAGAAGACAAGTGGAGAAATGAGGCTAGGATTAATGCCATCCCTACTCTAAAGAGTTTGGGTCGGTCCTGCAGACCACACACTCTCACTTGTCTACGATTCCCTACCTCAAGTTCTTAGTATCCACTATATATATATATTTGGAGCTCTGATCCCCATACGCTCTTTACGTCAGACTCTAATTATGATGAATGCTGCCCTACTTTTTATAAGCACAAGCCCCTCAAAAAAAAAGCATGCCTAGCTGGCCAGAGTGTGGGTGTCTTTAGCCTGGTGTGATAAAGTGACTGGACTCCCATTCAGAATAACCATGTGCACCTCCCAGTGCCCACGTCCTGCTAGACCCTGCTGGGTTCCTCTCCAACGCCTCCTCTTGGAATTATCCTGCCTTACTGCATTTCCAGTGGAATCCAGTGGGGGAAGAGATGGTCTTGGTTTTGTTTCTAGTCCAGGAATTACTTGATCCTGAAAGTCTTACTCAAGAAGACACAATGAGAAATAGAATCAACACATCTGCCCATCGTGACAGGAAAAATCAGAGAGATGTTGTTATTTAATTTTTAGTGAAATGTTTTACTCCAGACTCCCAACAAAAACAGCAGAACTCCTGATTTCACCACCAGAGGGCAGAAAACATTAAGATATGGGGCAAACAAAGCCTACTTAGTGTAAGAGCCTCTCAATAGTAGTGTGAAACTTTAGGTGCAGGTTTCAGGCAATTAACTCACTCAGAAACCTGTGTGAATGAGGATGTTAAGGGATGGGAAACCTCCTGGATTTTTCAGGTCAATAAAATCCTCCACCATGCTTTCATGGCTCACTTTTATACATTTAATTACAATATTGATTTAAACATTTAAATATAATGTCAAGTAAAATTGTGATGATTCCCTCCAAGTGATATATGATCCTTGATATATATGATCCGTGATATATGATTCCAGAATCAAAGTGGCCATGATCTTGAGTCTGAGTCACATATGGATCAGTGAGTGTCTCTCAAAGCAGGGCCACAGTTCTCTCCCTGACCAGCAAATGGCCATGGAGGGTCCCAGGGATTGTCATGGAACAGAATAGTCACACTGCAGATCCAGCCCTGCCCTGGAACAATGAGGCTAAGAGCGTGTCCTACTGTGGTGTGTGTGTGTGTGTGTGTGTGTGTGTGTTTGTGTGTGTGTGTGTGTGTGTTTGTATGTGTGTTAGGGGTAGAAGCTAGTTGGAATCAGATAATACAAATGTCTCCTGTTCCATTTTTCATCATGTCTTTCTTCCTTTCTTTTTTATTTTGTTTTGTTTTTCAAACAGTCCTAAGTCCTGGCTATCCTGGAACTTGCTCTGTAGACCAGGCTGGCCTCAAAGTCTCAGAGATCTGCCTGCCTCTGCCTCCCAAGTGTCTAAAGTATTCCACCATTTCATTTTTATTTCCTAATGTCCCGAATTCCAGTCTCTCCTCCACTATAAAATGTTGTTTCTTTCTTTAGACCCAGGTGATGCTGAGGATGTTGTATTTGTGTAATATGTGTAAACAAAACCATCTTTTGAATCTGTTCTTATTATTGTGACACCTTTGGGAACCAAATTCTCCCTTAATGGAACTGGGTTAGTACAAAGGAAAAACCTGATTATAATATGTTTTGAGCCACCCAGGACCTGCTCAGCACAGGCCCTCAGAGACTGGTCCCATCATTTTGCTGTAAACACCAGTTAACCCAATTACTTACTGAATTCAAGTCAGAAGCATTTTGTTCTCTTCCAAACTTGAATGTCTCTCTGACTCCAGTCGTCACAAGGTCATATTATTTGGGAGAATATGTGAGGTTATTTGAGTGTCTACAGCATCCTGAATTTCCTGATATCCATGATGAAGTTGAGGTACACTGGGAAGATCCCGGCCCTAGAGATGGAGTTCTATTAGGACTTGGCCTGTGTCTCACAGGTTGCATGCGTGCAAACTTAATTACCAAATCAAATCTAGAAAGAAATGCAGTCTCTCTGCTCTTAATCAAGCTGCTTTTCTTCGGACATCTCAGGAGGATGAAGGAAACCTTGACCCTTGCCAGTACTGGGTAGTAAAGCCACTTTCCTTTACGTGGCCTCTCCTAAGATATAGATGCTCTGAGACAAATGCTCAGTCTGTCACACTTCCTCTCTCTCTTGCTACCAAAGATGGCAAGGTTGTGACTGGCTTCAGAATGCAAAAACAGCAAGAAGCAAGAGGTCCATCTGCAGTCTCTGGATGCTCAGCAGGTGATCTTGTCTCCTTCTCTGATGTAGCTCCGAGTCTACCAAGTCCTTGAAATAGTGTAGCCAATACTCTGGTCCTTAACATTTACTTCTGTCTGTGTCTTTCCACACTGCTCTTCTTTGCCTACATTCAGAGGGCCACCAGTTACCTGGTCTTTTTTATAACCAGTTCATCTGTTCAATATAGCTTTGAAGGAATTTTTCAGGGACTAGGGAAATCAAACTCCAGCTTCAACTATCTGGCCAGCTGCCAAGGCCATCCTTTCACCGTTACCTCCCACGATGACAAACAAAGCAAAACCAAACAAACAAAAACCCTTCCAACATACTCCTTGCCTCCCAGAGTTCTCAGCGGTGATGGGACCAAATGTGACTCTTATTCGCACTTCTCTGAGCTGGATCCATACACCGAAAGCCTGTTTGGCTGATGTCCTCTCCTGTCCCTTTTAAGTGACCCTCTGACTCAGAAGAGTAACCACGTGGTTCTTTCTGAAAGATTTCACTCCCTTGGAGCTGAGAGCTTTCATCCGCTCTTGGAAAATGGGCGACAAACCATTTCTCACATTTGCTTTGGTTTTTCCAGTCTCAAGTATTTCACTGGGTATGCGTGTGTCAGTGCACATGTGTGTGCCAGTGTGTGGAGGCCAGGGAACAACTCTGAGTATCTTTCCTCAGGAACCAGTCACCCCTCCCTAACTTTTTGAAATGGGGTCTTTCTCTGGCCTGGAGCTAATTTATGAGTACGCTAGTCTAGAGTGTTAAAGGCCCAGGAATCCAACTGTGGCCATCTCCACGTGCTAGGATTACAAGCATATGTCACCTTCTCTAGCCTTTTTATGCGGGTTGCAAAGACTGAACTCTGATTTTGTGTTTTGTTTTGTTTTGCTTTGCTTTGTTTTGTCTTTCAAGACAGGGTTTTTTTCTCTGTAGCCCTGGCTGTCCTGGAACTCACTCTATAGGCTGGGCTTGACTCAAACTCACAGAGATCCTCCTGCCTCTTCCTCCTGAGAAACACTGGTTTTTATGCTTCTTACAAGCAAGTTATGACTGAGCTCAATTTAGGCCTGAGTTAGTCAATTGGAAACATTTTTGAAAGAGATACTTCTATGTTTCATTGAGGCCAGAAGAAGACTCCCTGATGGTGCTTAAGAAACAAGCTCCATTGGTTCTGTGGCCGCAAGGAAATGACTCTCTCCCCTGTGTAATGTTAGAGGAGGACACGAAACTCAAAGGAGACCCGAGTCCAGGATGGCGCCTTTATTGAAGGTCTTCAAGACCCCAGCAGACCAGTGAAGCTATACCTGGCCTCCTGGCCAGGAAATCTGAGATCATACGCGTAGGCTGTTCTAATCTCCTAAATTTGTGCTGATTTCACGTAAGGTAGTATAAAAGAAAAATGCCATTGGAATTAGAACCAAACCACAGAGCACCAATATTCCCATTGCAACAGTGTAAACAATGAGTAAAAATCACAGGCCCCAAAGTCCTGCTAGGAGGATTTATGTCCTAGCCCCACCACCTCTCTGTGGTATGATCCTGGGCTGCTTATGTTTCTATGCTTTCATTTCCACATGATGAATTGAACTGAACCCAAGGGTGCTCATGGAATTAGTTCAAGGATTAATGGGTTTTTGCAGGGTCACTGGAAGAGCAACTGACACACGATAAGCACTCTGAGTCGTTAGGCATCCTTGTGTGAGCCTCCTCAGCTCAGCACCAGGGGCCCTAGGCATATTACAAGCTCTCTTTATGTCCCCCCAAATAAACATGAGTCATCACAAACACTCAAAACATTTGACAAAGGATCAGCTTATTAATGCATTGCCTTTCAAAACCAAATTCAGGTTAAAAAATGGATAAAGTCACAGAATAAGCCCTGTTTCTATTTTAAACTGCAGAGAGAGCAAGCAGAAGCATGACCACATCTGCAGATCTCACTGCTTCTTGCTATGGTTTAGATATGGTTTGAGTGCGTCTCTCGATGTTCATGCAGGGCAAGCTTGGGCTGCCTTGCGGTGGAGCTGAGGTGGGAGAACGTTACCAAGTGAGACTTGGCGAATGATAACTAGGTCATGGGGCTACATGGAGGTTAGTATTCTTCTCTCAAGGGAGGTCTCAAGGGTGCCACCCTCATCTCTCCAACTCCCTATCTCACCATGTTTTCTCTTTTGCACATGCTCATGACATTGTGGTACCATCTGCCATCACCAGACTCAAACAGATCCTGATGTTGCCGTGATCTTGAGCCTCTACAGCCATGTGCAAAATAAGACTCTGTTCTTTCTGCAGTACTCAGGACTGGGTTGTAGCCCCATAGCACAGGGGATGCTTTATTAACACTCGCAAGGCCCTGGAGATGCTTCATAAAGTACCAAGATTCACCTAGGATGATTTTATAGCGACATAAAATGAACTGAACCAATATTTCTTCTTCCCCAAGAATCAGTCATAGTCATCACTAAAACACTCATGAACAGCTTCCAAAATCTAATATTGTAATTGCTGTGTGTTAGTCCCAATGATTGTGCAACAAAATAAGATAGAATAAAAATATTTTATGATATATTATAGAGAGATAAATGGTCAGCTAGATGACAGGCAGGTGATAGATAGATGATAGGTAGATAGGGACATAGATAGATTGGTGAACGATAGATAATAGATACATGATAGATAGATAGATAGATAGATAGATAGATAGATAGATAGATAGATGATAGATAGATAGATAGATAGATAGATAGATAGATAGATAGATAATATATAGAGAGATGTATCTTATGATTCTGATGTTAAATTTGGGGAGAGTAAAATAAAAATAAATTGATTTGTTTTAAATCTCTATATTAAACAGTTTAGAAGATGGCTCATTTGTAATGTGCTTGTCATGCAAGCATGAGTTTAGATGCTCAGCACCCTGTAAAAACTGGGCTCATTGGTAGTGTACATCCATAATTCCACTGCTGGGAAGGCAGACACAGGGGGAGCCCTGGACATCGCTGGCCAGCCAGCCTATCCAGTCACCCTCCAGGCTCAGTGAGACATGCCATCTCAGAAAGTAAAGTGGAGGGAGCCTGGGAAGATATGTAGACTCCTGGCCTACACATGTTGACCTGCACAATATACATACACACACATACACACCCACACTACAAACGACAACAAAATTCTCTAATAAGAGTTAGTGCACGCATTCTGTAATAACAAGCAGATTCCTAAGTGTCAGTAGGTAATGATGAACAATGCAAATGAGTGTCTGTTCAGAAAACAGCTCTTGGCAAGGTTGAAGGGGAAGCCCTTCTTCACACAGCACCTAGTTCAGTAACCCAGACTCCTTCTACCCACGGCTTCCCCAGATCCTAGGGTTTCCCTGTTGCTTGCTTCTGTGAGATAAGAGAGAAATAGCGTCAATGAACACTGAGGGATGTGGTCATTGACAAGACAGAAAGGAGCATGAGTTTTCCCTTTCATCCCACTTAAGAGTCCCATGGTCACACCTCCCTGCAAGGGTATCTCTGCCATGAGCACCCCCAAGAGATTTCCATATATATGTGGCTGAAAGCTGCCATTTAAACACATGACTTCAAAGTCCATGTCATCTAGGTTCCTGCTTGTTTCTCCTATATATGCCTTGACTTTTTTCAGTTTCTCTTCTTTTCAATGAGGGTTAAAAATGTTGTGCATCTTGAGAATCATGTGACGCTCAAACCAGACGCTATGTTTGAAATCACTAGAAGCATAACTGTCATTCGATCAGTATATAAAATGCTTTAACTATGTTGTTTGTTAATCTGGGGAGCAAAGCAGCCATTCATTTCTGCTAAGCACTCAACCATATGACTGTTAGGACGAGCCTTGTGTTTCCATTGAGATTGGATAGACAGTGAAGGAAGACTCTTAAGTAAATGGCTGATGTTTTGCTGTCATGGAAGTTCCTTGGCCTAGGCTGCTGTCACTATGAGGACATTGAGAGATCTCTTTTATGACAGCTGGCTCCTCTGTACCCTAGGCTTTAGCACATCCTTAGTTAGTGTAAAGATGCCCTAAGAAAGCATTGCAGAGCTCCGTCTCAGCTGAGACTGTAATTCCTCAGTAGAAGAATACCTAAAGCTCAGAGGAAGAAAAACTATTTTAATTTTCAAACTAAAACTCCAAATGTCAAACAGTTGAAATGATTAATACTGTAGGTCTCAAACTGATAGTTGCAAGAATTGACAACTATAATGAACTCAGGTGATTTAAAAAAATTTTAGGTTTAAGTTTTGTACCAAACAAATGTGTACCACTTTGTTGGAAGAACTCCGAGCATCCCACAATGGGATCTGAGTTGCTTGGAGCTGTTGGGCATTGGATGTAAACAACACCACTGCTGATAAGCTTAAGGCTTTGACATTAACAACGTGAGTGTACACTTCACACAGTCTAACCCATGCATAAGCAGAGGGCACACTTGACCGGCATGCCTCAAAGCCCAGGAAAGCACAGTCTTCTTCTAGAAACAGATAATGTTCAGGAAGCCACAAGACTGTATCCATGGCTCATGCCTCCCCGGACTGCAATGAGGGATTGCCTTACTCTGATCTCCAGCCCTCTCAATTACAAGTCCAGCACGCCCTGTGCCACACACACATGCGCACTTCCCCTGAGCCAGTCACGCATATTTTGAGCTATCCTCCCCAGCAAGTATCTTACAACATGTCCTTTTCCATCTGGCTTCCAGGGTTCTACCCAAGTTTACCCCTTAGGCCTTTTCATGATGACCCCTGACTGACCTGTTATCCTGACCAGAGCCTGGCTCCTCAGAATAACTTGACAATGGAACAGTCCCGCTCTCCCTGTTGACTCTTCTAAGTGCTTGCCTTAGCTACTTCTCACCAGGAAAGTGAGACAAAGGGGACATTTGGGTACCCTCTGCATGACTCATGGAGTGGATTTACTTACTGCTCTAGGACCTTGAGATGTCCCTTCAATATTCCACTTCCCCTTTCCACCTCTACACAACAGGAAAGGCGACGGCTTCCTATAGTTAATGATTAGTGGTTATTTAACTCAGCTGTCCGGGTGGTACAATGTTTATTTAATTCTTTGCCATATTCTGGGTCTCTGCCAAGTGTTAAGTCATATTTAATCTTCATGGCATCCCTGTGAGATATTTATAGATGAGAAAATCAATAAAGAGTTGTTAAGGAGCACAGTCAGATGGGGTGTAGCCCCTGGATCTTACAGAGCCATTTGGGAACTAGTGTGGCAGATGGTTTTCTTGCTTCCTAGAGCACAGAAGTGATAGACCTGTCGTGACCAGAGGCACATGGAGAATAAACTCCCAAATCCCACACTGTTCATCCAGGTCAGCATTGCCTCTGTGCTGATTTTGGTGCCTCGGCCTGTTTTACACAAAGTCAATACTGTAAATTTACATGTGACCTAGTTTAATCTAACTGTGGGCTGTGGTTCAATTATTCAGCAATTGATTACTAAGAACTTAAGAGAGCTTTTGACAACTGCTGTAAATGCAGCCTTTCTTCTGTGGTCTGTCTCGCAAACTAACCTTGCTACTTCACATTCCTATGATACCCTGGAACTCTCCCAAATACCCTAGAGATGCAGAAGGAGCGACGCCCTGCAGATATGATGGGTATAGAAGAGGATCCTGGGTGAATACTGAGCTGATGCTTTGGCTAATTTAAGTTCCAAGTGCCATCCTTAGGCTTATTTTATGTAGTACCCTCCAGAAGCATTGGCACCTTGATTTTGCTTATCTATAACCTGCTTTCTTTACTTTCCATTTAATGGGTAAGCTCACATGAAGAAGTAAGCAGAATGATCTGGTGGGCAAGGATTGAGAGAATAGGCAGACCGTATCACACTGAGATCCAGAGTCATTTTGTGGTTCCTTCCCTGGTGGTATCATAGAACTCAAGAAAGAGGTTCAAGGAGGCTTCAGAGGCAGCCACTACGTCACGAGTGATAAGACCCACCGCCACATAAGCTGCTACATTCTTGTTCAGCCTACAAACCTAAGAGTGCTAGGACTAACGGGGATGGCGTAACAGTTTTCCAATCAAGCCTGGAATGTTGCCTTCCAGCTTGCTGTCTCTACTGCTCTGGAACGTTAGAACACATGGTCATCTGCTTAGCATTTGCAAGAACTGATGCTTCTTCATGTGGGGGTGCTAAATTCATCACCACAAAACACAAAGTGCACTCTCTGCTCCTGCAGTGGCAGTGTGGGAGCCTAGCCCGTGCGCCCTGGCATTATCCTTGACTCCTTTGCTCTATCTAGTCACCAGACCGAAAGTTTAGGTCGTTTGGTTTTTGTTTCTTTCTCATATTTTTTTTAACTCTACATGTCAAGTGTCTAAGTCACTTTAACTAAGGGTCTAAAAATAGCAATGGGTTTCTTAAAGATATTTTCCTATAAGTCTTCTTTGTACTTTGGCCATATCTGCCTACACCACCCCCTACACCCTTTCTATTCATTCTCCCAGAATCTCGTTTCCTTCCTCATGATAAGAACCTGCTGTTTTGACTAATAAGGGAAGCTGGTTTCAGTCTCTTTCCAGGACTGGGTAGATAAATTTGCAAACGATCCACCTTTATACTCTGTCCCACTTGGAATAGACCCTCCCCATCCCACAGCATCCTCGCGTGACTCTAAGTTCAGTACATGAGAGCTATCATGGATGGGGAGGTGTGTGAGTGGATCAGTCAGAGCAGACACCTTGCCACTGAAGAGGAAAAAGGACCAAGGAAATACTGCCTCTGGTTCTCCCTGTACCAGAGAAAGAAGACCAGCGGGAGCTTGTGTAGTCTTGCCTCTGCTAAGAACATTTCATGGGGAATCATGTCAAAACGGTTGATCTCATTTTGGGATGGAGACTCTGGACTCCTCCCCTTGCTGTTATCTTGTGAGCTCAAATTCAACTAATGCTAGTTGGTATCTATTTATACACCACTAGCCATACCTATTGTTACCACACCACGTGCATAGAGTATCCCCAGTGTGTGAGATGCACCGAGGGACCAGGAGGGCCATGTCACCGAGCACAGAAAGATGCGCGATGACCAATGAGAGCTTTGCTCTCTCTTCAGTGTCCCTCATTTTGATTTTGTTCAGAACTGTCTTGGGAAAAGGAAGAATTACAAAAGACAAAGCAGGCAAACTAGATGAAACCAGAAGAATGGAGACAAAATAGAACTCTCACGAAAGAAAATGGACAGAAGTGGAATGGCCGAGCCTCCTCAGTGCAGGTAGAGATGCTCCTACCATGGTGCTGGCATTGATTCAGAGCCGTGTGCACAGATGAACATGATCAATGTCCTATTTTATAAGGCTCATTGGTAGCAACACTTCCTCCCAGTAAGCGAGCAGAAGTTGAGGCTATTGGGTAACATTACCACCACAGGGGTCACCTCCCTTCCTACCAGCAGCTGTGTCTCAATTACAAAAATCTCCCTCCCGATTTATATTCAGTTTTCTATTAGTTCTTTGAGAGTTTCAATGTGATTTGATCACACTTAAGCCCCTCATCCAGCTTAGCAGGTCCACCCTTCCTTTCTTGCTCACGCAGATTTGTCTTTCTTCTTTCAACCCTTCAAGACTGGTTTGTGCTGCCAACTCTTCTTGGTGGCAGGATCTTCCAGTGGAGCATTGTCAGTTTATTGGGACTACATTCTTAAAGAACACCCCCCCCCTCTCTCCCAGAATCTAACAACTGTCAATAGCTCCAAGACTATTGGTAGGACTGTGTGCCCAGCTCCCCTACTCTATGCCGAGATTTGGACTGGCTAGGACTTACAAAAGCTTTGTGCAGCCAGGCAGTGGTGGCGCACGCCTTTAATCCCAGCACTCAGGAGACAGAGGTAGGCAGATCTCTGTGAGTTTGAGGCCAGGCTGGTTTACAGAGCAAGTCCCAGGACAGCAAGGGCTATTACACAAAGAAATCTTTCCTCAAAAAAGAAAAAACAAAACAACAAACTAAAGTTTGTGCATCCTATCACAATCAGGGTGAGTTCCTGTGTGCTGCCGCCCTATGGTGTCCGGAAGATAAATTCTCCTTGTTGTCACCACTGCTTCTGGCTCTTCCACTCCTCCTATCCCCTCTTCCAAAATGGTCCCTTGAACCTTCATATATATATGAAGCCTGTAGACATTAACTCCTGCTGAGCTCTCACAGACTGTTTGTGGGTTTAAATTACAATTCTCTTGTGGGTCTCCAGTCTATCAACCTTCCCCACTAACTTGTGGATGCACCAAGCTTCCACAATCACAAAACCCAATTCCTTAAAGCAAATCTATTACAACACACACACACACCACCACCACCACCACCACCACCACCACCACCACCATCACCACCACCACCACACCATCCTGGTTCTGTTTGTCAAGGAAACACTGCCCCTAAGTGATACACCAATTAAATGTAAAATGGCAGCCAAGTAAAGTGAGTCCCACTCCTTGTGGTTGGATAACTTGTGCCCTGTAGCCAAAGCACAATAGGGGACGAAAGGCAGTTAAGAGGCAGGTGTGGTGGCACATTTAATTCAAGCACTTGGCAGGCAGAGGCAGGTGCATCTCTTTGAGGTCAAGGCCAGCCTGGTCAACAGAGCGAGTTCCAGACCATCTAGGGCTGGTACACAGAGAAATCCTGTCTTGAAAAGCAAAAAAACAAAGCAAAGCAAAAATGACAGTTGTGAGCATAGGCGCTGAGAAAGCATGTGGGAATCAACACACTCAGTCTCGAACAAAGCCAGGGCCCCGGAAGCCTCCAGCTCTTCTTCAGGCCCTGTTGGGGCCCAGACAGACAGACAGCATGGTTTCTGCTGATGGTGCAGACAGAAGCTTCCTGGCAACACTGGCTTATGTGTTGGCATTCTTAAAGTAAAGCCACAAGAGACAGGTGAGAGAGCACTTGCTTCTGTAGGACAATGGCGATCAGAGGGGAGGAAAGAGCTCCATCCCCGAAGGATAGAATCTATGTGGGGTTTACAGAGGAAAGCCCTGTGTCGAGGTCCCAAGGGCCTTGCTACTTTTCCTTCCCGGGATGAAACAAGCCATTGTGAGCAAGTGACACCTGCCTCCTGGTGTCACAGATGCTGCTTTGAAGTAGAGTTTCTACGGTGTCTACAACCCGTTTCCCAGGAGCCAAAGCACGGCCATTTCTCCTTGACCGCCTTGTAGCTTACCCACTACTGCATACGTGAGCAGTTTGTATCCAGCTTCCCCAGGAAGAACATGGTGCTTACCATAGAAACACAAGAATGTAGACCAAGAAAGGGTCATGTCACCAAATCAGTAAATTAGATAGAAAAGAAATTATTTATTATACTGTCTTTAAAAACCAAGTTTGAGATTCAGTTCAACCATCATTAAAAGCAAAACCCCTTCTTCAGCTAATTTCTCCTCCAGAACAGTATGGGGCTTTCAGAACTGACGATTACTAGCTATGGCTGTTTCTATTGTTGCTGTTTTCTGATGCTGGGAGTCAAACCCCAAGCCTTGAGCCTGTTAAAAGAGTCCCCCTACCATTGAGCCATACCTAGACTCTAAGCTAACTTTGCTAACTTCTGGGTACCTCTATTTCCCTGTCTGCAAAATGAAGATAAGAAAATAGATATGAGAGGTCTTCTCAGAAACTGGTGTAAATTCTCCTCGCTACCTTTGTGGCTGACTCACTCCTAATGCAGGAAAAGTGTGCAAACAGAGGGGAAACCAACATTAGCTGTGTAACTATGACACATCAACACTTTACACCTTATTGATTTATTCACTAAGTTGCAAGAAATACTTCTGATAAGCTCCTGGAGATGAAAGAGCATCATGTGGACCCCCAAGGGGCAGATGAAAAGTCTGAGTGGTGGTGATGGTTGCTTTTGTCACCTTGACACAATCTAGAAAGACTTGGGGAGGGAGTCTCAGTCAAGGATTGCCCAGACCAGGTGGGTGTGTCTGTGTCTTTTAGTTGTGGTGAGCAGACCTGCTCCCATGGACTACGGGCCAGGTTTGGAATGAGTTTGAGGGGCCGAGGCCACTAGAGAGCTCACTGTGGTAGAATGGGGACTACTGATTTGAAGAGAATCTGAAAGAACCCTGCATCTCGGGGCCTCGATTTTAAGTGCTGGAACTTGAGATAAAAGGAAGGGGAAGGATTTTCAGAGCAGAACTGGGAGACTCCCATAAAGAAATGGGTGTGGGAAAGAAAGAATTGGCTCAAGGTACTCTCCAGCCTCTGGTTCATGCTTCCGGCTGGATAGTGGAGCCATTTACACTGAGTTACTTGAAGGGTCAGAATCTTCATAGATCTAGAAATCTCCCACAAAGTTCTCTTTGTGAATCCTGGCCAGAAAAGACTAGAGAGGTGGTTTACATAATAAAGTTGAAATTTAATGGCTAATGAGTTTGTCTTTCTGGAGATAGCTTGCCTTATTTAAATCTTGTCACTCACAGACTTAGTTAGGGTTCCTAGCACTGACAAAATACCACGACTAAAAGTAATTTGAGGAGAAGAGGGCTTCTTCCACCTCACGCTCCTGATCACATTCTATCACCGAGGAAGTCAGAAACTAAATAAAGCAGGAACCTGGAGGCAGGAGCTGAGGCGGAGGCCCTGGAACAGGGATGCTTATTGGCTTCCTCCTCATGGCTTGCTCAGCCTGCTTTCTTACAGCACCCAAAACCAACAGCCCAGGGTGGCACCACCCACAGTGAGCTGGGCCCTCTCATCTTTCACATCAATCATGAGCATGGACACAGGCTTGCACACAGGTCCATATGTGGAAGCGTTTTCTCAATTTGGAGTCTCTCTTCAAAAATGACTCTAGTTTGTGTCAAGTTGACCAAAAACTCACTAGCACATTGCCCATGTGACTTTCCTCGTCTACGGAGTTCCGGGCTCTTACAAGCCTCTGCTTTCAAAGCAGCCCATCAGATAAACTCTATTTGGTTCCAGGCCAAGCTTGAGCTCATGGTCTATACTTCGTTGTGTTTGGCTCTTCCTTTTTCCATGTGCAGATTCCCAGCTTTTTCTTCAGACGTTCTTTCCCACCAACTGCTCCCCCAGACACCACTGACTCCAGCCAATCCCATGGACCATGTCTCCTGCTTGTGTGCGCCCATGGTTCTCCATGGCTGTTCCCACTGTGGAAGGCAGCAGAACATGGTGTAGCACAGGGCTGTCTTCTAGGCAGAACTTCCAACCCTGGAGAAACCTGACCTTGTCTTACGCTCCAAAGATCCCAGAATGATGCCATAGTTCAAGGTCAGGAAGAAAATGTTAAATTTCATTGAATGTAACTAGATTAAAAGAGTAATATCCCTAGGGAACTCATCTGACCATTTCAGTCTCTTGCTTAATTAAGAGAATATGGATATGCAGATACAGCAAAACATACCTAAAGAATATATTTTTAAAAATCACCCTAAATGGCTATTTAGGCCCAAAGTTAACCTTAAACCAGTCATGCCAAACATAACACCTTTCTTATCTGCCTCTCACCTCTCCTTTGCTCTTCCTGAGTAATGTGGGGCCCATGCTTTTCCGAGGAACAGAGGAAGGGGCTGGGGAGGAAGATAAACTCCTACAACTTTACAAAACTCCCCCTCAGCCCTTCTGTTACAGCCTCTGCATGAGCATGCATGCTCAAGTCAGTCCCTCACCACACAGCCATGCAGAGCTGATCGGAGCAAACACGGGCAAATACTTCCTCCCCTGCACAACTTTCATTGTGAGATCCATGCTTTGTTAGATGCCCAGAAATAACACCATCACGTCTTGCTCACCTTAGTGTTTCTGGAGCCTTCCATGTCCAGGAAGTGTGTGTTTGGCACACTACCCATGTATTTTAAATGAAAGTAACTTGGTGAAGTAACTGTGTGAAGCCCCGAGGGAAACCTCCAAGAGGACTTTTCACTCCATACTCGAGACAAATGGACAAAAGCAGGAGCCATTTGACATGTACACATGGAAAGCTTTTCAATCCAACCACATCTGGATGCAAATCTAATCCAATCACTGCCAACTTCTTCAACCTTCATGAAAGACAAGAATGAAGATGATGGTGATGAAGATGCCGACACTCATGTGCCTACGGCTGTATGCCATCCTCTGTTCTGAGCGTTTTCTGTAAATCAGTCTATTTTATTCTTAAATAAAACAAAGGGAAAGAGGAAGACTCTACCATCACTTTGCAATGAAAGAACGTGAGGTATGGGAAGATGTAGCAGTTATCAGAGTTGGAAAAAAAGTATAGCCAGAATCTAAACCCAGGTAGTCAAGCTCCAGACAGTTATGCTGTGCTCTGCATCCTCTCCCAGGGCTCAGGAGCCCACCGTCATACTTATAATCTCTATTTCCTGGGCTGTAACAGGAGCCCAATAAGGTCAACCTCAGTGAAGCCTAAAGGAGATTGTGTAAATAAAACCCTGGATACCAAATAGCCATCTAGACTGAAGTGCCTTTAATTTTCAGCTTGCACTTATCAGATTCCTAAGAAAATGTAATAAAATCCTGAAGTATTAGCCTTCCCAAGGACAGCTAATACACAGGCATTCTAAATAAGCTAGAGCCATGGGTATGTACTTACTTGAGCTTTTCATTGATCTACAAGTGGACTTAGTCAGTGGAGACTTCTATCTCAGCATTGTCAAGTACACTGGTTTTTGTTACAGGAGTTCAATAGCCAACTGGAGTGTGAATCAAAAGTTGTAGTGCCCCAGAGGAAACCAACTCTTCAGATTTGAATAAGCTACTTGGAAAAGTCCTTGAAGGGTCACTAGAGTAGATCCAGTAAGAAAGAGGACGCTCAGTCTACTGAAGCATCGGCAAAGCCACCAGGCTTTGAGAACTTAGCCAGGACCAGAAAAGCACAGGTTCCAAGCAATGGTGGAGATGAACGGTACCTGGACAGCTGAATGGGGAGAGGCTGGTAAGGGCGCTGACTGTCACTATAGAGTGTAGGATGGATTCTCTGTGCGGTGGAGAGCGCTGGAGAATTTCTGAAATAAAAGGACTGAGATCTGAGCCTTAAAACATAATTGCTGCAGCCTTTAGTGGGGGTGGAAGTGGGGGTACAGGTTTCAGGAAGGTGGTGTGGACATGGAGGGCGCAATCATTCACTGGTTGCTGGCATACTTCTGTAACAAAAGCTGTGATTTATTTAATATTGAGCTAGCACACTTCACTAACCAAAACTGCCCTTAGATTGAAACATTCTAAAAATATAATACGTTCTACATTGATGTATTAATATATGCATCAAAATACTCCAATGTGTTAAAGTCCTGAGAGGTAAGGGCTCAAAGGTGTTTGTAACTGAATGAAAAGTGAGGTCCTTACAATTTTTAATGGAAGTTAAGATCGGAATTGAGGGCCTAACTGCCGTATATATTCCAGACATGTATAGACATATCTTTATCAAATTTTATAAATATTTCCCCTGAAAAAAAGGAATCTGGGCAGATGGAGCATAAGCAGTATATACATGTTAAGAAATGCAATGTCTTCAAGAGGAGCAAGTCGTTTTTTCTTTGTGTTTCCTTAAGAGAAGTCGATAGTGAAAATTCTCAATTGAAGTGACAGCAGAAAAAACCAGCCCAATATGAGCAAACAGGCAGATCTTTGTCAAAGCATCGAGTAACTACTTTCGGCTCACACCCCTGCAATGAAGTCAGAGGATGTTTCAAGAGACTAATAGGACATAGCCGAGCACATCCCCACAGTGCCATGCCATTACAGGGAGCAGAAGGGAACAAAGCTAATATTATAGCTCCCATCATGTCTTCCTCCAGAGACCATTTCTTCAGAGTGACTCCCAAGTCCATCTCTGCTCAGATTGACCACCCTTGGCAATAATGTAGGTTGATAGTCTCCTAAGACACATTTTTCAAAATCACACCTTGAATATTACTGTAAGCATTGTTCCCTCCTCTGATTTAACTGCACACATTTTTAAATGAGAATATTTAAAGCGATCTCTGTAATTTGCCCATCGTGTTTTTTGGGGCATATAAAAATCAAAACCACAAAGTGATGGTACTAATACCTAAGGGTCTTTATGTTCACCATGTGTTCAGCATTGGTTTGAGAGTTTTACATGGATTGATGGATTTAATTGTTGTAACTGTTGCCAGAGGCCATAATAATTTGTCTAGGTTTATGCTTGAGGAAACAGAGGCATTAAAGGGGTAATTATCTTTAGCACAGGTAATCTTCTGACCTCAGCTAGTCTTACTTCAGAAGTATGCTTCAATATATTCACTGGTCTGTGTTTTAAATTGAATTCGTCTCAAAAAGAAAAGAGTTTTGACTCCCGGAACTACAAAACATTGGCAAAAACAACCACAGCTAGTAATTGGCAGTTCTGCAATCCTCACACTGTTCTGAATGAGAAATTACCTGAGGAAGGGATTCTGCATTTAGCGATGGTTGAACTGAATCTCAAGCTTTTCCTCAAGGTTGCTGCAAGATTTTGTGACTAGAGAAGCATCATTCACAGCTACACCAAGGAATATATGGCTGCCTTTCTCTGCCACAAGACAGATCTGAGGAGTCAGAGAAGGAGGAGGAAGGGCAGGAGGAAGAGGGGAAGGGGGCAGCTTCAGTAATGATGTAAGTAAGCAGGTGAACAGCTTTAATTGTTAATTGGACACATCCTAAAATCACTTGAAAGATAGTCTCAGTAGTGGATTATCTACATTGGTTTGGTTTCTGGGGATTATCTTAATTAAGTGGTCTGGTAAAACCTAGCCCACTGTGGTGCAGGAGACTTGTCTGTATTCTGTCAATCATGTTTTAAATAAATGCTGATTGGCCAAGTAGGAAGTATAGGCGGGTCAACCAGACAGGAAGTAGAGGCAGGGCAATGAGAACAGGAGTATTCTGGGAAGAAGCAGGAAGCTCCCTCCCCACTCCTGCCCAGACTCTGAAGAAGCAACATGTGATTTGCCCCACTGTGAAAGGTACTGAGCCACATGGCTAACATAGATCAGAATAATGGGTTAATATAAGTTACAAGAGCTAATAAGTAGCCTGAGCTAATGGGCCAATCAGTTTATAATTTTATGGAGTCCTCTGTGTGATTTTCTTTGGGGCTTGCCAGCTGTGGGGTACCGGGAGGGACATTAACCCCAAAGAGCCGGCCCTCGTGTTGCACCACTGTGGGCAACTCCATTCCCTAGGCAGAGGTTTTTAAACTGTTTATGAGTGGAGAAACTGAGCTAAGAACAAGCTAGTGAGTGTGTGTATGCATTCATTTCTCTCTGCCTTTGATTGTGGATGTCTTGTAAACTGCCCTCTCTGCCCTCCTGCCTACTGTAAACTTCCCTGTAACTGTGGACTATAACCTGGAATGCTGAACTAAAACGAATCCTTTCTTCTCTCTTGATTTGTGTTAGAGTGTTTTGTAACCACAACAGAAATGAAACCAGATCTAGCCCAAGTAGAAGAAACATCCCAAGCAAAGCATCAACTCCCTGCTGAAATGGCAACTCTTTTCTCACTTCCTCAGTCGCCACTGGGTGTTGCTGACATACTCAAGGAGAAGCCAGCTAAGCTAGATGGTGCCTGTAGAGTACTTATTTGAGCTTTTCATTGATCTACAAGTGGACTTAGTCAGTGGAGACTTCTATCCCAGCATTGTCAAGTACACTGGTTTTTGTTACAGAAGTTCAACAGCCAACTGGAGTGTGAATCAAAAGTTATAGTGCCCCAGAGAAAATCAACTCTCCAGATTTGAATAAGCTACTTGGAAAAGTCCTTGAAGGGTCACTAGAGTAGATCCAGTAAGAAAGAGGACGCTCAGTCTACTGAAGCATCGGCAAAGCCACCAGGCTTTGAGAACTTAGCCAGGACCAGAAAAGCACAGGTTCCAAGCAATGGTGGAGATGAACGGTGCCTGGACAGCTGAATGGGGAGAGGCTGGTAAGGGCGCTGACTGTCACTATAGAGTGTAGGATGGATTCTCTGTGCGGTGGAGAGCGCTGGAGAATTTCTGAAGTAAAAGGACTGAGATCTGAGCCTTAGAACATAATTGCTGCAGCCTTTAGTGGCACTAGTCAGATTTCTGTCACGATAACAAACACCTGAGACCATGTATAAAGGAGCAAGTTTGTTTTGGCTGACAGTCTTGAAGGTTCTGGTCCACAGTCATTTGACCCTATTGGCATAGGCTTGCAGTGAGGTAACCCATCATATCACAGTGTGTATAGGGTTAAAAATCACTTGTCTTCTGGCTAGAAAGTAGAAAAACCCACTAGTCCCTTCAGAGACAAGATGTCAATAATCTAAACACCTCCAAAAAAGGCTCTACCTCTAAGGTTTTGGCTACCTACCAACAGCAGCAAGTTGGGTGAAAGCCTGTAACATATGGTCTTTGGGGGTTATTTAAAGTCTGAACAACAAAGCAAGGTAAGGAAGTTAGTGTATCATACTTGTATGGTATAGATACAATTTCTAAACAATCATTATTAGAGTCTTAAATTTTTACCTACCCTTTCATTACTGATACTGCTATCTCTATTACTACTGCTGCTTGCTGCTTCTAGGATACAAAATACTTGCATGTACACACACAGTCACATACACACACAACACATACACACACACAACCCATACATATATACACAACACACATATACACACAATAAACACATAAAACTTGTATACACACAGATACACACACAACACACATGTACAAACACACATACATACATACCACAACACGCACATACACAGTACACATAACACAACACATAGACACACAACAAACACATACAGAAATATACACACATAGAGATATACATAATACATACACACGTGCACATATATACACACATAGATACACACAGCACACATACACATAACACATAGACACACAAAAACACATATAGAAATATACACACATAGATATACACAACACATACACACAGATACATCTACATAAATACACACACAACAGATACACACTCATACACATACATACATACACAACACACATATGTAAACAATACAATACACAACACACATATGTGAACAACACAATACATACACACAAACACATATACACACAACACAAACATACACACATATACACATAATACATACACACATAGACACACACAACATACACATACACACAAAACACATACATATACACACATACATACCTCTCACTCAACTGTTCCTGTGGTTTGGGGAGCTTCTTTTACTGTCCACTGTAGCAATATCCATATTTCCGGTTTCATTGGCTCAGTTGGTTCTGCTTCCCCATACCCAGCCTCATGCCCTCTGCTCCTCCAGCCTTGAAGAGTAATGGCTACTTCCTTTGTTACCTTAGCAACTAAGCCGCCATTTTCTGCTAACTCTGGATGCGAAGGGACTCAGTGTTCTGTTTTCATTTAGGCTACTGTGATAAAACGCCCTGAACTTAAGAGAAGAAAGGGTTTATTTGGCTTACAATATCAGGTTATAGTCTACATAGAAAGTTCCAACCCTGCCAGTGCTACATGGTGAGACAGTCTATAAATAAATGAAAATAAACTGCCTCATAATTTTCTCTCAAACCCCATATTCCTACCTTGATAAAATATCTATTTACTTATATGTGCAAACCAGAAACACCCACTTTTCTCCCCACCTACATGTGATTCGTGAGAGTATCCTGTGGAGAGAATCCACACTTTTATCCATCTTCCATCCATTCTATTCTCTATACACAGAGGTACCATTATTTTATCAGCAACAACTGTAGACAGACTTCCGTGAGACCTCTCAAGAGTAGCCAAGTCAGTAGCTTTTCCTTTGCACTGCCCTTGGCTTTTCCTCGGCCCATTCCCATATCACCACCAAGAGGAGACACAATCTCAACTGGGTAGCTTAATTTGAGACATGCAAGACAATCAGGCACAATGGCATGACTGTAACATGTGATTGTGTGTGTAAGTATGTGTTCGCAAAGTGTAGTTCTTGCTTACGAATAAAGTAAGCAACTCCTTGTCTGCCCCAGGCCTCCTCTGTTTTAGAAAGAGAGCTGTGCATGCTAACTCCCAAGAAACCCACGTGTCTGCACGCCTGGCTAGAGAGCAGTGTCTGATGCTGACTGAGAGTTTCAGGGAGGCTGAGCTGGGGTTTCTGCTTCACTGAAATGAGCTGGAATTATGCTTTTTCCCCTTGACAAGTAACTAATGGGTTCAGATTAACTGGAAAGAGGTGACCAGCCCAACTATTTTACATGTTGTAATGAAGTCAGATCGCCCACAGTTTTGACAAAAATGCCAATTCTTTGCACTTTAAAATATTATCTTTCCTTGGCTTCCAGCCACCATGTTACCCCAGTTTTCCTGTAATTTTAATTTCTTATCTCTTTTGATGTGTCTTCTATCTCTCCAAACGCTGGAATACTCCAAATTTCTGTGTCTGGCCCTATTGTTTGCTCAATCGAATAGCCACTAAATGAATGACTTCATTGTCTAGCTGACCAAATTCATGATCAAATACAAACAGAGCTAGAACTCAAGGCCAGGGAATAAAAGCCTATGTTCATTATTTTAAAAACATTTGCTATGAGGAGTATGGTCATGCCACTGACTAGGCATCAGGCACAGGAGCATTTAAACATGCACAGGACTCTCCCATGAGAACTGGATCACAGAGATGAAAACTGAACCAAGAATAACATAAGAGAAAAATTGGAAAGATTTATATTTTCTAAAGACAGATACCACACCCCCCAAATACACAAGAAAATTATCAAGCCATGAATACTGACCAAAAGAATTAGATATATGTTCCCCACTGAAGAAAAGTAACAAAGGAAACAATGAAATTTAACACTGGTGGGATTCTCACAGGAACAGAAAGCCGGGAAATATGTGTCTGCCCTACACCAAATATCATTGTTGTGCCAGTGGGTGCCCACTGTAGCTCCAGAATCCATATCTCTCAGTGCTTGAGGACTGTGTGTCTTCCTGCCCAGCCAACCTCTGTTTGAAAAAGCAACGGGTATTATGAACTCAAAG
This sequence comes from Microtus pennsylvanicus, assembly GCF_037038515.1. NCBI lineage: Eukaryota > Metazoa > Chordata > Mammalia > Rodentia > Cricetidae > Microtus > Microtus pennsylvanicus. Next base: position 3,219,504 of record NC_134598.1, read on the forward strand.
AGAGAATCTTTATTGTTTATGCTATCCAGCCACTCATTTATTAATTTGCCTAGGCTGTCATAACAAATCAAAGCTAGGATGCCTAACTGGTTTGATGACTGAAGGGCAAGGATCATGATGTCAGCAGGTTTGACTTTTTCTGGAACATTTTTCTGAGTTAACCATTTTTTTTTTTTGGTTCTAAGTTGACCTTGCGTAAGTACATCCTTGCCACCTCTCTCGTCTGTAAGGAAATTGGCCATATTTGATTAGAGTCCTACCCTATGGCATCCATCAAACTTTGTTACCCTTTTAAAGGCCGCCTTCTAATAATAGCCATTAGGTAGAGCAGGGCTCCAACACAGGAATTGAAAGGGGCCATGATCCATTAAATCACCTCTGGCAACTGTTCCTGTTTCAGAGAACTGTACCGTCATTGACCAACTGCGCAGGCTCAACTTGGAAACTTCAAGATTCCTTCCCTGCCCATCCTCCTCTTCAGCACTCTATCCATGCTTGTTATATAAACTTAGAGATGTGCACACACATCTGTGCACCCAGAAAAGCCCCAATGATGGAAACAAAGAGATGACTTCATCCAAGTAAAGGCTGGGAAACCAGGAAGTTTAAGTGTAGTTGCTTACAAGAACATGTCCAACTTCCTTGGTAGCTATACCAAGGAAGGAAAAACGCCCTCTCTTTGTTACCCAAAAGTCCTTGTGGGAAGGCGGGGTCTTACATAGTCCCCCGTACTGTAAGATGGAACGTTGGGAGCCTAACCTTACAGGGTTCCCTTGTGCATAGAAACAAGTGCAGACAGTTCAACAGGACAATGGCCAGGTGGTGCTCAAGGGCACTCTACAAGAGCCATCCCTACCAAGCCCTGTCTCACCACCCCTGCTGTGAAAACGCATCCTCCATCACCCCCTTCGTACTGTATGATAATAGTCTCTTAACTGGTTTACCGTTTCCTCTCTTTTTCTACCACAGTTGTTTCCAGGAAATCCACTAGCCTCGTCCCGCAAAGTCAAATAGAGCCTGTCACTTTCCTAATGCAAGGGTCCGACTGCTTCGTTTTCTCGTAGCCTAAAGTCCATGTCTGTGCTACAACATTGTGTAGAATGGACTTGGAGCTACTGAGAACTGGCTTCATGCGGCTTTTGTTTGTGTTTTCATTGATTCGCTGCTCAAATGTAACTTCTGTGATGATGAATTTACCCGAGTTTTCTGTTTAAAGTACATCCCAACCCCATTCCTGTACCCTTCTTTATTTTCCCTCAAAGCATTTGCGACTGCCTATGTGTGCCCATATTGCATATGTATGTATTTGATGATCATTAGTCTTCTTACTAGGCTTTATATTTTATGAAGACGTTTTGTTTTCTGATGTACCTCTAGCAGAGAGAACAGTCTTTTATTCAGAGTCAACAAACACTAACTGGACAAAATCAATTGCGTCACTTGTAACATCCTAGTTTGCCACCTCTCCTTTTTCTGAGCTGTGCAATGCCTTCTTGTTGCTCTCTGGGTAAAACCCTCCCTCTTTTCAACTTCTCCCCTGACTGATTCTATCACAGCATAAGGTCCATCCTACACTAAGCCTTTTACAGCCGGAACAGTGCTCATCCCTATTTGACTCTAGCACAGTAGCTAAGCAGCCATAACCAAGTGAAGGAATTGCATGAATCAGACCGTGTACAGAGTCTTGACTTTACACCGGACCTGGTTAACATGTGGGTTAAATGATGGCAATACAATCAGTAAGATTTAGCTCACAGATTGTTTTGTAAATCGAGTTAATTTAACAAATATTCACACAGCGCCTATCCTGTACTTGACACTCCCTTAGATTGTGTGGATATTTTAAATGACTAAAATTACCAACGATTCATATTCGTGGGATGCATGCTCAAATAAAGGGAAGATTATGCAGTAGTAATGAGTACGGTTGAGAAGATGGAGCCAGAAGGAGAGTGGGTGTGTCTGGTGTCATACATACGTATGATGTATGTGGAGGTCAGAAAGACCCTCATAAAGATGATGACATGGAATGGAGACTCATCAGGGTTGAGGAGATCTAAGGACAGAACATTTCAGTCAGAAGCAACAATGAAAGAAAAGTCTCTGAAGAAATGCTATCTACAATGTCCACACAATGACCATAGTCTAGACCATAAAATCACTCTCAAAAACTTCACATGGGGGCTGGGGAAATGGCTCAACAGTTCAGAGGACTTGCTGCTCTTCCAAATGACCCAAATGAGGTCCCCAGCACCCATGCCAGGCGGTTTACACTGCCTGTAGCTCCAGCTCCAGGCATCTGATGTCCTCTCCTGGCCTCCCCTCTCACCTGCACACACGTCACACATTTACACGACGCTCACATATGCGTTCACATACTTAAAAAGTTATTTTTATTTTTAAGATCTGGAAAGGCTCATACCATGCACTCTGTATTCTTTATCACCAATGGATTAAATTAGTATCAATTTAATAAAAATGAATAATAGAAACTGCCTGTAAAGAATTTTTAATCATTTGGAAATAAGATAACATACTTCTAAACAAGCCATAAATAAGAGATGAAATCAAAAGAGAAATTAGGAAGTATTTTGAGTGGGTTGAAACTGAAAATGCATGCAAAATCCCCAGTATTTATAGAACTGCAGCGTTCATATTCAAAAACAAGAAAGGGGCGAGGTGTGAGCACAATAAATGATATAGAAAAATGTCAACCTCGCTGTAAACAGCTGGATTTTCAACCGGAAGTGGACAGTGGGAAATCGTGGCAGGATTTTGAGCAAGTCTTAGTAATCCTCTTCATTAAGAACATACGTTAGCACATTAGGTTAGAAAGAGGGAGGACAAACAGGAATGGAAACATAAGCATTCTATAGATGATGAACAGTTCACACCACAGTCAGAATTGTGCTAGGTGCCCTGAGGGGAATGTAGCGAAGCCCACCCGAAGCACAATGGAGTTGTATCCCTCCTTGTTTTTATTCCCTTTTAGTTTTATTACAAAAACCAAAGGAGTGGAACTTTAATGTAATGTGTTTGGTCCTAGCTGATGGTAGGGCCACAGATAACACAATATCTAGTCTCTTTTCAAAGCCATGGTCTCCTCTGAGCCAGCCACCTACCATGGTCTCCTCACTGATGTTACGCAGCTGCCTTGCATAGCTCATGAAGGGAGATCCAGGAGAAGCTCTGCCTTGGCAGAGTCAAAACTACTGGAAATGATGTTTGGGCCACAATTTACAGGCAACTGAAACCTTCTAGAAACGAGAACCAGAAGAGTTGAGGAAAACAGAGCTGATGCGGTACAAGGCAAGGAGACCTCGGCCCCGGGGGACTGTGTCTACAGACAGTTACTGATGTAATACATACAGGAAGGGTTTTTAGTGCCGTTGGCATGGGTGGCCATTTGTACTAAGTGCTTTGAGAAATGCCTGTAATCCAATACATTCCACGTTGGTGTTTGGGGTCATAATAACGGCGACTCCTCCTGCTCCTCTTTATCCTTTTCTTCCTCCTCCCTATCCTTTTTAGCCATGGTGAAGGTAGAACCAAGTGTCACCAAAAAGTTAGGCAAATTCTCTACCACTGATCTGAACCCCTAGCCCTAACTTACTTTACCACTCTTTGACAGGACAACCCAGTCCCGAGGTCCCATAGCTGGCACCCGGGGAAGAGTCCTGGGCGGAAGTGAATGCCATGTAAAGACGTCACCAGCCTCATCCGCACTCAGTCACTTCTGCTGACATCTAAATGTTTGCAGTTTCTGTTTAGCACCGAACCCTTCCACTTGGGAAAGCCCAGTTTGTCGGTGACATTTCCGGTCTGGTCACAAAGTCACCTACTGGCTGTTGTGTGCTCTAAAGTGATGTTTTCCAAAGATGATCATCATTTTGGAAACTGTGTGTGTTTATTGGTGTTAAAACAAAGGTGCTGAACCAAGGAATCCACACATGTCATCTTGAAATCAGCAGAGGAAATCATTGCCCATGAAACACATACAACATATGCATAACCAGTTTTGAGTGTTGCTGAGTTTTACCAGGTTCTTCGGAATGTGGTAGGTTTGGAATATTTGCAATAAATTTCTGGAAACCTTTGTGTCATTTTCCCTCTAGACAACGTTGCGATGTATATTTGGTTTCTTTGTAGACGCCCATTGAGGTCTACCTGACATTTACACGTAGGATAACAGCTTACTATTCATACCTTTAAATTCGTGTGGAGCTTAAAGCCCTGAGCTCAGCAGCATCAGGATAGGAAGGTATGGGAGCATATGCAAGAAGCATTTGCAAGAAGAAAAGGAATGAGGTGTTCAGAAGCAAAGGCCAATTCGTACTGGTTTGCTGCACTAAAGACGTCTTCTGCCTCCGGTACACCCAGTGTCTGGCATCAAGCCAGTGATTAACGTCAGCTTTTTCCTCGTTGTTGGAAATACTGTGATCATTTTATGCTTATGAAAATAAGATGGGGATGGTGATAATGTCAGCATAGACTTCTATTTCTTTACCATTTTTACTAGACAGGCTCTCAATGTGTTGCTCAGGCTGGCTTCATACTTATAATCCTTTTGCCTCACCTCCGTAAACACAGGCATTACAGACCTGTGCCCTCACACCCAACTTATAAAAAAGTATTTTGGAGAAGAATGAAGCTTGTTGAAAGTGTTCAAAGAGATACACTAACCAGTTACTTACTGTCATTTCTTGACCCTCGGTGTGCTCTGAAAATGTATCAACAATGTTAGCCCAGAAGAGTAAACTTTTTCTTTGACTATTATGAGTATGTGTTCTTCTAAAGTGAATTTACACATTCAAAATGACTCTAGTCAAAATTCCAGTGGCATTCCCCTGACGCACACACACACACACCAAAGCTCTTCTAGACTTAATCAGGAAACATACACACACACACAGACACACACACACACACAGACACACACACACAAAAACTAGAAGAAAAAGCAAAACAAGAAAAAGTAATAGAGAAAAGAAAGCAGAACTATTACAAAGATAAAAGTGAGATTAATGCTATCAGGCACAATATGTTACCTATATGCTCTGTTGCTTTCGAAATAAAAAATAGATTGATAGTAAGCTCTAAGTGAACTGAAAATGTCGAGGAAACAGAACACATCAAAGACAGCAGACAGTGCTAATAAAGGATGGAGCAGTCAATGAGAAACTGAAGCTTGTGCTGTCTGAGGAGACAGTGAGCAATTCGAGAAAAAAGCTTTTAGTTTTAAAGCCTCATTTTACTTTTTATTCTAAAATACATTTTAGATAATTAAGGAAAGTTACATGAAAGAATCAGAGAAAAATTAGTAAAAAAAGAAAAAGTAAAATCATTATTTACCCAAAATCTAGAGGTAAATGGTTTGCTAACTTTGAGAACAGTCGAAGGTGTAAGGAAGGCACTGACATATAAAGCAGACATAGTTTTCAGACTTTACTACATAAACTTTAAGCAAGCATTGTGAAATGCCCACAGAAACACTAAAAATGGACATTTTGTTGTATTATGAACGTATTATAAGTTGCCAAAAACTCTATAAGAACTCAAGAACAAAGGCAATGGGTTTTTGATCCTACTGCACGTACTGGTTTTGTGGGAGCCTAGGCAGTTTGGATGCTCACCTTACTAGACCTGGAGGGAGGTGGGTGGTCCTTGGACTTCCCACAGAGCAGGGAACCCTGATTGCTCTTTGGGCTGACGAGGGAGGGGGACTTGATTGGGGAAGGGGGAGGGAAATGGGAGGCGGTGGCGGGGAAGAGACAGAAATCTTTAATAAATAAATAAATGAAAATACAGAAGAAAACAAAACATTGATTTTATAATCAACCAATACCTGTGAAATTCCTGTATCCATTATAATGAACACATAAAATGCCCCCAAGATATAACCGGTTTGCTACCATATTGCATTTTTCTAATTGTTAATATAAATTGTTAATTGTTTCTAACTGTTAATATAAATTGTTAGTGTAAAGATGGTATCAGATGTTTTGTGTCATAAGGCACTAGTATCTTTGTCTTCCTGCTTTTTCTTAATTTTTTAAAGATCCTTAGTGATAAGCATGACATTTATACTTGGAAATTTTAAAGGGACAGCACATACCTCTAGCAATTAAGAAAAGTGTCTCCCCTGACTGGGGTGAGCGTTCAACAAGACCCACTGAGAACAACGTCAGCACCTCCCACCAAACACTGTTAAAGAGTCTACCTAGAGACAACAGCGGCTCTCACTGAGGAAGATGCCTTTCTTCTCGCAGCATCTGCTGGATGGGGAATTACTATCTTTCTGTCAACTTAAATGACAGGTAGAACATAGGTTTTAAGGACTGGAAGGCAGTTCAGTCTGCGCAAGCCTGGGGACCTGAATTCAGATCCCCGCACTGGAATAAAAGGTCAAGCGCAACAGAATTTGTTTCTATCTCCCACGCTGGGGATGGTATGGGGCTAGGAGCATCCTTGCAGCTCACTTGAGAGCTAACCTACCCCAACAAGTGAGACCCAGTCTCAGAAATACGGGGAAGAGCAACTGAGGAAGACAGCCAAACAATACCTCTGGTATGCACCCATGCACTCACGCATACTTGAGGACACACACGCACACACCACACACACGCGCGCACACACATGTACACACACACACATGCACCACACACACATGCACACATATATACCCACGTATGCATGCGCACACTCACACAACACACACATGCACACAGATGCACACATGCACACACACACACATATGCACACACCACACACACACACGCACACACAGACACAACACACATACACACACCACACACACATGCACACACACAGGCATACAGATGCACACACATGCACACATACACACCCACGTACGCACATACACACACACATGCACACATACGCACATACATGCACACATGCACACACACCACACACACGCACACACACACTCACACATGCACACACCACACATGGAAGAAGCATGTCTCACAGAAGAGCATATCTAGAGCATGTGTATCCAGCAGAGAGACTGCTACGGTTTCCCAGGCAGAACAACTGAAGTAGCAGCTATGAGTTCCTAGGAATTTTCCTGGAGTTAGGTTTTGTGTCTAAAGGATCAGAGAACATCTTACCATTTAGCTCCCTTTTGAAGAAAAGGAAGAAAGGGAGAGATGGGGGCATTGGATTTCTTCTGATAGAGGTGTTACGCGTGTAACCCCACCTGTGCAGACTGATCTGTGGAGGCAGCAGCAGGTGAGGAGGTGTGGGAGGGGCACCTCAGGTGCTCACTGAAATCTGAGGAGACACATAAGGGAGGACATCGCACAACAGACGGAAGGTTTGGGAAGCCACCTCATTCCTTACTCTGGAAGTCAGGGCTGGCTTCCTCAGTCCTTGTACTAGGGCATCAGCGAATCAGTCATATTCAGAAATTCATACTTTTTCCTTTGAAAGATCTATTTGGGGTTTGCTTAGAGTCACTGCCTCACAGAGACATTTTGGAGAATGTGTGAACCCCCAGGAATATGTAACTGTGAGTCGGATTGGAAATGAGTTCAGAATATGGGGTAGGGGAAAGCTGACCTCTGAAGTGCCTATTGTGGCATCTAAAATCAGTCCTATAAAATTAAAGCAAGCGTCCCTGTCTCAACCCTACCCAACAATGGTACACAAAGAAGGCGGGGAGTGCTTACTGCCACTTGCTGTGGGGATTTCCAGCTCAGGACTCCTGATGGAAGGCTGCCTTATATGAAGTGAGGACAGGACACTCAAGTGTTTGTATTTAGCCTTTCTTAATTCCCTGGAGCCTGGAAACAATGTAGGAATGACGGGAATGTAGAATGAAAGGGTCTGGGTTTTGTCTGCCATGCGTGAAGCCCTGTGCTTCATCCTCAGCTTCATTTGAACATCATATAAACCGGGTGGGCGTGGTGTGCACTTCTAAGCCCAATGCTTTGTTGGTGGATGAAGGAAGACAAGGTCATCCTCCTAGGCTATCTGGGAAGTTCAAGGTCAGGCTGGATTACAGGAGACTCTATTAAAATGAGTAAGAGGGAAACTAATTTGAAATCTATTGTCAGGACTGACCATTTTCTATAACCTTCCTGAGTCTAAATCAGCATTAAAAAGAAAAAAAATCCCTACAAACCTGATGTAGAAACACACACACCCACTGCAGAACAAATCGTTTATTAAGTGGCATGGCCCATGATAAAGAAAACCATTTGATGGTTTTCATTCATATACTAACTATAGACAGTAAGGGGAAACACAAAATATAGAAATAACCTTGTGCTGGCTAATCCTGCTTGTCAACCTGGTACTTTGGGAAGAAGGAAGCCCAATTGAGGAATTGTCTCCATCTGATTGGCCTGTGGTCATGTCTGTAAGGCATTTTCTTGATTGCTAATTGGTGTTGACAGGCCTGGCCCTTGGTGGGTGGTGCCATCCCTAGGCAGGGGCCCAGGGGTGTATGTATAAGAAAGGCAGCTAGCAGACTGTCAGCCTGGAAGCAAGCCAGTTTGTGCTCCAGGCTCAGGGCTGGACTGTCAGCTGGCGTAAGCCTTTTCCTCCCACATTAACTTTGGTTGGTCCTTATCACAGCAGCAGAAAGCAAACTAGGAAAGCCTATTCCACTAAAACAAGACAAGAGTGGTAAAAACCTACAAGATGATCAGATAGAAAAATCCCTTAGAAAACTGTCAGCCCTCCACAAATTAATAGTCAATGGAAAGTTCTATTCTCATTCTAATGTTTTGTTCTTAAACCACATGAAAGTTGTGAAAGAATTGATGCAAAAATAAATGGGGGATAATGCCTTCAAAGTAGTCCACAGCCTAAGCCTGGATGCAGTTGGGCACATGTGCTAGGGCAGTTACGTGTTACAGAAGAACCACTTAACTAATTCCAGGTTAGTAGGATCCTACTGATAGAACAGGCAAAGCTGCAGCTCCCAGAAAATATTCAGTTTCCTAAGACAACATAATAGATTAAAAATTAACTGTTTTGATCTACCATGGAGAAAAGTTAGATAAGTTAATAAATGGCATAACTGTAGACCAACATGGAAGGTAAAGTTTAGTAGTTACCTCACAAATAACAAAAATTTCAAATACACTCAGTGTATGGTGTGTGTATGTGTCTACAACATTTGGTTCTTATCATTTGTATCTCAACATTCTTCCCATCAGTTCGTATCACTTCATCTCACTATGGCCTAGTCACTTTTTAATGTAGTGGTTTATTTAACTTTTTTTTCCCCCAGCAACAGGGATTGATCCCAGAGAACAATCTTCCACTATGTCTTCTGAGGCATTGATGATACATTTTGCAAATTTTGTGTGTGCGCATGCATGTGTGTGTGTGCGTGCATGTGTGTGTGTGCGTGCATGTGTGTGTGCGTGCAGGTGGAGGACAGAAGACAGCCTCAGATGTCATTCCTTGGATACCTTTTTTTTTTTTGAGGCAGCATCTCTGGTTGTCCTGGAGACATCATCAAATAGGCTAGACTAGCTGGCCAGAGAACCGGGATCCCCGTCTCAACCTCCCATCCCTCCATCACAGTGGTTACCGTTCACACCACCATTACCCACTGTCTACATGAGTGCTGGGAATCCAACTCATACTGTCGCACTTTTTTTGTTTGTTTTTCAAGACAGGTTTTCTCTGTATAACAGCCCTGGCTGTCCTGGAACTCACTTTGTAGACCAGGCTGGCTTCGAACTCACAGATATCTGCCTGCCTCTGCTGGGATTAAGGCATGTTGCCACCATGCCTAGCATGATGTCGCACTTTTCAGGCGTGTGTGTTTTACCAACCATCTCCTCAGCTGACTAGTTTCTTTTTGATGAACATCTAGTTGTCTCAGATCTGGGTTTGCTAATGTTAGAGTCACAGAAGAGCAACATCAGACTGAAAAGGCTCAAGTTTGAAAGTCCTAGTAGGAATCGCTAAATTCCTGGCGTGAAATTACTCTTTGTAGATGGGATTGTTCTTTTGGTTGATTCATGGGCAGCTTCATTTACCCTCCCTTACACTCACTCCTATATTGTCAGGACAAGTATCCATTAGGCAGTTTCCTTGCTCATAACTGAAGATTGAGTAGGATTTCTAAGAACAGTAGGGATAGAACAGAAGTTCTTAGATTTCAGATTTGAAAAAAAAATAGGAAAAATGCAGTCATATAAGTACTAAATGAGACAGCAAAATCTGTTACACATACTTTAAAAGTATAGGAGATAAAATGGATGAAAGATTTCTTAAGATATAGAATATGGCTATTTTCTCTATATTAACCCAAATTGATTGAAATGCTAAATCTACGCAGAGCTAACATTTATGGTTATTATTGCTGATGATAACGAATTGTCAGAAGCAGGTTCTTCTACACCATAACAAAAGTCAGTACACTGTGTGGTCCTGAGATGAGGCTCCAGAAATGCGAAGAAGGGTTAGAGCCCACACACCTGCACCACGTCCTGCCGGATCGGTGCTTGGAGGATATTCTTCCCTGGTTCACTGATTTCAGGGATGCCCTCAGGAAGAAGATATTTTGCCAACAATTCTCTAAATCCTTGGAAGCCACAAGGTGGAAGGAGAGAACCAGTTCACCCCGGTTGCCCTATGACCTTCTCACGTGGACCATGCTGTGTGTGTGTGTGCATACTGATTTACAATGTTTTAAAAAAGAAGAGAAGCTTGCATATGCAGAGCCCTTCCGTGTGCCAAGCACTGGGGTGAAGCATGTGGCACCTGCCCTCTGTTTTATATTTGCTTAATACTCTACAACTCTGAGGCCCCTTCCAGTGTGCTACTCTAGTAGGAGGTAATCAGCACACAATGGAGTCCTTAGGGGTGTGGTTGTGAAAATGCCCTCGTGAGTAGAACAGAGGTTATCAGCACCTGAGGATGGGCCATAGTTGGCAGAAGCCACCTCACCAAGGTGTGACTGGAACATTATCTCACCACTAACATAACTGCAACCTTCCGCCAGCTTTCCCCATTGCCCACCTCTCCATGACAGCAGTGAGTGACTCACAGGGAACACAAAAGGCCAGTCCACCTCAAATGCTAACAGTGTTACTGCACCATGTTAGCACCGTGGTCCCAACCCTTTCCCTGAGACCGTCTGTCTGAGCAGCAACTCACCCTTTCCTGTTTTGTTCCCTTCTCGTTGATGCAGGCTTTGCTGAGGAATACTCCCTTGGGAAATCACTTGACCTGAAGCTTGACTTCTGGAGGACTGTGTCACCTCTCCGGCAAAGGGGATTGGGTATGTGGACCATATTTCTACCACACCTAGCAATTTCTAATCTTCACACATGAACCTGGCAATAACTCTTTAAATAACTATCACAGCTTCCTTTGACCAACAGACAAATTAAGATCAATGCAGTGAGTGAGATTCAGCAAGAAGGCAAATTCTAAAAAGAGCATTTAGTTCCTCAAAAGTAGCTATCCAGGGCTTCTCTTCCCAGAGGGTTGCCTTGACTACTCAACTTCAGGATCAGTCATTCCAACTTACCACACAGCTGCAAAAGTCATGTCCACCCTACAGAGATCCTCTTCCTCACTTTAGACACTGCCAGCCAACATTCCACAACATTCCAAGATAGTTGGGACACACATGCTTACACATCCTATATCCAAACCTTAACACTATGTCAGAATTGACCAAATGGAAGAAAATCTAATTAAACAGAGGGGAATGTCAAGCAGATACCAGTGAAATAATTTACCTCCCAAAGGTGATAACAAAATCTGAGATTTTGCTATAACTTAAGCGAAATCTTAAGAATCTTAGAAAGTGGAATCCAGGTAGAGGAAGTGTGCCACTGGGGCATGCCTTTGAATAAATATATTGGGACCCTGGTCCCTGGACACCACCACTCCCTGTCTCTCTGTCTTCTGTCTCTCTGTCCTCCCCACTCCTTTTTCCTCCTTTTCTCTCTTCCTCCCCCTCTTCCACTCTTCCTCCCTTCCCCCTTCTCTTCTGGCCACCATGAAAGAGCATTCTTTGTTCTATGTGCTTGATGTCTCACCTCCCCACAGGCCCATGATGACTGAGCCAAAGGCAGTCTCTGCAGCTGTGATTGGAAACAGCCACACCTTTAAGTGTTGATTTCGAATCTTCTGCCATGGTGATGGACAGCTGACCAGCACAGCTTCACTCTGTAAAGATGCTATCTAATGAAGTCCAGCTGTTTGAAATCCAAAGCCTCAATACCTTTAACTGTAGCAGAATACTGAAACAATGTCTCCCTGACACTTCTTCCAAATATTTCTCCCAGCACGATGCTCACCAGGTAAGCGATGTTGTCTTTAGTTCTCTGGATGTCTCAAAGTGCCATATCCTTTGGATATCTCCTGGCTGCACCTTTAATCTTAGGACATATGTATTTTTCTGCTTCCAGCTTAGTCTCTTGCAGGAGTCACAATGAAGAAAGGTGACCGGAGGTGGCAGTAATTACACCGTCACACAGATACCACTTTTTCTTCCACAGCCAGAAGACAGGGATGAACTGTGGCATCAGAAGCAGAGACGTGAGATTTATAGCTACAGGATTTTCAGGCTGAAAATGAAGAGGGAGAAGCGGTGTGGCAGGCAGGGCACAGGGGGCATATGAGCGCTTGGCACTGCAATAAGTCACTGTAAGTGAGTTACAGCTGCAGATGAATCTAGAAGCAGCTCAGTCCTCAGGGCCAATACCATCGCTATAGTTTGGTTTTCCTCACAGGTCTCAAATCTAGTTTGTTTGCAAAAAGCGCTTGCAAGGGTTTCAAGTAATCAACATGAAAAGATTGACGCATGAAGCAGGGTTGGTGCTCTTTAGTGCTCTCCGTCCACCATGGTGTCAGCACTCCTTGCATCTGTGCGCCTTGGTTCAGAACCATCCTAAACACTTCTTGAAAGGATGAAATCAACTTGGTCATATGGACATCTGCATTAGTGAGGATGTCTTTCTGTGATCTAGATGCACGCTGATACTGAGAACAACTTGCCACCTAGCAACACAGACTGGAAACCTGGGAGCTTGGGAGATGGTATTCTTCTAAAGAAAAAAAAAACTTGATTCTCCTTCTTTGGTCTCTTTCTTTCAGTTTTTTATTTCAATTCAGCGGATAAGACAACAGGGGTACAACTAAGATGAGCAGGAAGGACACCCCTTCCCAGAGCGCGTACCAGAAAAGATGTCTCCGCTTCCGCTCTCTTCACTCCCATCCTCAGCGCAGGCGAGCTGAAATCATGCCAGAGGAGCACAGCTGTATCCCAGCAAGTCATTCTCCGCTCCATCAGAAAGGGGGGTTTTGTGGACTACCAACTATTTTTACTTCATGTTCCATAAAAAGATTGTATTTTTTTGAGAAATTCCACAGAGGAGAAAGGACACTGGGGGACGAAGGACGTGACTCTGGAGGCTGGCAGGGTGTGGGGTAGAAACTTGTCCACTCGTCTTTGCCTTTCGTGTTCTTATTGCTCTCACTTCGGATTCCCGGATGCTTTCCTGTGCTGTTTTTGAAACCAAGCCATAGACATTTCTCAGAAACATGAGAACCACATCCAAGGGCGTCTTCTATTATCCCCTTTTTAACCTGAGCAGCCTTTGCCTGGCTTGCATCGTGAGTTTCTCTGTGTAACAGAAGTTAGAGTGCACCGCTCATGTGAGCTACGCAAATCCTTTTGATTTCAGGAGAGACAGTTCTCCTACAAGTGACAGCGCTACCCCTCCCTCATCTTTATTGTCTGACTTTAGACCGCGACACTTTTTTATACAGCAGGATTTCTTCTCTCATAAAATAAAGACGCTCTTTCTTCCCTGCATATGGTGGTAAACAGAAGAAAGGCCAGTTCTACTCAGATAAATACTGCTTACCAAGCAGTATAACCACACAGCAGAGGACTCTGTTTGAGATTGTGGTTTTAGGGTTCAGGCTATTTGAATTCCATTTGCTTAGCTGACTAATCTTTCTCTTTGATAACACTGGTTAGAATTTTCCTTAGATAGAGGAAAGGCAAAATGATAAGAGCACATTAATACGTTTGTAATTCCTTTAAAAGTCTCTCCGGCTACCGTGCAGAGAGCAGCCTAGGGAGGAAAAGCCCATCACAGGGGGAGACCAGTGAGGCAGCTGGTGCATGGGCCACATATGAGACAAAACCTGACTTGAGAGGTCAGCTCATTTATACAAGTTGTGGAAGTCAACAAGCATTTCACTGACGCCAACTTTACCTCCCTTTCCTACCCTACCAGAGGGCAATAAATCAGCGCAAATCAAACAGCACTGCCTTGCCTTCCTTCCATGCTAGCTTAGGCCACACGGTGGGCATGGCTTGGGTAAAGTACATGGTTCTTGGCCTTTGTTTCCTGATCTTGGGAAATGGAGCAAATGCCAGCACCTGCCTTGGTGAACTGTCCCGACTAACAGGGGACATGGACCTGCCTCCGTGAACTGTCCCGACTCACAGGGGACATGGACCTGCTTCAGTGAACTGTCCCGACTCACAGGGGACATAGACTTGCCTCCGTGAACTGTCCCGACTCACAGGGGACATGGACCTGCTTCAGTGAACTGTCCCGACTCACAGGGGACATAGACCTGCCTCCGTGAACTGTTCCCACTAACAGGAAACATGGACCTGCTTCAGTGAACTGTCCCGACTCACAGGGGACATAGACGTGCAGTATCCAGAATAGTTCCTTCCTAGAAGTAAGCATTGCCTACATTTTTGCTGACCTCATCAAGGATGTAAACGGGACAATGTGGCTCGTGGCCCCTAGAGGACAGCAGAGGAATAGTTATAGAGGTACACAGGGCAGGTGCATGCAAGTTACCAAAGATGAGGCGTTGTCTGAGGAGAAAAATGCTGAGGAGAAAGTTGCTACTTGGCATGCAAAATGGAAGCCGAGCCAGAAACAGTTGCATATTTGGTCTGGGGAGTCTTTATAATAGCCCAAAGATTGGTGTAGACAAAGATATGGGTAAGTGAGCCGCTAGGAGGGACCAGGCACAGCCTTGGGGACACACTTCTAGGAAAACGCACTCATAGGGCTAGCCAGCTGACCTTGGCTTTTGAGGCTGCGGCTGGGGACTCTGCTTTTTCTCCTGGTGACCTAGGCTTTCTTGAAGCATACCACATGGGTTACAAGTGTGAGTATCCAGGCAAGGACAGAAAGAAACCGCATCACATTTTGTGGCCCAGCCTCTGACATGATGTTTGTCACAAACCTGCCTATTTGAGGGGCATGGGATACTGGCCTCACTTATTTTGTTCATTTTCTTACATTATATATTTCTGTTGTTTTTTTTTCTTTGTTTATTTGGCTTTGTTTTACTGTTTGTTTTGAGTCAGAGGGTCACTATGCAGCCCAGGCTGGCCTTGAATTTATCAGCTCTCTGCCTTCTAAGTGTGAGGATATAGACATGTGTTCTCATGCCTGACTTTATACCTCACCGTTGATGGGAGAGTTTAGGGAAAATATTCTGGAAAAACATAACATGGGAAATATTTTGACCACTTTTTTGTTTGTTTGTTTTGTTATTTTGAGACAGGGATTCTCTGTCTAAGTCCTAGATATCCTGGAACTAACTCTGTAGACCAGGCTGATCTTGAACTTACAGAGATCCACCTGCCTCTGCCTCCCAAGGGTGGGATTAAAGGCGTGTGCCACCACCGCCCGGCTCGCCCATTATTTTTAAGACAATCAAGCATCAAGCAATTTCCTAGAAATGCATGCTAGAAGCTATCTTTGATTTTCATACACAAAGCATAAGCAATTGTGATTGAAAAACACACCCCAGGTTCATCCAATCTCACTGCCTGCACTGTCCCTAACAGCAGCCACCGGAGATGCAGCTTGGAGCAGCCTGGGTACCACTCAGTGGAGCAGCCTGGGTACCACTCAGGGCTCTTCCCTCAGCTGTAGCCAGGATCCTGACTGACTCTGCAGGAGAGGATGGCAGGATGGTCAGTGTGAAGATAAGTTCAAGTCCATTAAGGAAAGGATGTTTTCAAACACCCTCAAGGCAGGGATCAAAACCACAACGTGACATATTATAACGGTCAGGGTCTATTGAGAATGTAGAGCATACTTGTGCATGTGTGTGTGCATGCATGCGTGCAAGAATGTGTGTGCGAGGCAATGGAGAAGTTCCCTGGGAAAGTACCAGCCTAGGTTTCTGATACAGCAGAAAAACACAGTTGAAGCTTCAAGGATGCTTAACCACATAGAACCATTCTGGCCATCAGGAAATAAAACTGCCACAATTCAGCTACAATTTCCTCATCTCTGCAGGCTTAGAATGTTTAAATGATTTCATTCACACCTAGGTTTAAAGATTACATATTTTTTTAAAAAATTAAGTAATATTTTAAAATTAAGACATGATTTGGTTTGCTCGCATATCTTACCCACTTCTGCCTACCTCTCACCTGCCTCCCTCCTGCCTCCCACCTACCTCCTATTCACTTCTGCCTACCTCCCACCTACCTCTCACCCACTTCCCACCTGCCTCACTTCTGCCTCCATAGCCTCCCACATGCCTCCACCTGTCTCCCACCCACTTCCTTCTCCCTCCCACTGTCTCCCACCTGCCTCCTACCTTGTCTTCTTGCCTTTTCTTTTTCTCTCACCTCTTCCATACATCTACAACCCTGCACAGTCGCGGCCACCTCAGTGCCCAGTGCTTCCACCATGACCACACTCTGGATCTCAGCAGGCCTTTTGCTGCTGCCACTGACCATGGCTGATGCTCCATCGCCTTCTCTTTGTTCTTCTCTTTGTTCAACCCTCTAGTGCTAAAGGGTGGACAAAGAAAATAGCATTCAGGTAAGCTGTTTTACTGGGCCTAATGTTGCACTATCAAAGGGCATCATATGAGGCCAGCTCTTAAATAACACAAAAATGACCCAAGTTGTTTGATTATATTCCTAGGAAGTTGGGATCACATAATGCAGCATGACGATGAAGGAATGTGTTCAGCCAATCACAGCAACAGCTTCCAGTCCCACCAGGGAGGCCTCTCAGGGGAAAGGGATGAGCAATCACCAGCCTTGCATAGGATTAATCACAGGTCTCCCCCCATTGCACCAGTCACTTGCTTCTTGGAGAATTATGGAGGAAGAGAAGATGGCCCTTCTCCCGTCTTGTATGAGAATAGCGGCAGCCATCTGAGGTTCGCAGAGAATTGGGGAACCTGAAATCCTGTCTCCCGAGATGTGTGCAACTTGTACAGGTTAGTTTAGCTGAACTTGTGGTTGGAGCACGGTCTCCAGGAGGAGGATTTGTGGATTTATTTGTTGTGTTCCTTATAGCCGGGAATTAAAGGTGGCAAAGTTTACTCTAATATTATGGAAACTTGACGAATAAGGAAACACAGATCCACTGTGTTTAATAAAAAGGGAATATAGACCCACTGAGGTAAGGGGAAAGTCAGCATGTTGTCTTGAAGGGAGATGATGGATAAATGACTCTGGATTAGGAATGGGGTAATTGCTGATGAATTTGGGAAGGTTAATGTCTACAGGATGGTAGAAGGGCTTGATTAGAGCAGGCTCCCACAGATCAGGGAGAAAAGGTACCACAAAAACAAACAACTATTCTAGGTTTAGCTTTCTAGGTGAACCATTAAATTGAGCCTGCCAATAGAGGAGAATTGGGAATAAAACTTTTTTCAGACTAGCAAAAATTAGCATATTTATATGCTGATGAGAATAATCCACTATTTAGACAGTTCATGGTGAAGGACAAGGAAGCAATCATTGTGGGGTACATCCTCCAGGAGGCAAGGAGAAGGTTCAGTGCACAATGTGTTACAGGGCAGAGGAGCATGTGGGTAAGGAGAGGGAATGATGGCGCAAGAGGAAGCCATGGCTGGTGCTTTCTCTATGAATCATGGGTAAGAACGGGGCTTCTGCCAGCTGTGTTTTCACCAACTGGACACAAACCTAGACATAGCTTGGAAGAGTGAATCCTAATTGAGAAAATGCCTCCAATGGATTGACCTGTAGCCTATCCACTGTGGGCGGTGCCATCCCTTAGCAGATGGTCTTGAGGTGCGTAAGAAAGCAGGCTGTACAAGCCACAAGGAGCATCCTTCATGGCTTCTGCTTCAGTACCTGCTTCTGAGTTTCTGCCTTGGCTTCTCTCAACAGACTTTCCTTCCCAAGTTGCTTTTGGCCAGTATTTTGTCACAGCATTAGAAAACAGACTTAGATGGAGCTTAAAGAAGAGATGCCATCAAATCAGTTTTCACCCCAAATAGCCCCCCGAGTAAGTTATCCACTCCCAAGTGGTCATGCCTAAGCACATGTGTATATGAACAGCACCAAATAGATTCATCAAGATGTAGTATACACACATATGTGTGTGTGGCAGTAAGGAGAGAAAGGTGTTGTGAAGTTGAGAAGGAGTTGGGAAGGACATGGGGGGAGTAGTTGGAGTGAGGAGAGTGCGGGGTATAAATGTTGTAAGTACAGTACTCTAGTATAAAATCTCAGAAAATAAAAATGTTTTTAAAATCCTATAAACGAATTGGCTTATAGTTCTATGGGTTAGATGTCTGATACAGACTGTTCTCCCTGGAATAAGACCAGTGAGAGAAAATCAGTAGCATTGTCTTTCTCTGCAGGCTACAAGGAGATTCCATTTCTTCATTTCTTCCTTCTGCAGTTTCTGAAGTCCTCCCTCCTTTCTTAGTGAATGATCCCTGTTAGGACTTGAATCTGGGACAAAGAGCTGAGGTGGCTATTTAATATGTCAAAGCTAACCTGGCCACCAAGTTCTCCCAGCACCCTCTAATATAGGGGGAAGAAGACATCATTTTACATATGGATGACAAGGCAAGTCTGCTCAGGCATCAGAATATAGACAAATACCCAGAAAGAGTCCAGGCATAAATCTGGTGACCATATGAAGAACAAATGGCCATGCGGACACCCTGAGGAGCCACTAGCCTTCAGGTACTGAGTCTGGAGCACAGGACAGATTAGTCAGAAAAGACAGGATCAGAGGGGCATAGGAGCCCCCTGAAAGAGCCTGGGAGATCACTGAAAGTAGTACTTGGGATTTTATTTAAACCCAAGTGGACACACACTGAATACTTGTAGACAGATACTTGATGCTATCTGACTCACAGATAGCAGTCTCATTCCGGTTACTGCAGAAAAGTGGAAAGAATAACAAGGAAGCTGCTGTAATAAAGGCAGAAAAAGAGCACAGGTGCAGCAGCCATGGACTAAACAGTGATTAGATCACAGGTGCTGGAGCGTGGGATAGGCAGTGATTAGATCATTTTTTAAAATGCATCTTGACCGTATAGCACCTGTTGGAAAGTGTGAAGAACTGACGTTGACATCTAAAGAGAATGATTACATTCTTCCTGAGATAATGTAAAAATAATGATGTCCTTTACTGAAACGGAGAGGACCATTGGAAGAGTAAACTTAGGGTAAGCATGGAAATCACAAGGTTGGATTTGACCATGCTAAATTCAAGGCACTTTGAGAGAGTCAGTGGAGAGTTGGGTAGGTCAGTCTGGCGTTGGAGTGAGAAAGGTCTGGATTGGGGAGCTGATTTGGGAGAGCCAGTTTAATAGCTAGAATTACTACTGCCATGATAAGACCAAAATGAAAAACCACCAAAGGCTCTCAAGCATGGTGTTATCTGACCAACAAAAGGTGGTTTCATGTGGGTTACTGTGTTGAGAAAGAGCTGCTGAAGGGAAGTGTTTTGACCACAGCAATGAAGCTGATGTTTTAAGCAAAAGTCATGGCAACTGGGAGCAGTGGGGGCAAGCAGTTATGAGATTTTTTAAAAAAATAAATCTCAACTGTAGATCTGCTGGGGGAGATTTTGGAGCCTAAAGAAAAGTATTACATTTTGTCCTTAGATCATGTAAATATAGTAATTCACTTAGTTAGCTGAAAAAGCTTGAGGAAATGCAGATTTTGTATCTCAAAAGCTGTGTAAGAAAACCTAGTTAGTATTACTATTGCTGTGATAAACGTCATGACCAAAGCAACTTGGGGAGGAAAGGGTTTATCTGGCTTATACTTCCATGTCACTCTGATCATCAGAGGGAATCAGAACAGAAACTTAAGCAGGGCGGAAATCCTGCTGCAGGAGCTGATGCCGAGGTCATGGAAGGGTACTGCTCCATGGCTTGCTCTCCACGTCTTGCTCAGCCTGCTTCTTTTTAAAAAACCATCAGTGCAGGGATGGCCCCACCCACAATAGAGTGGGCACTCCCCCATCTATCGCTAATTTAGAAAATGTCCTACAGCTGAATCTCATAGGTGCATTTTCTCAACCAAGGCTCCCCTCTCAGACGACTTCAGCGTGTGTCAAGTTGACATAAAACTGGCCAGCACACCTGGTATGTCAGGAAATCAACCCACTGTTGAAGACTGGAAAGATTCAGTCTTTTAATGATAGAAAATTTTCCAAATTACATTATGAGTTCATTACAATCTCAATAAAAGTTCCAAAGGGGATTTTTGCGAAGTATTACAAGCTAATTTTAATTACGGAAATGACTCCCAGGCATGGGCAGTTCACTGGATTTATAGTATCGGGCAGGAATCTCCTCCTATTAAGAGGGCCTTGATTTCAATTAGACAGCTGTTGGTTACCTACAAAATGATGGTGCCGCCTCTGCACCACTGGAGATACCAAGCATTGATATAGGTCTCTCTGGCTTTACACCCAGCAAAGAATATTGCTTTTCTACCCTTGGCAGCCTGCAGAACATCTTCTGAGGGCCAGTCCTTAAAGAAGAGGTTTCCAGGTCAGTCCCAGCCTGATTCCTCCAAGCCCATATCTGAAGTATGTGGTATAATCAGCAATAGGATTTTTTTCTTCAAGTTCTAGGAAGAAGCCCAGGGAAATAGCAACAGCCTATATTGGTCTGGGAGTCTTTTGAACCATCCTTATCAGCAGTTGAAGGGAGGCCTCCCGTGTCTAGCACTGGGGTTTTTGTTATGGCCTGTGGAGGAACATTACTGCCTGTGTGATATGGGATATTTACTCCTGCCCTTTTCTTAAACCTACTGTATTCCCAAAGATATGTGTAGCTCTAACCTCTCAACAAAGAAGTTTCTTTTTGAAGCGGATCGAGGCTACTATAGAGATTTGCATCTGGTCAAAATGTACAGAATAAGTAATGGTGAGGTACCAAGCTCCAATTGATACATCTACTACAGGGCGTGGAAAGAATATTAAAGCCATAGGACCAGGGCACTTACTGCTCTATAGTGTCTACCCATGAAATCTCAACAATATGGTTCCTAAATGACTGGCATAATGACACCAGTCTCCATGTCATTGTGTATGTAGGGGGGGCGGTTTTTATAAGGCTCCACCCCCACATGAAGAGCAATAGATAATCAATTCTACAGAAGTAGGATCAATCTGATAGGTTATTCAATCCCAAAGGGTCAGCCCGAAACATACATTCATATAAGCAACACCAAAGGGGCTCAGTAAGTTTTACACACACACACACACACATGCACGCACACACTTAGTATTTGTGCAACCCCATGTTTTGAATATATAAAAACAATTCTAGCTGTGTTCCACAGAGCAGAGGCCAAGGTGGTGATTCTTGTCTGAGCCTTTATTGAAACATGCTTTTATGAGAAGCAGGAGGAGAGGAGAAGCATAGGATGCTGGAAGGCTAAGCAGGAAGCTGGGCTAGATGGAGCCTTGCTCACTCTACCCTTCAGAGATGTTGTGGGGCTCACATTGCATCAGAGGGAGTCTCTGTGTCTGCTTGCTATCTACCCAGTATACTCCACACACTATCCCCAGGATGGGGGTGGGTAACCATTTCTCTCTTTGACCAATAACTCCCCAGAGAAAAGAGCTGTTTTCCCCTGTCACCTCTAGCTGCATCATAAAAGATGACCTGGAAGAAGCAGGTCTTTTGTGTGCCCCCAATGACACCCTTCCATACAAAGATGCACACACATATATACCACATGCATACACACCCATGCGCTCACATGCTCACATGCAAAAGAGCAAAGAACTCCAGATACTTATAAAAAAAAAACTGGCAATACTATTAATCTAGAGACAGGACCAAGGTTAGAAGGTATTAACAAAATGGGTGTGATCTTTAAATTAGATTTTAAAACAATATTTTATTACTTCTATACTTGAATCAAAGCTTTTAAGAAAGAAGAATATACATTTTTCTCTAAGAAAAGGCTTCATTACTCCACTTCATCATCTTCTTGATTTATTTGTATGCTTATTAACCTGAAAGTTTATCAAAGGAGAACATGATAAAATGTCAGTGAGGCTTTAAAAGGGTTTATATTTCTTAGGTCAAGAGAATTACACAACATTCCAGGCAGATGTTATTCGAATATTCTGCTTAAGAATAATGTGTTCACTCACAGACCGGTGTGTGAACCATGTAAAATATACACAGATATGCACTTCATCCCAATGAGGAGACACTGTCCGCTCTCCCATTCCTCTCTGATTTTCATCAAGGGCTCTTAGTTCGAATGACTTCAGGAAGATATTAAAGCAACATGCCAATTAATGTCCTTTTCTGCCAAAAATTAGAAAAGAATTGGATACTCATTTTCTACCTTCTGATACATTATGAAAACTCACTTTACATCTTATTTGTTTTGTTTGCTGGTTTGCTAACAGCCAATATTACTTGCTATTTAGGAAGCCCTCCCCCCTTTTTCAAATAGTCCACATAACCATTGGATGGAATTTTATGCAATACCATGGTTTCAGATACCATATGTGGGCTGGTGAGTTCTCATTTGGATACTGTATTTAGCTGCCTGGTTGGCCTTTCAATCTTAATGTCTTCAATGAGCATCCCTAAAAAGAACTCTTTTTCCTTCCCATCTCACCTCAAGTACACCTGCTCCTTCTCCATCCTCATTTGGGTCATTTCTTGATGGAGGAGGGTCATATGTCTATTGGTTAATAAAGAAACTGCCTTGGCCTTTAATCAGACAGAAAATTAGGTAGGCGGAGTAAACAGAACAGAATGCTGGGAGAAAGAAGCCGAGTCAGGCAGACGCCATGCCTCTCCTCTCTGAGATGGAAGCAGGTTAAGAATCTCCCTGGTAAGCCACCAGAGCATGGTGCTACACAGATTATTAGAAATGGGTTAATCAAGATGTGAGAATTAGCCAAGAGGCTAGAACTAATTGGCCAAGCAGTATTTAAAAGAATACAGTTTCTGTGTAATTATTTTGGGTGTAAAGCTAGCCATGCGGGAGCTGGGCGGCAGGAAGTGGCCCACTGCTCCACACTACAATTTCTTATGCCAAATATATGGTCAATATTTGATTTCTTAGTCTCTCTGTGTCTGTCTCCTTCCCTCCCTCCCTATTTTCCTCCCCTCCCCCTCCCTTTGTCTCTTTCTCTCTCTCCCTCTGTATGTGAGCAGTTGTTGGTTCCCTGGAGATAGCATTATAAACAGTTGTGAACTGCCCAGCATGAGTGCTAGGACCTGAATTCAGATCCTCTGCAAAAGCAGTATTTACTTTTCATATGGGGCTCTGTCCTGTCAGCAAACAATGTTGCTATTGTGATATTGAGCTAATGCAACTGCTCTCTTTCTTCATTCATTCACTTCCCACTGCACACACCAGGCAGCGAAATCTTTTAAAAGTGTAAATCAGAGCATTGAATTTTTTCAGGTAAAATCCCAAGCAGCCTTCCATATACAATCTTAACAGTGGCCTTTAGAAATAATGAGAACTGTTTGGTGCCGTCGTTCCAGCTCATTCCAAATGCCCTTTCTCTTGCTGTTTTCTGGCTCCGCAGGGCTTCTGTGGGTCCACTGCATAGGCCAACCCAGGTGGTTTTGAAAGCTCTTGGTCATTCAGGTTGTTGTCTGATATCTATTTCTTGGAGATGAATTTAGATTCAGCGTCCCTTCCTCTGTGTTACCTTGGTTCTTCATATTTACCACCTCTGGTGTTTTTCTTGTTCACTCATTCACATTCAAACCTCTCAGAACTACAGACCCTCTGCAGGTCATACTCTTGACATAGTCAGAGATAGGCCTTAATACTCACTAGACAGATGAATAGATGGATGAATGCAGAGAAGTAAAAGGAACTGAGAGAGACATACTGGCTATAACCTTTGTCTCTACGGCATGTGATCTCCCTGTCTACTTAGTGTTCAAACAAGAGTATCACGTGACTAAGCAGTAAACTGTGTGGTATTGATTGCAAGTGAGAAAAGAGTTCAGAACAGAGTGTGGGAAATGCAGAGACCTACGCTCTGGGCCTTTCTTCCAGTATTTGCATGTGGCTCTAGTATGCAAATCATTAACTGAATGTATAGACTTTCCATTCCCATCGCTGTGGTTGCAGCAGGAGTTAAACAATGCTAGAACTGATGGTAGCTTCGGTATAAACTGCTTGTCCAGCCAACATTTTCCCAGTGCCTTTGTGTTTGTGTATGTTTTAAGTCTTTCTGACACTCCTCAGTAATTGAAGCTAACTTCTGCCCTCCTTAAACAGCAACAAAACTATGTCTAGTGATACAGTTTTCAGTTGAAAAGCAAGGAAGGACTGAAGAGTCTGCCTTAGCGAAAGAGAGGAGCCCAGGAGTGGAAGCTGGGTGATACTCACCACCTCTTCTCCTGGAACAACTTGAACACAGTCAAGAGGCCAAGGCCCACTGCCTCTGCTCAGATAAATGGCTGGAACAGCACAAGCAGTACTTCTTCCCTGTGGTTGTGCAGTGTCTGAAATTCTCAGCTTTGAAATCCTTAATCATGCTGGGTTCATGGTAATCTGCTCTCTTCTCTCAGAGATGCCTCTTGAACTCAGCTACTTTCCTGATGTGGGATTCCTTTCTGTATGCTGTGAATACCATTAGTTAATAAAGACCTGGCTTGGCATGGTAGGGTAGAACAGAGGTAGGCAAGGAAAACTAAACTGAATGCTGGGAGAAAGAAGGGCAGAGTTAGAGAGAAGCCATGTAGCCCCACCGGAGATAGACACCGGAACTTTACCCAGTAAGCCATAGCTTTATGACAATATACAAATTAGTGGAGATGGGTTAATTTATGAGTTAGCCAGAAATACACTTAAGCTATTGGCCAAACAGTATTGTAAAGAATATGGTTTCTGTGGCATTATTTTGGGGCTGAGCAGCTGGAAACGAACAAGTAGCCGCATACAACACTTTTTACTTACAGAAAGATCCCCCAGAGACACTGGAAGACGATTGGCTTTCTCATTTTCTAACATCCCAACTGTCCCACTCCATGCAACTTCAAAGGCCATCTGTGCACGCTGAGGGGTATCTGTATTGCATCTTATCAGGAAAGCCAACATTCCAGTGGGATTTCATTCATGACTTAATAAAATAAAACCTAAAATAAAGAACCTATGCAACCAGAATCACTTACTGTCCTCCGACCAAAACCCAATTGTTAAAAGAAGAGAGATTGGGGGGGGTGCAATTAGTTATAGTTTAATTACTCTTTTGTGGCATATCATCATAAAATATAAGACATAACTTTTTAAAACCAGGGCTGGAAACATTTCCTTTTATTTATAATGAAGCAGATGGGAACAGGTGCAGAGACCTACAGCCAGACATTACAAAGAGAGGGAGAGAAGAGTAAGAGAGGGAAGGAGGGAAGAAGGAAGGGAAGGAAGGAAAGAGAGAGAAAGGGAGGGAGGGAAGGAGGGAGGGAGGAAGTGTTCTTGGAACACACAGCTCTTACTGGTGTGTCTCCAAAAGTCCTTCCCCTTAGAGCTCGGGGAACCCTGAGGAAGAGGAGGCAACAAGAATGTAAGAGCCAGAGCAGGCAGAGGACACTGGGAAAGCAAAGTCCTCTAGATGCACTGAGCAGGCTTATGTGAGCTCACAGAGACTGAAGGAGCAAGCACAGAGCCTGCACAGGTCTGCACTAGGTCCTCTGTGTATATATTTTAGCTTTCAGATTAGTATTTTTATAGAACTCCTAAGTGTATAAATGAGTGGGTCTCTCACTCTAGTGCCTGCACTTAGGACTCTTTTCCTCGTGTTGGGTTCCCTTGTCCAGCCTCAATGTGGCGGTTTTTGTTTTAGTTCATTATGTTTTATTTTGTCTTGTTTGGTTGTTATCTCTTTTTTTTTTTTTTGATGAGACACTTGTGTGATCTTTTATTTTTTTCATTTCTATTTTTTTTAATTAATTTATTTATTTATTAAAGATTTCTGTCTCTTCCCCGCCACTGCCTCGCCTTTCCTTCCCCCTCCCCCAATCAAGCCCCCCTCCCTCATCAGCCCAAAGAGCAATCAGGGTTCCCTGCCCTGTGGGAAGTCCAAGTACCACCCACCTCCATCCAGGTCTAGTAAGGTGAGCATCCAAACTGCCTAGGCTCCCACAAAGCCAGTACGTGCAGTAGGATCAAAAACCCATTGCCATTGTTCTGGAGTTCTCAGTAGTCCTCATTGTCCGCTATGTTCAGCGAGTCTGGTTTTATCCCAGGCTTTTTCAGACCCAGGCCAGCTGGCCTTGGTGAGTTCCTGATAGAACATCCCCATTGTCTCAGTGTGTGGGTGCACCCCTCGCTGTCCTGAGTTCTTTGCTCGTGTTCTCTCTCCTTCTGCTCCTGATTTGGACCTTGAGATTTCTGTCTGGTGCTCCAATGTGGGTCTCTGTCTCTGTTTCCTTTCATCGCCTGATGAAGGTTAATATTCAGGAGGATGCCTATATGTTTTTCTTTGGGTTCACCTTTTTATTTAGCTTCTCTAGGATCACTAATTATAGGCTCAATGTCCTTTGTTTATGGCTAGAAACCAATTATGAGTGAGTACATCCCATGTTCCTCTTTTTGGGTCTGGCTTACCTCACTCAGGATAGTGTTTTCTATTTCCATCCATTTGCATGCAAAATTCAAAATGTCATTGTTTCTTACTGCTGAGTAGTACTCTAATATGTATATATTCCATACTTTCTTCATCCATTCTTCCATTGAGGGGCATCTAGGTTGTTTCTGGGTTCTGGCTATTACAAACAATGCTGCTATGAACATAGTTGAGCATATACTTTTGTTGTATGATAGGGCATCTCTTGGGTATATTCCAAAGAGTGGTATTACTGGGTCCAGGGGTAGGTTGATCCCGAATTTCCTGAGAAACCGCCACACTGCTTTCCAAAGTGGTTGCACAAGTTTGCATTCCCACCAGCAATGGATGAGTGTACCCCTTTCTCCACAACCTCTCCAGCAAAGGCTATCATTGGTGTTTTTAATTTTAGCCATTCTGACAGGTGTAAGATGGTATCTTAAAGTTGTCTTGATTTGCATTTCCCTGATCGCTAAGGAAGTTGAGCATGACCTTAAGTGTCTTTTGGCCATTTGAACTTCTTCTGTTGAGAATTCTCTGTTTAGCTCAATGCCCCATTTTATAGTTGGATTGATTAGCCTTTTACAATCTAGTTTCTTGAGTTCTTTATATATTTTGGAGATCAGACCTTTGTCAGTTGCGGGGTTGGTGAAGATCTTCTCCCAGTCAGTGGGTTGCCTTTTTGTCTTAGTGACAGTGTCCTTTGCTTTACAGAAGCTTCTCAGTCTCAGGAGGTCCCATTTATTCAATGAGGCCCTTAATGTTTGTGCTGCTGGGGTTATATGTAGGAAGTTGTCTCCTGTGCCCATGTGCTGTAGAGTACTTCCCACTTTCTCTTCTATCAGGTTCAGTGTGTTCGGGCTGATATTGAGGTCTTTAATCCATTTGGACTTGAGTTTTGTGCATGGTGATAGATATGGATCTATTTTCATTCTTCTACAGATTGACATCCAGTTGTGCCAGCACCATTTGTTGAAGATGCTTTCTTTCTTCCATTGTATACTTTTAGCTTCTTTATTGAAAATCAGGTGTTCATAGGTTTGTGGGTTAAAGTCAGGTTCTTCTATTTGATTCCATTTGTCGACTTCTCTGTTTTTATGTCAATACCAAGCTGTTTCCAATACTGTAGCTCTGTAATAGAGTTTGAAGTCAGGGAAATCAGTTGCCTTCCTATACACTAAGGATAAGGAAACAGAGAGGGAAATCAGAGAAGCATCACCTTTTACGATAGCCACAAATAGCATAAAATATCTTGGGGTAACTCTGACCAAGGAAGTGAAAGATCTATTTGACAAGAACTTTAAGTCTTTGAAGAAAGAAATTGAAGAGGACACCAGAAAATGGAAGGATCTCCCTTGTTCTTGGATTGGGAGGATCAACATAGTAAAAATGGCAATCCTACCAAAAGCAATCTATAGATTCAATGCAATCCCCATCATAATTTTTCACAGATCTGGAGAAGACAATAATCAACTTTATATGGAAAAACAAAGAACCCAGGATAGCCAAAATAATCTTATACAATAAAGGATCATCTGGAGGCATTACCATCCCTGACTTCAAACTCTATTACAGAGCTACAGTATTGAAAACAGCTTTGTTGTTATCTCTTAAGAGCCCATTCTTTTCTAAAGAGAGATAGAAAGGGAGTGGGTTCCAGAGGAGAGCAGAGTGGAGAGGAACTGTAAGGAGTAGAGGGAAGGAAAAACTCTATTGAAGGCATGTGATATGAGAAAAGAATCTGTTTTAAGTAAAAGGTGGGGGGAGGGGAAGCAACTGCTTCTTTCAGAATCATCAACAAGGAAACAAGACTCACGGATTATACTCAGAGGAAAATCGAACTATCTCCTTCTGAATGTCACAAAGGTCCTACTACCGGAGGCAGGTAACAGTGAAAAAGCCAGTTCTGAAAACTGGAGTTCAAACACAGATTAGGGTTTGAATGTGGGACATCTCCTACAGGCTTGAGTGTCTGAACACCTGATTCCCCAGCTGGTGGCACTGTCTGGCGAGGTTCTGGGACCTTTGGGACAGGAGCCCTGGCTGGCAGATGAACTCGGGCCACAGAGGCTAGGCCTTATGAGTTATAGTCCATTTACTTCCAGCCTGAGCTGTTTGCTGGTAGCTGGGATGTGACCAGCTGTCTTAAGCTATCTTTGTCATGCCTTTCCCACCATGGTGGACTGTATTTCTGAACTGTGAACTATGAACTTTATGAACCAGAATAGATCCCTCCTCTCTTGTTTCTGCCAGATATCTAATCACAACGGCTGTCGATTGCCTTGGGCGGGCCACTTAGTCTAGGGTTAGTAGCCCGCCTGGCAGGTCAGTTATTCCAGGGTCACGGAGAGGCACTACCTGGAAGATATGGGCTAGGAGACAGGAAGAAGGCCATGCAAAGTTTGTCAGAGCCTCCGTTTATTAGGGACGAGATACAACCTTTTATAGGGTAAGGAGTTGGGGGGATGGGCACAGGGTTCTGGGCTCTTGCCGCGTGGTTCACGTTGGTCACATGGTCCTCGTTGGTCACGTAGGCAGGAGGTTATCTTCGGTCAAGTCACAGTAGGCCTGGCTCACCTAGCTCCCTAGATAGTTTGGAATGTGGGGTGGGTTCCGCTAACAGATAGCTCTCATTAACAGCCAATTTGGGTGTGGGGTAGGCTCTGTCAATAGAACCATTCTTAACACAATTAGGGGTGTGGGGTTCTCTGCAGACTCCCCAGGGTGATGGTTCCTGTAATGATTTTAGGAGGAAATTGGCTCCTGACAGATCCCCCTTTCTTTTATAAAGACAGGCAGCTATTAAGTGAAGGGCATCAGGTCAGAGTCCAACCATGGTGTCAGATCTAAAGGAGAAGGAACTGGGACAAGGAGAGACCCTCCTCTCGAATGGTGAAGCAATTTACCTCTCCTGGGAACAGAGGGGTGCCTTATGATTCTTAGGTCTAGTGGGGACCAGGTCTTTATCCCCCTTACCCGTCCTAGGATTCCCAGTATCCTGTCTTAGGTTGGGGGATTTTCTGCCACAAGTCACCCGTCCTTGGAGCTCCTCAAATGAAAGGTATCTAGCGAGATTTAAAATAAACAGATCACAGGGAGTCCTGTCTTAGGCTATGTGGAGGGCACTCCTCGTGCCTGGCACCATGCCATTGTTGAGCCGGCCAGTACAGCCTCTGTATGGTGTGCTGTTCAGGCGAGGATCCACACTAACTCCCGTCATTGGGCCCCTGTGTCTATCACTAATGAAAAGGCTGTGAGTAGCTCCTCAAACAAAATATAATGATATAATTTTGGGCACCAATAACTCCATCTTCCAGACAAGAAGAAAGGGCATTTTCCAAACCCAGTATTCACCTTTTAATCTGGCCTTAGGTATCCTCCGTCCTAAATGCCTACTCCACAATAAGATTATGAGTGCTGCCTGCCAATAATTAGGGCAGTGTAAAAGGGATCTAAATCTAAAATTTTTAACATATGCATTAAACCCAAACATTTTAAAGCGTGTGTCAGACTTTTCTCAACATCTATAAGCAGTTATAAGTATCATTAGATCAATTGCAGTAAGAGCACAATGACATACATTGTTGTTATTAAATACCACCAGTTCCAGTCTCTGAGCAACAGTGACAGGAACCCTAATCTTTCCCCTTCTTAAGTGAAGAGAGGTTAATATTTTAATTAAAATGAGTTTTGTGTCCCAAACATTAAAACTGTCTGATGTTTAGTACGCATCAGAAGCAACTCAGCATTTGTGCTTTAGGGCAGGTGGGATTCCTGAGTGAGGTGAGCTGGGTTCAGCTATCTGAAGCAGCACATCCTGGCACTTATCTCAGGCTGGTCTCCCTGGACTCTCTAGGGGCAGAATTGACACCCTGCAGAGTGGTGTAGCAGGTTGTGTTATCAGGCACTCCTCTCCTTGGGGGCAGGAAAGGCCGGACCAAGGACCTCTCCCCAGTCTCCTCTGGAACTCCTCTGTGGGATGTCCGCAGCCTCGACAGCATCAGATCCAGCTTTTATTTTCTTTCTGTGAAAAAAGCATAAACATATCCTCGACCCCAAATATAAATAGGTCGGGGTTTTTTTTTTTATAATGCATTGCAAGGGCTTTTCCACCTTGCCTTAGCAAAGGTTAGCTTGGTGTTATCACGCCAGATCCATTTGCATCAGGATCTGCTTGCAACTTTTTATGAGTTGCTTTCAAGGAGCCTTGTTACACTCCACAATTTCTTTTTTATTAGCCATATATGCAGCTCTTCCATTGGAAAAGCCATTTGTAAAATTTAGCATAAAATCCTTTAAGGGATTTTTTGCTATAACATTAGCAAAATACAGTTGTGTGAATTGTAGCAATGATCTGGGAAAAGATTGTTTTTGCCTTTGAATTGAGTAAAGGCAATTGTCCAGGAATCAGTCTTAAAATTATCAATGAATCTAGTGTTTAGTATAAGAAACATTGATCATAGTCAATATTTTGTAAAGCCATTTTCCAGCTTTTATCCTGCCCTTTTGTATGAGACAGGCTTTAAATTAAGAGTTTAATATCTTAACTGGCAAAACTGAGAAGGTTTAGCCATAAACAGCATTTTTTATAAAACTGTTGTAGAATAAGTTTTACATTTAATATACACATTTGCCATAGCTGAATTATAATTAATATGCTGTGTTTGTTGATTATTGTATACTTTACCTGTTTGAGTACCTGTTAGGCAGCTTTAAGCTCTCTATTGGAAACTGTTTTTTGTAAGAATTTTACCTAGCAGCTCAAGGTCTTCCATAAGAATATTATAACTAGGGCTTTAACCATTGTATATCTAATTAAAAGTTTTTAAGCTATCCTCCTCTTAAGTTTTAAGTCTGCCTTGCAGATAGGAAAATGGAAAAAGGAAGCATTTTTTAACTAATAATGCTGGCCTCATTAGACACCAACATGTAGAAGAATGAAAATAAATCTATATCCATCTCCATGTACAAAACTTAAGTTTAAATGAGCCAAAGGCCTCAGCATATAAAAATTATGTTGAATCTCACAGAGAAAAATTTTTGAAGCACACTTTGCCACATTTCAAACACAGCCTCAGTGGCATAAACATTTGGAGAAACCATAAATCTCCTGAACTGAGAAACTTTTGTATAACAAGGCTATAGAGTGGGAAAAGATCTTTACTTATCATAAATCCATTCCAAAAATATATGAAGAACTCAGGAAATTAGTTATTAAAAATTTTAATCCCAAAAAATATTTGTTATAGACCTAAACTGAAAACTCTCAGACGAACTTAAAAATGACTGAGACACTTAAAAAATGTCCAAACATAACAACCTTTAGCCCTCAGAGAAATGCAAACCAAAACTCTGAGATTTTACCTTATCCTTGTAGAAATGACCAAGATTAAAAATTATTGTTAACAATTTATGCTTAAGAAAATGTGGGTAAAGAAAAAACTTTATTGCTGAAAGTGTAAACTGGTGCTGGAAGTGCATATTGGCACAGCCACTTTTGGATCATACCTAGTATTGAAAATCCTGGATGAATCCAGACTCTCCCAGCAGGAAGAGAAAAATCAAAAATCCAGGGCTAGCTGCTTCAGCCCTAGGAACTGCCCTAGGAACCAGCTGAAGACAAAGCCAGACCTTAACCTGGAAAAACAGGTTTTCCAGCTGTAATTATCATAGTACTGTTTTAGGAACTAGCGGATTACAACCTTGGGAGTGGTCCCGAGGCAGGAGAGCTGTCTTCCTGCAACCACCACAGGATTTTTGAAATTTATGACCCTCCCGGACCACTGGGCTGTGGTCCCTTTCCTCAAAAATTCTTTCTCCTGGTCCTTGGGGGTCGAACATCCTCCCCCACCAACCAAGGCCACGTGTGTGACCTCAGCAAGGATGGTCTCCGGGCCCTGCCATCCCTAGACCCGAGTGAGAGTCTCCCCAGCACTGAGGGACCCTCATTCGGTCTATTTTTTAAAATTAGGCAAATATCTACCTCAAAATTTAGCAATATTTCTTTTGGGCCTAAATACAAAGATGTTTGACCAAACCACAAGGACACGTGCTCAGCCATGCCCATAGCAGAACCATTTTATCATAGCCTAGAATCTGAAAATAACCCAGATGTACCTCTTTTACATCTAGGATAAATGAGACATCATCCTTTTAAATATCCATGAATACCATAAAATATCTTGGAGTAACTCCAAGCAAGCAGGACAGAAGTTTTGGGTCCCATCATCTCTGCCTGTGAAGGCGGAAATGTTTTTTATTTTTAACCATTATCAATTGTTAGAGTATAACTCTGGCCCTTGATAAAGTTAATTAAGAGGCCTGAGTCTCAGCATTTTACCTTGAAGCCACACCTAGCAGCAGGAAAGGACCTCAAGCTGAAACCCAAGAGCGGGCCGTACAAATGGAAAAACTTGTATAATAACTTTAAATCTTGAAAGATCCCCTACTTTCTTGCGAAAGCAGAAGAAACACAGCAAAAATGACAATTTCACTGAAAGCAGTTTACAGATTCAGTGTAAATGTCCATTAAAAATTATAGCAACATTTCTCACAGAACTCACAGATTTAATGTTAATGTTCATTAAAACTATAGCAAAACTTTTCACAGAACTCAAAAGAACAATATAGAACTCAAAAAAACAATCTCCAACCTTATACAAAAGAAATAAAAACTCAGGATAGCCTAAACAATTCTAAAAATCCTCTGAATATATCACAATCTTTGATTTTAAAACTTTCCTACAGAAACACAGTGATGAAATTAATCTACCTTAGATATAAACTTATACATCTACAAACTAAAGATTTTTGACCAAGAAGCAAGATTTTTAAAATGGAAAAGAAGCATATTTACTGTCCTAAATGAAGCTGCAGCTTTTTGAATCTAGATTCCTGTATAGCAAATCTGCCTGTCAGCTTTTGCTCCATATGGCAGGGGGTTAAAGACATAGGCTCTCTAGCCCTAGCAGCCAGCCTGCTTGGCAGGCATAGCTGTGTGGATTGTACCCTAACTTCTCGAGGGACTCCCTTTTGAGTCCACAAGCAAACACATAAAGCAAACACATGAAGTAAACACATGAATCTCTGTTTTTGACTCTTACTCCTCTCTCCCTGAGTGATTGATTAAATTCCTGTATGAATTTCTCTTCCCTTGAAAGTCCCATATCTTTTTGGACGACGGTGAGCCTGCGCCTACCTTGTCCTGCAGATCTGTCCGAGTTCTACAGCCACAGAACCTTCTCTTTTCTTCTTGTTCTCCCGGGACCGCGCGTTGTCGTCCGATAGTTGACCAAGCTCCGAGTCGCTGGTTCGGGCGCCACTGTCGATTGCCTTGGGCGGGCCACTTAGTCTAGGGTTAGTAGCCCGCCTGGCAGGTCAGTTATTCCAGGGTCACGGAGAGGCACTACCTGGAAGATATGGGCTAGGAGACAGGAAGAAGGCCATGCAAAGTTTGTCAGAGCCTCCGTTTATTAGGGACGAGATACAACCTTTTATAGGGTAAGGAGTTGGGGGGATGGGCACAGGGTTCTGGGCTCTTGCCGCGTGGTTCACGTTGGTCACATGGTCCTCGTTGGTCACGTAGGCAGGAGGTTATCTTCGGTCAAGTCACAGTAGGCCTGGCTCACCTAGCTCCCTAGATAGTTTGGAATGTGGGGTGGGTTCCGCTAACAGATAGCTCTCATTAACAGCCAATTTGGGTGTGGGGTAGGCTCTGTCAATAGAACCATTCTTAACACAATTAGGGGTGTGGGGTTCTCTGCAGACTCCCCAGGGTGATGGTTCCTGTAATGATTTTAGGAGGAAATTGGCTCCTGACAAACGGCACCGTAATTGACACACTTGAAATAACAACAAATTGAAGAGAATCATTGCAATCAGACTGCCTGGTTTACTCACATGGAAAGAGCACCGTGTAGAAAAGATGGTACCTATAGCAAAACTTGAAGCCATGGGCACTGGGCTCTACTGTGGGGCAAGCCAGGCTTCTGGGTTGTAAAGGGGAGGAAATACTGCACAAACCAAAATTTTACCAAATGAAGAAAAGGATACATTTATAATTGCATATGCAATTGGTGCTCTTTAAGCTACAAAAGAGTTCATTTAGATACCATATGGTATCGATGTCTCACTTAGTGTTATTCATCAAAGAGGAGTACTCCACAGGCATCATCTTGGATCTTCCATAAGAAACCAGCTGGCCATGGCCCACAGTTCATTATTTAACCTGTTAGCCCCAGTTTCTCTGGTCGGAGACTATAAATTGTCAACCTGATAATCATTTCATCTAACTTGGTTAGCAGTGAACTTCTATACAGACACAGGTAGATCTGTATCTGTATTTAAACAATGTTTCCCAGCCTTCCTGGTAGAAGTAACCAACGAGAAATCACTTCAAATGAAAGGAATTAGCCTGGGGGATGTGACCCTTCTTCAGTCTCCCTCCTCCTATCCAGAGCAGGGCTGTGCTGGGTCCAACAGCAACCGAAAGGTACCTTGAGGTCGACTTGAGGATGAAAAGTACCCACCGAAGATGATGGAATAGAGAGAGTCTGGGTCCTTGCTGTCGATAGAGCCACCATAGCAGCCCCCAGGCTTTCTTTACTTTCCTAGGGGTGATTGGGTAGGGGTAATAGGAAATCAAATTCAAGGTCTTATCTACACTAGACAAGTACCTGACTACTAAACTACATTTCTACTCCTCCATGCTTCTTTCTCACATGGAATAAAATACAATATTATTTTGACTATGTGAGTCTTTTTATATGTAAATCCAATATACTTACAATTTATAGATAGTTTCATAATTCCCATTAAGCAGAAGAGAAACGAGAGAGGATGTATTGGGGGACACTTCACGAAAATGAAATACTGTCTCACTGTAATGAGCCTGTGAAATAGGCTCCGGTAACTTTGCTTTAATGTTGTAGAAAGCTGTAAAGACTTGAGGTGCTGTGTCATTCCCTTCCTTCCTCATGCAGTCCCACACCTTAGTGTAAGGTCCCCAAGGTCTGTGACTGTCATTCTCGGAGGGCCAGCAGAATCCTCTGAACCTACAATCGGTAGTCATGAGATCCTCGGTAAGACCTAGAGAGAAGAAAAGTGCCCACGGAGACTGGCCCAGAGAACAGGGAGGTCCCTGACTCTCAGCTTCCTTAGGGTGAGTAACAGCTACAGCTGATGGCAAAGGAAGGTCTTAGAGTTGTCTGGATGAAACTTGTGTGCCCAGCATGGAGAATTCTGGGACATTGTGCACACATAACATATTCATCGGAGAAGTGGTATGCTGAGGTGATTGGAAATGATCCAAGGAGAAAAGGAAGCTGGTATTTCTATCCTAAGTCTAGCTTGGAGGTCCATGTGGGGTGTTTTTCTTTGTTTAACTTGAAGGTTCCTCCTCACGAGAGACTTGCAGAAGATGCACACGTCGCTTGCACATGCTTTAAGGCAGGCTTGCACAAAGATGGGATGAGGGTTTCTGTCATCTAGTGGCACATCTCTGTCCTACAGATGGAAAGTATTGTGGACAAATTAAAAAAAGAAACATTTTTAAAACTAAGTCCTGTGTTGCTGCTGGTGTGCAAAAATGGATTGGATGGTGTCTAGTTGGGGGCCCTGCAGAGGAACTTTGAGTAACTGTCCCCAGAGTACCTCTATGAGCAGGATCACTGGGATGAAGTGTCGGCCACCCACATTTTTTCTTTCGTCTCAAGGGCAGGTGGACTCTTTGGTCAGTATCCAGGACAAGATGGGTGTGACTTCCTTGGCAATCCCAGAAGACTACACTTATCTTTGGGTAGAGGGACAGTTCCCACCCTGTCGGTAACCCCAGTGCTAGCTTTACCCTCAAGACAGAAACATTTTCAAAACGTCTTTTCCATTTCACTAGAAACCATAGGTGGATTTTCAAGGAAAGGTAGAAATAATTATGCCAACCTGTCAAATATTTTTAAAGATTAAAAACAAAATATTAAATATAAAGTGTGATTTTGTAAGATTCTGTCCTTCACAGGGCTAAATAATGGTCTTTAGAGAGAAAAAATTCATAAGCCAGTCATTTTAAAAACTGCACTTGCTTTTTGACCAGAAAGAGCTAAACATTTTGTCTTTAATATCAGTTTTCTTTAATTTGGTGTACAAGTCAACATAGCAGTTTATTTGTGTATGAAGCAATCCCTAAACTTCTATCATTAATTATCAGAAAACACAGCTCTGTGTAGCTGATGGATAACAAAAATATACCATGTCACCTTGGAACTCATTCTGAGAAACTGCAGGGAGAAGAAATTATACCAGTTCTGGGTTGTGTCCAAGACTAACCATCAAGGCTACATTTCATTGTCTTTCAACCATTGATTTTTCTCCCTGTAGATTACTTTTAGCTATAATAAACCAGCTAAAACAAGCTACATGAAAACCTTTTTATGGGGAGAGTATTAATTGAAATTTTATTTCTGCCTCATCAGTGTTTTTCATTAACCTTAAGTCATTTAACCATCCCCACCACTGGAGATGACTTAATTATAAAACGAGACTAACTGTATCTCCCTGTACTTCTTGCCCCACTGAGACTTTAAATCATGGAAGAAAAGTTGATTATTTCTGGAAATGGGCTTTCGGCAATCAGAGAACCATTTGCAGGAAAAAGCTAAATCCCTATCTTCATCCATACTTCAAATACAGTACAGGTGAAGCAATCTTTATATCCATGGAATGAAACTGTACGTTTCTAAGAAGAAACATTTTATAAACTTAAAGTGCTGTTGAGTTCCGATTATCATCTTAAATTCAAACAAAAGATTCTGGGCAAGAGACAGGTATAACTGCTGTCCAGGGAAAACCTTGGTGAGCCAGTCCTTCTTGTCCCAGGTTGTATCACTGAGGTCATAAGATAAAAAAATTAAAAAAAAAATAAACCAGTATATCTACATGCCCATGATTCCTGGGGTTGAGAAAGGAAGACTACAAGTCTAGGCCTGTCTAGGATATATAGTGAGAGGCTATCTCAAACAATCACCGATAATAATAATAGTAATAATAATAATAATCTCAAAAGCCATTGTGAATGTTCTACTAAGGTAGCTGGATTTTCTACAGGCAAGGAAAGAAATAAACAACAGTAAAAATTCTTTGCTCCCTTGAGGCCTGGGAAGACCCTCATTTCTCCCTCTAAACCCAGTGGTGTCTCCAGCACTTATCAGCTGTCCAAAGTCTGGGCTTAATCCCTTCTGACCATAAACACCTTAGGAGAAAGAGCTCCACTTCCATGAGACCTTGAAGCCTAAGCTAGGGACCGTCAAGGATACTTGGCCCTCTTGGATCTGAGCAATAACTCGATAAGTGGATACAGGTTCAGTTTTCCTGGTGCGAGCTGAGTAAAATCCTTCAGGCGAAAGCGAAAAGGATCCTTACTACCACCAAGAGCATTCTCATGGCTCAGGATTACAAAAATCTCAGGCTAGAGATTTTTGTAAAAGAATCTGTACCTGGTAAATAAGTTTTTGCTCTATAGCAGAGAAGAATTGAGACGCAGATGAGAACCAAGGCTCCTCTTAAATTAGCTTATCCAGAGTACCTACATGGGCCCACTGCAATCTCAGTGAAGACAGAGTAGGGGATGGAAGAGCTCAGGATGATACGTTATGAGAAGAACTTTGTGTGCTAGCACTGCAGATGGCAGAA
Organism: Microtus pennsylvanicus; assembly: GCF_037038515.1. NCBI lineage: Eukaryota > Metazoa > Chordata > Mammalia > Rodentia > Cricetidae > Microtus > Microtus pennsylvanicus. The sequence continues at coordinate 3,258,029 of NC_134598.1, forward strand.
GGGGATTGGATGGAAGCGAGACATGAGGCAGAAAGGAGATGGCTGCTCCCAGATGTGGTGGAGGAGAAGGTTTATTATAGACAGAAGGAAAGCATAGCCAGAGGCAGGGCTATGAGAGTCCAGAGTCAACAGGACCCTGAGGCTGGCCATGTGGGGACAGGGGTGAGAGGAGAGGAGTTGCCAACCAAAAGCGGTGTCCTGAGCCAAGAGACTGGCCACGGAGGTAAAAGGAAGACTATAAGAGCCAGGTAACCAAAATGGCTGGATTATATAGAGAAGAACAGCTAGGGGAAGGGCAGTCCAGCCCTTGGGCTGGAGGAGCTAGGGTATGGGGCAGAGTATGTCCGCTGGAAGTCTTACTCCTGACTAGCAGTCATGATACTGGTTATCAGCAGGCTACCAGAGGAGAAAAATTAATTATCAGTATCATCCAACTTCAATCCCAGAGACCTATAACAAAGATGTCTCTACAAAATATATAGGTGCAATAGTCATATAAATGCTATGGGAGTAACCAACCACTTTTTTATTAGATTTAAGGCCCACTCCATGCTATGGAACCCATACTTGACTGCTATTATGATCAAGAACCGGATATCAGATAGCTACTACCCTACTACAGTTATTCCGCTAAAGGATTATAGCAACAAAATGACTCTTAACAGCATATCGTTGTGCCCATAGACCAGTACCTTGCTCAACTCCCATCAGAAAAGCTTAGATGGTAACTGGCTAACATACTGAGTGTGAGAATTTGGAGCTGTTCCCAAATGGGATGAGTTCATCAAACTCCTTGCCTCAGGGCTCAGGGAACTGTGTGGAAGAGGAGGCAGAAACCTGAGCGCCAGAGACGGTCGCCTCCAAGGAAACGGTCTACAGAGATTAAAATGAGACAGGGTCCCAGATCTAAGAAGGGGAAACTACAAAGTCCCATCCCTAACCAAGAAGCTATTTGTAATTGATATCTGAAGAGAAAAAGGAAAATCAGTTTCCCCTACCAGAGTGAGCCTGGGAATATTGACTGCACTTCAACCGCACTCCAGGGTAAGCTCCATACCCAGGAGAAGTTGACCACCCCAAAACTGACTCTGTATGTGTTTGTTTGGGATTTTTTGCCTTGTTTTGTTGATTTTGTTTTCCTTTTGCAAGTTGCTTTTGGTCATGTTGTTTATCACAGTAACAGAAAACAAATTAGAACAATGACATTTTTTGTCTTAGCAAAGAAAAACTTGATAAATGACATTTTCCTCTTTTTTATTGCTTTGATTTTCTTTTATGTTGTTGTTTTGTTTTGTTTTAGTTTGGAGAGAAAAGGAGAGAGAGAAAGAGAATATGAAGCTGGGTAGATATAGCTGGGGAGGAATTGGAGAAAGACAAAAACATCATCAAAATATATAATTTTTAATAAAAAATAATAGCCAGTTGAGATACTGGTTGAAATTTCATTGACTCTGCAGACAAATGAAGGAAAGATGGAAATATTTAATTAATAATAATATTCATATCCAGGTCTTCTTGTTAATAAACATATGAGAACATAGTTTATTTGTCCATTTATTTGGATAGTTTGAGCTTTTTAGGTAAAGCTTTATGATTTTCCCCTATGCTTTCTGTATCTTTTGCAGTAAGTTTTCAGGTGGTCCTCAACCTCTGGATTTCATGTCTTTGACTCTCTTACCCTTGAATATCCAGTCAACCTTCTTAAAGAGATTATTACACTAATCCCAGGCTCAAAAATATTCCCGGTGACTTCTAGTTGCCTAAAAGATCAAGTTCAGAAACCCTAGGCTGGATTTAAACTTTCTGTTTTCCCTTCCTAACTTCACAGTCTTTCTAGGCCTCCGAATGGAGAGAAGAGTTACAGAAATTAAGTAAGATTGGAGATGAGCTGTGTCTTCCTCGCCTACTGACTTAGGGTTTGCACAAGTGACTTAGCTTTCCTGGCTTCTTCTCCATGAAGGAAGGAAAACACAAAGCCTAAATGAGCCTGTGCATGAAAGGCAAGTGGCACTTGTGACTTTAGCTTTCATTGTTATTAGCATGTTAGCATTATCATCAACACATTCCAAACAGTCCTGTTTCTTCTCTGAATAAATAAAAATCATTATGCTCACGTCTGCCTCTTTGCTCTCTGAAGTGAGTCTCAGTCTATTTTTAGGTTGTGAGCTGAGTCCGGAAGCAGATAGTAACAGTCTCTCTAGATGCTAAAATGGAATCAAATTTCTGACAAGTTGAGGGTTTGGAGCAGAAACTGGATAGAGGCAGGCAAGGGCGCGAACACAAAACTAACTCATGACTCACCTCTGACACATCAACAGCAAGTCCAAAACTATATTGGCAAAGAGATACAGCTGCAGTCAAAATTGACCTGGATATGCAAGAGATACCACTTATAACCTGTTGGTCACCATAGAGCAGAGGTCACCTAGCCATTGTAACGCTCAGAGCCATGTGAGTGGCAAGCTGGCTGGTTCAGGGTCTGCCTGACTTACAGAATACTCTGTCCAGAATGACATATTCTTTTCAGTGTTGAGAAGCTGGTAATGGCCAGGCAGGTTGCTAAGCTGTCTACCACACAGGACTGAGTTCAGAGTAGGCCATACTACAGTATCTTCAAAAAATAAAAATAAAAAAAAAACCATAATAACTCAGCCTCTCAGATCAAACAATCCCAGGAGAGTTTCCGAGACAGCAGCTTCACTCTGCCCAGAAGCTTGCATTCCCTTCCTTCTTATGTTAGCTAACAAGGTGACGATAGCACTGTTTTCTCCTTAGAGTCATCCTAGGAGTGCAGAGGCTACTCTCTCTTGCTACAATGAATGATGACACATCATATGAAACACGGAAGGGTCACACAGTCGTCCACCCCAGGATGTCTGTTGTATGTAACTGGAATTCCCTCCCACTAAAGATAAAATCTAAAGCTAGACCTCAGGGAAGGAGACTTAAAGCACTCTTGTTCCAGTCCCTGTCAGGGATTTACAGTGAGTCACCAGTTCTAGAAAGACAGAGAGAAATGCCAGCTGAATAAGGAGAAGCCTGCCTGTGTTCTGGGCCCACCTATGAGGGGGTCAGGTAACCAGTGAGGCAGGCAACAAGGAACATCCATGGCTGTCATCAGACACAATGCCTCTCAGGGTGTCGTAGCAGAGTGGGCAGCTTTCTGTCTCCTTGCTGATGCTGCGACCGAGCTGACCCTTAAGATGCTGGCATTAGCTGAGTCTGTACAGCAATGAAGGGAGCAAAAGCAGAACTTTAAGTGGCTTAGGTGAGTGGAAATGTGTGAGAGACATCGCTTACCCCCTTGCCTTTTCTGTTTTAAGAGAAAGAAAGGACTGTGGGTCCCATCTGGAAGGTGAGAGTAGATCCACAGAACAGGGTCCACAGAGGACCCCAGGAATCCAGAGAGCAGACCAAGTTCATCAGTGAACACAGAACAAAAGGGAATGAGTTGTTTCTAACAGCAGCAATTCAGCCTTGCCTCTTAAATCAGCCTCACCATTAGAATCAGGGGTGTGGAGAACAAGCTGCATTGAGAACAGGCTAATGGAGATGCTTTATCCTGGGCGATAGTGAATTGTTTCTCTTGTTTGCGAGTCAGGACACCGACACTCACCTGGAATGGATTTAGAATTCATAGACCACAACTCAAAACCACTTAAAAGGCAGAGGAATCCCATATCATTTCTGCTAAATATCAGCAGAGCCCACCTTGTGGTCTAACCACCATAACGGGGCTTGGGGACTTCCTTTCCACACATGATTTTGGCCCCATATTAATAATATGAGAAACTTCAACAAGAACCGAAAATTGTTCTTTGGAAATGGGTTTTGAAAGTCCCACCCCAGCTGGTTTTCTTCGTGGTTCACCTGCCACCGCCCCCTACTCTTACCCCAGCGACAGCGACTTCGTGGCAATAGGTGAGGGGATGGTTGGTAAACTTTCCTCCTTGCAACCTGAGGCCAAAGCCCTGTGGTGGGACCCCGCTGAGGAGTTTGCTTCCTGTCAGCACAGCTTGCTCCAAGCCACCCCTGCTCTGGGCTGCCAGGGCCTGTGGTCTGAGCTGTGTGACACCAAGATTCAATTACTGTAAAGTGTCTATTTACTAACGGACGTTTCCAGTAACCTTGCTGTGGGTTCAACATGCTTTGAGGCTGATCAGGCAAGCTTCAGAGGAGGCTAAGAAGTGTTTTGTTGACAAAGGGCCTTGTGGAGGTACTACTCCTCTGGCTCACTCACGATAAGGTGTGAAAGCGTTCTCACAGGTAAGCAGGCATGGCTGAGGATATCGGATTCAGCTTTGGAGACCTGGAAGTTAGCAATGCTCCTTTTGGTGTAAAGTACCACAGAAATTCTTCTAGGTTCCTCCTTATTTGTCCCTGATATGTTAAGCAATGCCCCTCTCACATCGATCTCGCTGTGAACAGACTACATGGTTCCAAGCAACATAAATGCAAATATCTATCTTATAAACCTTGAGTTTTCTTGGTTTGAGAGTCCTAATCATTTTGCGCTTCTACTAAAGATTTTGTAGAAGGTCAGTTACTCCTTCTTTTTTTTTTTTTTTTTTGGTTTTAGGGGAGTCAGCCGAGCCATAAATTCTTACCTGTAATAAATTCGTACCCACAGAAATTCATGAAACTTGGTCTCAATGCCAAGTGCCATGCTCTAAGGTCAGTGGAAGGAAATTCAGTCACACTTCATATATCCTTCAGTTCTTCCTCAGCAACGCTCAGCTGAGAAGTTTAGATGAAAACAACCAGAAAGCACACAACAGGTGCACACACTCTTATGATTCAGGTTGCACAGTCTTAATATTATTTCATATGGTTGGCTAGGGATAATGTGCTACACTGTGCTTCCGGCATAGCTTCCCTGTGGAAACCTATGCTTTAACATCTCCAATAGAGCAGTATGTCACATGCTTTCAACCCTGTTACACAAACAGGAGGAAATTTGGGGCATTTGGTGGCAGTGCATAGGTCAAACAGCTAGTGATGGAAGAATAAGATATACATTATACAATTCGGTTAAGGAGTTATGGATTTTTTAAAATTTGACACATCCATTTGGGGAACTACTTTTTTTATAATGAAAGAAACATTAATACCTGGGGTTGGCTTATTTTTTAAAAAATAAACAGTTTTTTTTTCCACGATAATTTTTAAGGCTTCCCCACATCACTAATGGGCATCACAGATACTTAACACAACCCTGTCCCTGGGGTCTTTTCACGTGTTCCATTAAAAAATACCCCAAAGATTCAGAAGGCTCTCCACCAGAAATGTCCATAAAGAAATTTTATAACTTGACCCTCAACACTAGCGCCAAACTTGCGCTACTTCTGACGGATGATCTGCCCCCAATGTGGGAACAGAAGAGAAAAGATCTTGAAAAAGACCAGAGATGGCTTTGGCTCCAGGTGGAAAATGGTTCAGACATTACTATGGGAACAGAGGTATGGGTAGACAAAATTTGGATAACTTACAGATAGAAGATGTTCCCACATTGAAAAAAGAAAACTGAGGCATATTGGACTTAATGGAGATTTATGTCAAACATGATGTGTGTCATTCAAATGTACTACAGTGTCTATATATCATAAATGGGAATGATTAGAATTTGAAAATCAGAAATGATTATGATGCTCTTTCCCTCTGCCAATGTCACCCAGCAGGTGATAGTGGCATCTGACAGACAGCTTCTCAGCAAGCTCAACAAAGCAGTGGTAGTTCTGAGCAAATACATAGGTTGCTTCTAAAACACAAAAATTACAATAAAATGTAGGAAGAAACCTCGAGATAATCTTGAGGAAGTAGGGGAGTGTGGCAATGCAATATTATGAAAATATTCCTTCCATTCTAAGAGACTGGAAATGGACCTTCCAGCCAGGGTTAATAACAAAATTCTTTGAGGTCATTTAAGACTTAAGATTGTTAGCCTCCTGTACACTCAACCTGCTTGTTTAACCCACCTTTAAGAAAAAAATATAACAACCAAACTTACTTGCCTTGGAATTCCCATGCATGCAATTGGCTTTTATAACTTAAACTAATCCATAGCTGGAATCTTCAGTGATGGACTCCGCCATCCCCCTGACCCAGAAAAACTAATGTGTGTCCTTTGCTGAAAGCAGAAAATATAGAAGCTGAAAGCAACTTCTTAATATCACAAAGATTGAAATCAATCATTTATGTGATGGCGAAAGGTCATTGGTTAAAAAATAAAGAAACTGCCTTGGCCCATTTTATTGGTTAGAACATAGGTGGGTGGAGTTAACAGAACAGAATGCTGGGAGAAAGAAGCTGAGTCAAGGGGTCACCATGATTCTCCTACCGGACACAGACGCAGGTTAAGATCTTCCTTGGTGAGACACCTCGTGGTGTTACAGGGATATTAGAAATGGGTTAGACTGATATGTAAGAGCTAGACAATAAGAGGCTGGAACTAATGGGCCAGGCAGTGTTTAAAAGAATACAGTTTCCGTGTAATTATTTCGGGTAAAGCTAGCCATGTGGGCGGCCGGGTGCCAGGAACATAGCCTGCCGCTCCAATCACAACATTTATGGATAGCAATTGATAAATAATTATGTTTGTTATCTGGGTCAGTTGCAGCCAAAGACTTGATCTCTGTTAAAAGTCTGTTGAAGATTTCTGTAAAGAATCTTATTCCTTCCCCCATATGGTATCTCCTATGCTACTCAATAAATACAGAGTGAAAACATTGGCTAGGGACAGACAGACAACACTCACACATGCAGACACATACAGTATATAGAGACACACATGTTGCTCATACACCAAATAGTCACACACATAGGGACAGACAAACACAGGCATGAACAGATTCACAAGACAGACTTCAGGTAGACACAGAATCAGAACCAGACTCACAATAGACAGAGGACAGAAGACACAGGGAGCATGAAATGCAGAATTCAAGTCTGGATTCGTTTAGCTCTTGGTTAAATGATTCCAAGAGGGAGAGCTTTTGTTTCCTTCCTTAATGTGACACTATTGGTAACTTAGACTTATGCTAATGCATTATAATCACTAATGCACTATAATTCATGCAGGAGAAGGCAATGCTACAGAATCGAGAAACAGAATAGTGAGGCTACTTCATATGTAAAAAACTGAACCTTCGAAAAATAAATAAAAATATGCAAACCACAAGTTACTTAAACAAATAGAATAAGAGGAAAGAGAAATGAAAGCCAATCATTGACATAAAATTGAAGAAGATATGACATGGTCAACTTCATACAAAAAACTCCAATAGTAAGAATTTGATGACTTCTAAAAAGCTAAAAAGGTCGCAGATTGATCAGAGACTTATTCCTAGGCTGTTACAGTAAGTCCAGATGAGCCATTCAGCTATTTAGACACTAGATAGTCCAAAGTCATGTCAATCCCAAGATATTATTTTATCTTCTTACAAACAATTCAGCTATTTATTCAGGACAGATCAATCTTCCCAGAATTCCTGGACACGAAAGCTCATCCTCCATCCCTGCACTAACCATTTGACTCTCTAAACATCACATTGAAACAGCCTAGTTACAGGTTATGGGCCCATCTCATAGATACAAGGGAAAGAGTGACATAAAGAGGAAGGATAGGCTGTGGGACATTAACTGTAGTTGTTAAGGAACCAGCTGGAGGGTGATCCAGAAAGTAAAGAGAAAGTGCATGATAAGATTGGTCTGCACAATTTGTTTTACTTCCCAGTGGTCACGTGGAATAAATCTCCTTTCTCTGCTTTGCCTTGTCTCTTTGATTGGCATATTGAGAATAGGTGGCTGAGCCTCGCTTGTTAGAAGTGCCAGAATCCAGGCTCTGACCCCAACAACTCTGGTAACAATGACAGCGATTAGTAGACTAACAATAAATCAGAGTGCAGTGAAGGCCCAGAGCTGAGACAATGACGGGAGGGGGCACAGCTTGACCCACACTGTTTACTTATGCACCTGCTTGCTCCCTTCCTTGTTTCTTCCTGTTTAACCTAAGTCAGTGTTAGTGCTATGAAAGTCAACTTGGGAGCGATTGCATCCCTCTATTCTTCCCAACGTGTTGATTAAAGATGAAATTGTTCTCCGCTTTTCACTAAAAAAAAAAAAAAAAAAAAAAAAAAAAAAAAAAAAGATTGGTCTGCATAGTCAAGTTGAAAGTGATGTCATCAGGCAAAGCAGTGATGGACAAGGTGGGGTACATGAGGGAATAGACAGGGAACATAGAAGGCTACAAATCTATCATGTATTTAAGTGAATGAACTTAATTTTTGTGATGTTAAGTTGGGAACTTCACACCAGTCCCTGGCACCCATCCCAGCCACCTCTCTGGCCTGGGAGTTGCATTGGTCTGGACTCCAAATCCCAGCATGCCAGGTTCTGACCTCTCCCTGGGGGAGGGTCAGGACTACCCCCACAGGGTATTTAAGTGGGCTCCCAGAGGAGGAACATGTGATCCTGGGTTTTCTGTCTCCCCTGCCATGCTGCCAACCACCGAGAGTGCTGCATTTATTAAAACATGGGCATTTTAATTTGGCTTGATTGGATTTCTGTGTGCTGGCACAGAAGACATTTCTTAACAATTTTACTATATATAATACTTCCATATAAAATATCTATTACATATAATTTATATATATATATTTATAAAATGGTGACCATTGTATTTTTGTAAAAATTAGAGGTATTTTGTTTCATTCAACACTTTTACCAAGAATTTTCCACCATTTTAGAAGATCACGTCACCAAAAGTCTTTTCTTTTAAAATATTTGTATCATGTGGTTGTTTTAAATAGAATGACCTCCATGGGTTCACACATTTGAAGGCTTAATCACCAGGGACTGGCACTATTAAAAGGATTAAAATAATGAATGTGTGGCCTTGTTGGAGGAAGTGTGTCACTGGAGGTGGTCTCTGTCTCTCTCTGCCTACGGAGCAGGGTGTAGTTCTCAGCTACTGATCCAGGGTCTGGAGCACACTGCCATGCTTTCCACCCTAATGTAATGCAGTAAACCTCTGGAAGTGCATGAAAGCCCTGGGTTAAATACTTTCTCTCACACGAGTTGCTCTGGTCATGGTGTCTTTCCACAGATGTAGGACAGTGATTAAGAAACACCAATCATCTACACACAGGTGCCTTGGTCATGGTTGCTACACATACTCAAAGTGTGCTTATTAGGCTCTTATTTCCAAACTTCAAATATAAAGAAAATATGCAATGTACGTTAGGGACTAGTATCAGAGTACCTCTGTATGTCTAATGTAGTTATGTCTGAGCATTGAGGAAAAAGAACACTATTACATTTCATGTAAGAAACTTGGGTTAATTTTTTAAATTACACAGTATACTCACCAAAGAATTTCACTACTGGAGTAGTAAATAATATTGCAAAGCAGTCCTTTTAATTATCCCCAACCGTCTTCCCTAAAGGAATACAGTTCTGATGGACTCAAATCTCTGCAACACCTATGACGGAAATTCATTCTCATTATCAAATATCCTGTCAGCCATGGTCCTTCTCTACAACATAAAATCATAAGTCTCCATCTACAAGTGGCCACACTAAATTCTGCAGCCCTACCTCTCCTGGGAGGCTGGGCAGTGGTGTCAGCTGGACTTACTGTGCACACATCTGTGTCTTTCAGAAGCAGCTCTCACAGCACCTTTGGTGGCTAGCGTGTGGGGAGAAGCAAGTTAGGATAATTTAGTCTTCAAGAAATGTTACACATTCACTACATGAAATAAAGAAAGAAAGCAGCCACCTTCTTCTACAAAAAAACCCCACACAAAATAAAAGGTGTCGGTTATAAATCATAGTGTCCTACACAAAAGAGTCCTCTAAACTATATCTACAGCATGAAAATGGATTAAGAACGGCCCATTTAAAAGAGCTCTTAAAAATTTCAAAGGAGAGCTATGCTTCTGACCGACAGAGGCTCTGATTTCTCTCCCCTAGACTACCAAAATTGCACAATTGCCTTCAATTCAACCAAAGAAAATAATTTAAGGAAGGGTCATTGCAAGAGGAGAGAGAGAGAGAGAGAGAGAGAGAGAGAGAGAGAGAGAGAGAGAGAGAGAGAGAGAAGATTTGCCTACAAGTTCTGGAAAAGGTGCCTCACTGATGAGTGGGATGACTTCATTCTCCTTTAGAACAGGAATGAAATCATAGACTTGAAGCTCCTACAGCCCAAGGAGTCAAATATCAGATAGGAGCCACCCCATTGACACATTCACTTCTTCACCCATCCATCTGCCCAAATTATTATTAAAAGTACACGCTTCCTAAGGACAAGGCTGTTGACAGCATTGCTCACAGCCGAATCTGGGGCACACGAAGGAAAGAGGAGCTGCAGCGTGAAAATGGGTAGCTACCTTTATCCACAGATTCCCAGCTCCATCTAGCAGGTTACTCATACTATTGTTCAAACAAGGTATTCGTGAGCTTCAAATAGCCTATTCTAGGGTTTAAACCAAAAACCTGGTCTCCATTCATAACACAAAATACCGTGTTTGACAGCTCTGGCAATTTGGTGCCACTGAAAAGCTTTAAGGACGAATAAGTTATTAGTTAAACCTTTAAAAATACATTTACATTAAAGGCAGCTGAGAAACAGCTAGCTGTCCAGGCTGGGCAACTGAGCTGCTTCAATACAACCCAGTTGTACAGACAGCGTTTTCCTAAGAAGCAGGTTTCAGCTGGTTTTCTCACAGTTGGTGTCTAACACACAAGAGGCATCTAGTCATTTCAAATGCAGTTTAACCTACAAAGACCTGCATGCTAATGTGGAACGGAGCTTACTGGTGGAAGGTTGTTATGTCTATAACATATCTCCTACCCGATATTCCAACACTTGAACACATGAGAAGCTGGACCACTTTTCCTTACCTAATCGTTACATTGGTGATTTGAAATAGTGGTTCTCAACCTATGGAGTGTGACCCCTTTTACAAGAGGTCACCTAAGACCATCAGAAAACATAGATGTAGAGGTTGTGGAGAAAGGGGTACACTCATCCATTACTGGTGGGAATGCAAACTTGTGCAACCACTTTGGAAATCAGTGTGGCGATTTCTCAGGAAATTCGGGATCAACCTACCCGCAAGACCCAGTAATACCACTCTTGGGAATACACCCAAGAGATGCCCTATCATATGACAAAAGCATTTGTTCAACTATGTTCATAGCAGTATTATTTGTAATAGCCAGAACCTGGAAACAACCTAGATGCCCTTCAATGGAAGAATGGATGAACAAAGTATGGAATATATACATATTAGAGTAATACTCAGCAGTAAAAAACAATGACTTCTTGAATTTTGCATGCAAATGGATGGAAATAGAAAACACTATCCTGAGTGAGGTAAGCCAGACCCAAAAAGAGGAACATGGGATGTACTCACTCATAATTGGTTTCTAGCCATAAATAAAGGACATTGAGCCTATAATTTGTGATCCTAGAGAAGCTAAATAAGGTGAACCCAAAGAAAAACATATAGTCATCCGCCTGGATATGGGAAGTAGACAAGATTGCCGGGCAAAAACTGGGAACTTGGGGGTGGGGTGGGGTGTGGGTAAGGGGAAATGGGGAGAGAAAAGTGAGAAGGGGAGCTTGGGGAAATGGGATGGTTGGGATAAAGGAAGGGTGGATATGGGAGCAGGGAAGTATATATCCTAATTAAGGGAGCCATCTTAGGGTTGGCAAGAGACTTGACTCTAGAGGGACTCACAGGTGTCCAGGGAGATGTCTCCAGCTAGTTCCTTGGGCAACTGAGGAGAGGGAACCTGAAATGACCCTGTCCTATAGCCATACTGATGAATATCTTGCATACCACCATAGAACCTTCATCTGGCGATGGATGGAGAGAGACAGAGACCCACATTGGAGCACCGGGCTGAGCTCCCAAGGTCCAAATGAGGAGCAGAAGGAGGGAGAACATGAGCTAGGAAGTCAGGACTGTGAGGGGTGCACCCACCCACCCACTGTGACAGTGGAGCTGATCTATTGGGAGCTCACCAGACTGGGACTGAATAAGCATGGGATAAAACCGGACTCTCTGAACATGGCGGACAATGGCACTGGGTTTTGATCCTATTGCATGAACTGGCTTTATGGGAGCCTAGCCTGTTTGGATGCTCACCTTCCTGGACATGGATGGAGGGGGGAGGACCTTGGACTTCCCACAGGGCAGGGAATCTGGACTGCTCTTCAGACTGGAGAGAGAGGAAGAATGGAGTGGGGGAGGGAAAGAGGAGTGGGAGGAGAGGGAGGGAAATGGGAGGCAGAGAGGAGGCGGAAATTTTTTCAATAAAAATAAATAAATAAATAAATAAATAAAAAGAAAACATAGATGTTTATATTATGAAACATAACAGCAGTAAAATTACAGTTAAGAAGTAGTAACGAAATAATTTTAGGATTGGGAGAATCACCATAACATGAAGAACTATATTTGTATGAAGAAATATTTATAAATAGTTCATATATATGTATATATATGAAGGGTCTTAGATAGCATTAGGAAGACTGAGAACTACTAATTTCAAAGAGCAACTCCTCCTTTGGGAGTCTGGGGGATTTTTCAAAGGCCTTGGTATAATAAAATGGTCTGTCTGTACAGAAAAATAAGACTCTATTTTGTGCTTTGACTCAGCAGTTTCTAGACTCGGTGAAAACTCAGAATGTGTCTGAGAATAGTCAGCCTTACTACTATTAGTCAGCAAATAGTCAACTCACTACTACTATCCTACTAAAGGAACATGGAAAGAAAATGGTTCCTTGTTGGGAGCCATGCTTGCCCAGTGGGACAGTCTCACTGAGCAAGGGTCAGTGAACTCTGCAGGGACCGCGCAACCTGCATGCTTTCTTTTCTCTCAATATTCGTGATTCTCTTGGTGGTTTTAGTGTTATTTTGTCAATCACACATGGGATAGATATGATCATTCCTGGAAACGCCGTTTTTTCTTGAATATTTTTCCCTAAAATTCTTTGTGCGCGAATGTGTCTCAGGTTTCCTGTCTGGGGATGGCAGCTGGCACTTCAGACCCCAGGAGCTTTTCCCATTAAGCGCTGACAGCATCAAAGGCAAATCAACCCTATTTCTGTAAATATGTTTTGAATAATATTGTCCTTGAAAACATGTGCCTATGTTCATTACCTTTAGTCTTGTAAAGACAAGATGTACCTAGCTTGGTATTTGGCCAAGCTAGCAAAATGATAAATGTTGTTTTGGGTTCAAAGATGCTTTATGTAAAAGTTGGTAAAATCATATTTGACATATTTGTTTTTGTCAGAGGTTAAAATTGGAGTATGGGGAAAACTTATTTGTTAGTATGGAAAAAATATGCTTATTTTTGATGTATAAATAAAGACGGCTAGAGCTATTCGGGGCCAGCCAGTTGTGTGAAACTCATCTGGTGGTCGGACAATTCATTTCTTCATGCCAAAGCCCCTTCTCCATGTCAGGACCTGAACCCAGGACACAGCTGGACCAAAGCAACCCCTAATGACACATTGCTATGTCAGTAGATTGGTGGCAGAGATGGAGTTTGGATCTAAACAATCCCATTTCATGCTGCTCCTTTAATCAAATGACTAGAAAGCATAGCTTGACTTTTATGTTCACCAACTGCATGAGCAGGACAGATTCCAGACAACTAGAAACTTGCACTTCCCCCGGGAACGTGGGTAGCAATAGCTGGAGTGTCGTGATACCGAATGAAGTTAAGAGTGTAGAACTAACATCTCGTAAGAATTCAAGAGGAGTTATTGACAACAAGTGATTTGCGCATAACAACAGAAATCTGTTATGACAATTGTCACCAAGACCAGCAGAAAAACTACCAGCTGAGCCTAGGAATCGAGAGAGATGCCCAATGGTTGACATGGTTTTAAGCCACCAACCTTAGCTATGATTCAACTACTGCAATTGTGCTAACCAAAAGGTTTTATGAGCAAAGATCTTGATTTCATCTGTACATCCATAATACTTGGACCCAGGGAGTCCACACTGTATATGGAGTTGATATTATCTTCTTCCCTTCAGTGCCCTGCTTAAAGTAATACCAGCCATTTGCTGTCATTTGGATCAGGAACAGCTCCCAGGGGCAAACATGTGAAAGGGTCAGCTTCTATCTTAGCACTGTTGGGAAGAGGTAGAAACTGGACGAGGTAGCCTCAGCCTGTCATTGGATAGATGTCCTTGAAGGGGAGATGGGACACCACTCTGTCCCTTTATTTTCTCTTTTAACTCTCTACTGTCTTAGTTAGGATTTCTAATTCTGTGCAGAAACACCATGGCCAAAGCAACCCTTACAAAGGAAAACATCTCATTAGGGCTGGCTTACAGTTCAGAGGTTCATCATCGTGGCGGGGAGCATAATGGTATCCAAGCAGACATAGTGCTGGAGAAGAAGTTGAGAGTTCCACATCTGGATTCGCATCAGCAGGAAGTGAATGTCACTTTAGACCTGATGAGCATTGGGGACTTCAAAACCCATCCCCTAGTGATGCACTTCCTCCAACAAAGCCACACCTAATAGTGCCACTCCCTACGAGCCTATGGGGGGCCATTTTCTTTCAAACTACTGCATCCATCATGAGGTGAACAAATCTGGCCTATGTGTGCTAGTCCCCCACGAGAGACCTCAAAACAATAGGCCATACCTATCATGAAATAAAAACCCTAAAACCATGATCAAAATTGAAGCTTTTCTCTTTAGGTTTATTTTCCTGAGGCCACTGTTATAGCAGAAAGCTAATACACAATCTAGCCTACCATCCTATTGGCAGAAATCCTGTCTCCAAAGTCAGATATGGAAACCTAGCCTCCAATGGGATGGAATTTAGTGCTGAGGCCTTTGCACTCTGATTAGATTGTAAGGGGAAGTCTATATCGGTGGGACTAATGACCTCACTAATGATGTACAGAGTTACCTAGTCATTTCTACCATGTGGGCCACAGGAGCAAGTTGGGTCTTACCAGAAACAGAATCTGCCAATGGTTCAGTCATAGACTGTTCAGTCTCCATCAAGAGGTGTAAATGTTTGCTTAAGTCATCCAGTCTGCATGGTTTTTTTTATTATAACAGCTCAAGAAAGTAATCCACACTGAAGACATTAAAATGACATAGTACTATAGAACAGTAGCCAGAGAAAGAAAATTAGATTCTCAAAACATAAATGCTTTCTCGTGATCTGAATCAAAAGTTTTTCATCACTACCTTACAGAGTTTTGTCAAAAAAAAAAATCAGGAGAATACCTGTTGCTCTTCCCCCAGTAAGTCTATCGGGTTATCTATGGCTTTACCAACTTCCTTGAGACTCTTCCTCCCATAGAAACCTCAAAGCAGAGTTTCTGGAGAGATTACATCTTGGAGATAAGAGTGCGAGACACCCTGCAGGTCTGCTTCTGACTGTGCAGTCCTGGGTGAACAGCAGAACCTTATCTTCTGTCTGAATCCTTGCCTCTTCTCCACAGCAAGTGTGTTTCTCTCCTTAGCCATTGAGCACTGATTCCCTATTCTTCCTGCTCTTCTTTCCTGTTCTAGTATCTTGTGTTTTATGCCTATTTATGTTTTCTTCCTCACGTGCTGCCTCCTCCTTACCCACATCATTTACCTATGAAAAATGAAGTACTGTACAAATGCATCACACAAACTGTCTCGTGTAGCCCTTCACCAGCTCCAGGCATTACACACTGTAATTTTTAATCTATAGGTAAGAAAACCTGGACTTAAGAAGATTTAGCAAAGAGCTCAGAGTCTCACAGCTAATAGAGCAGCTAAATGCTAAACCTAGACCCACATGGACCAACAACACAAGAATCTGGGAGAGTGGGAACAGATTCAAGCATGAACGGCACTCACACCTTTAAAAAAATTAGAAGGGACTGGAAGATGGCTCAGCAGTTAAGACAAGTGGCTGTTCTTCCAGAGGACCTGGGTTCAATTCCCAGCATCCACATGACAGATCCCAACTGCCTGTAACTCTAGTTTGAAGGGAACCAACACCCTCACACAAATGTGCATGTAAAAGAAAAAAAATAATAAAAATGTTAAAAATTAGGAAAGTTGAAGAGAAGCAACAGATATTTTTGTGAAAATAAAAATGGAAACTTGTTAAACATGGTGCAGATGGGATAACCCAAGAAAAAATATTTTTCTTCCCATTTATGTGGAGGGTATGAGGTGGCCATCTTCCTCTTTTTCTTAGAACCCTTACTCTGCAGGGTCAAAATGAGCAAACAGCAACCACATAAGTGAAGAGGTAGATTGAGATGCGATCAGAACTTCATTCTTGTGGTTGTTATAAAATTCTGTACCACAGCCCTTCTTCAGAAGCCAGATCATGCGATCAAAAAATACAAGCTTCTAAATTCTGCATGACATTCTGTATTGAAGCACAGGAACACAGGAGGCTAAGTCATTGCCATGGGCAAAGACCGGGTCTGCAGTTACGTTTTCTAGGCTGCTGCAAATGCACTAGGAAGTCAGCTAAAGATAGAGACAAGAATATTTTAGTAAGATGCCTAGCAACCAGCTGCTATGAACCAGAGGCAAATCTTTCAAATGTTTAACCCTGTACTGCTCTGTCTTTGCAAAGCATTGCTGTACAGTAAATAAATACCAAGATCAAAGTCAAGCTAATGTGTGATCATGAGTCGGGACCAATAACTCCTCTTGAATTCTTACTAGCTGTCAGTTCTACACACATAACTTCATTCGGTATCATGACACTCCAGCTGCTGCTACCCACTTTTTAGGGGGAAGTGCAAGTTTCTAGATATCTGGAGTCTGTCCTGATCATCCAGCTGGTAAGCTTAAAAGTCAAGATATGATTTCTAGTCATTTGATTAAAGGATCAGCATGAAATGGGATTGTTTAGAACCAAACCTCATCTCTGCCACCAATCTACTGGCATCGTAATAAGTCATTAGAAATCAATTTATTGCTATGTTTCCTTAGAAGCATAATAGTAGTAAGCATTCCCCTATGACTCATGACCTCTCTATTCTCAGTTACTTTAGCAGTGTCGGGTGTGAGTTCCATCTCATGGAATGGACTTCAAGTCCAATTTTTTTTTAAAGTGGTTGGTTACTCCCATAACATTTGTGGCACTATGGCACTAATGTATCTTGAAGGCTGGTAACCGTCACAGGTCAGTTGATGCAATTGATGATTACCTTTCTCTTCCAGCAGCGTGTAGAGTATCTTCCAGCATCATGAATGCTAGTCAGTCTAGATGAAGGTTTTAGTTAGCTACCAGTATAATTTCTCTATGTTCAGTGACATAAGCAAGTGTTGTCTTCAGAAATAGAACCTTACCAGAAGAACAATTAACTTTTAATTTTTGTGTTTCTGAACCTTGTTTCCCCAGCTACAGTGTTTCTAGAGGCCTTGGGGCCACATGCCTCTTACAGGCCTTAGTGTTGCCTTGCAGTGATACTGGCCCTCTACTTGTCTTCAGACATCATAAGTACATTCCAACTTGGAGACTTCACTGTTCCCTCAGATCTTCCCAGATTTTCTTCTCCAGAGAGCCCCTCACCAGTTCACTCGGTCTCTGTTCAGAGGCCTCTTGTTCGTATAAGATTTTGTCATGGGCTTCTCTCTAGTAGCTGACCGTGTTCTCGGATTTTTTACCACGGCCACCCACTCTGACAAATATTTGCTTCTGTGCCGGTTATCAGGATCCTTCTACAGAAACCAAGCCCACGAGAAGGAAGTGCGTCCGGTTCTCACCAACTCCCTGACTCGGTGATTTCCAGCTCGCGTTTCTCTGCAAGGATTTAGTAAATGGCTGGATTTCAGCTCCTGTAAAGCAGAAAGCTCTGGGTCATACCAAACACTGGCCCATGTTAATTGGTTTCAGAAATGAATACAGGACTGATGATATTCCTGACTCAGAGACGGGAAATATTCCTCGGAGGATTGACTGTGTTCAGTGCAAATCAGGTCCTAAGGGGAAGATGAGGTAAAGACAGAGAACCAGGGAGGAGAGAAGCAAGAAAACTGTATGAACAAGAGGGAGCCTTGTTACTGAAGGGGCCTAAAGTCCTTCCAAGAGCTAAAGAAAGAGCAGAAAAGTAAGGGCCTATATTGCTCCATACTCTGGCAGGAGTGTGGCTGACCAAGATGTCACTTCTGCTTCAGCAAACCGCTCAGAGAGAGGCTGTGGGTCAGGGCACACCAGGCAATAGCAGACTTCAAGGAAACTCCAACGGGGGTGCAGAAGGAGAGGAAGAAAGACTCGTGGGCAATAATGCAAGGAAGTAGTTGGTGATGTGGAGGGAAACAATGAGAATTTCTCATCAGTCATCACAAGCATCTTACAATAAATGGCTGATCTAGCCGAGGTTCTCCAAAAGACAGGGGTGAAGATGCTCCCACAGGGAAGCCACCCCCAAAACCTGCACTTTAGAGGTGCATAAACACAAACACAGAAATGACATGGGTGTGCAGTCTTGTTACAGGGCAACACTAGGGTCTGTTGGTAGGCACATGGGTATGCTGTGAGGTTTCTATGTAGGGCTGCCTGACGCAGGGAGCAAGCTCTGAATTAGCTCTTTCCCTGTTTCTAACCACTGGATGTATACACTGGAAGCATAGTGTTCAGCTGCGAGAAAAAAATAGTTACGTCAACAAAAATGCTGGATCAAGCTGTCTGAACCAGACTGGCTTCTGCCGTTTAGCAGTGAACTTAACTCATCAAACTTCTACATCTGAAAGTTACCTCAGTGGGAGCGAGTCCCCAGTAGTCCCATTTTCTTCCATGATAAACTAAAACTTTAGGCTATGAAACAATGAAATGGAAAAAGCCCTCTCTTGTTTACTATGCATTTACAAATTAAGTCTTAGAAAAGAAGTGCATATAAAGCAAAACTCAGAAATTAAAGCTCTGTAGTACAGGGAAGGAAAGTAGAATAGATGGCCTAGGAAGTGTAATTGACATCTATATGTTGGTCTTTATTCTTTTCATTAATCAGCACAATTCTTTTACTGATTCTTTGGGAATTTCCCATCATGCTCCCCAATCCCATTCATGTCCTGGTCCTCCCATGTCTACCCTCACCCACCTTTCACTTCATCTTTCCCATCTCTCTGCCACACCCCTGCCTCGGCAGTGGCAGAGGAACTGAGATGTGTCTCACCCAAATAGCTTTACTTGCAAATGTTTATTGTAACGAGTTGCCGGTCTGGCTCAAAGCCTCTGGCTTCTTCTGTACCATCAATACTGGACCCTCACCGAAACTCCTCTCAGATGCCCTTCTGCTGCTGCCCCCCCCCCCGCCCATCACAGAGATCCTGCAGATTTAGTTCCTCAGGACCAGTTTCTTCATGAGCTCCATCAGGTTATGAATGGGCTAGATGTTGGGGTGGGCCTGGGTGGTGGTTGAGTTGGTCTGTCCAGGCCTCCACCAGGGTTGGCCCCTCAGATGAGGGTCAGGGCCTAGAATCAAGGCCTCTGAATTACCCCGCTAGAATCTTCAGCCTCTTAGTGACAGATTCCTGTGGTCAGTTCTATCTTCCCATTCTATGGTTATGGCAGTATGTGCAGACAGACACTGTCAGTAAACTCTTGCAGCCATTAAATACTGAATAAACAAACAGCTAGAGACTTGATTTTAATCTCATCTAAGTTTACAAACCACACAGTGGAGTCATAATTGTCTTTCAAAAACGTTAATAAGCTTTCTAGTTAGGAATTTATGGTAATGTAACATGCTGAGTGCTTAGAATTTAAAAAAATGAAAACACAACTCAATGATTTTAGGTTTCAACACTACTTAAAAGAATGATTCTGTTTTCTACTTGGAGGAATTAAGAAGCTTGCTTGTAAGTGCAATTTCTCAGTGCATTTAACATTGTCAGTGAGAAAAAGTGTACCTGGTAATCATGGTCCATTCTTTTCTCTTTTCTCACTCAGTGGGTTTCACTTTATTGAAGGAAGAGCTGGAGGAGATATTAACAGATTGAGAAAATGCCCGGAGCATCAGAGAACAGTGAGCAAAGATTTTACGTGGAACTGCACAGGCTTCTTAAAATGAAAGTCAAATCAGACACACTTAAATTAAGTAACTAAATTTGTTATTGTACATAATAGTTTAATATTTCTAGCGGGGTAATTCAGAGGCCTTGATTCTAGGCTTTAAGGCCTAGTGGTAACAACATGACTTCTTTCTGTGTATAAGAAGGCGCACTCAAGTCTTTTCCAGGAGTCTGGAAGCAGCAGAGATCAGCCAAGCTGCCGAGAAGACACCCAGACCAGCTAAGCTGCCTAGAGGGAAATCAGACCATCCGCACTGTCTGGAAAGGACACTCTCCTACCTGCTGAGTTGCCAGCAAGTTGTGCAGTGAGCTCCAGAATCCCAGTTTTTAGGAGCTGCCGCTCACACTGGTGTTTGGAGACTCAGCTGTCTTGGAATGATTTCTGCTCCTGTAAATAGCCCATATTCCTATAAGTGACCCAAATAAAACCATTGGCTCACCAAATTGAACTTTGGTACCATCTGTGGTGTGCTCTGTCATAGGCTCCCTGTCTGGGGTGAGTAGATGGTCGTTCACACTGTCCCTGGACACACTGTCCCAGTTCACACTGTCGCCGAACACACTGTCGGTCACACTGTCCCAGGACACACTGTCCCAGTTCACACTGTCACAGAACACACTGTCGTTCACACTGTCCCAGGACACACTGTTGTTCACACTGTCCCAGGACACGCTGTTGTTCACACTGTCCCAGTTCACACTGTCACAGAACACACTGTTGTTCACACTGTCCCAGGACACACTGTCCCAGGACACACTGTCCCAGTTCACACTGTCACAGAACACACTGTCCCAGGACACACTGTTGTTCACACTGTCCCAGTTCACACTGTCACCGAACACCAGCTTAGCTAACATGGCGTGGAGGACAGGAAAAGAGACAGAGTCTTCATTTCATTCTTTCTGAAACAAGTTGTTGCAAAGCACAATAAAGCTGGAAGTCCTGAAGCAGAAGGAAACTTAATAACAAATCAGTTCTCATGATCATATTTCATTCCGGCCATATCTTGTCATATATGCTTGCTTGCTTTGGTTCCACGGGTTTTTCTGTGTGTTCCCAGATGAAGACACTGGGCCCCAGGGGGGAGTATCACTTGTCTAGTATCAGAAGACAAGGACGTATTCAGATACAGGTCTCAGAAATCCACAGCCAGCGCTCTATCTGCTTTGATCAATGTCCACTTTGAAACAGAGGAAGGAGAGAGCTGTATTTAGAAGAGCAAGCTACTTCTGTTTTCTGTCCTTGTGGTAGACAGTCCCTTTGCTTTGGGAAAAGGCTCTGATATAACACAGTGGAAAGCTGGCAAGCACCCACCCTTGTCGCATCCACCCCACGTTTACTGAGGACCTTCCGCATGCCACCCTCTTCACTGAAGCAGTCCGTGTGCCCCACAAAGCCTCACGGGTGGACAGTGCGGAAGTACGGACCGTCAATCATGTTTCAGAGAGACCGAAGGCTGGTTTCCCATCTGTCAGTGTTGATTGTCAAGTTGAGAGGATCTAGAATGGCCTTCATGCCCGTGAGGGATTATTCATATGAGGTTAATTAAAGTGGAAGGCCCACCCTAAAAGCAGGCAACACCATTTCATGGGTTGGGATCCCAGACCGAATGAACAGGAGAGCTAGCTGGCACTAGCATTTAGTACTCTCCGCTTCTCAATTGCAGAAGCCACATGACCAAGGCTTCTGCTGCCATGATTTACATACCTGGAAATGGAAACCAACTCACCCTTCCTTCAGTTCTTCTGGTCAAGAGATTGCAACCTGGCAACAGGAAAAGTAACCTAGATACCATCTTGTCTAGTCTGTTTTACTTGCACCACATTTGACCCTCCTGGTAACGTGGGTGGATGGAACTTTGAGCTCTTTACAGAAGCTGGGATGGGAGGAAGCAGGGCTTACATAGTTCATTACCTCCTACCTCAGACCCACAGAGAGAGACCGTGATGGGGCTGGGTACCATGCTATCAGGAGAGCAAGCAGAGCCTACTCTGAGTTTTACTTAGCACAAGAGCTACCTGCTTTAAGTCCCTGACAAGCTGGGAGAGCTGGAGATTCAGTCTCTACTCCTACAAGAATAGGCAGGGTTTTATCCCTACTCTGCTAATGTAAAAGGACATTAAAGCCACTAAGGGCTTGAATCCTTCCTAGAAGTAGGTCGCCAGGAAAGAAGCTGGTCTATGCCTAGTTAAAACCAAATGGGACCGAAGTGGTGATTTTAAGGTCAGAGAAAAGTGGCAATAGGAGCCGTGATGACTTAAACTTTACTACGGTACACTTTCTGATGTCACAGGGCCTTAGAATGAAGGTGGCCCCCCGAGAGGTGACAGGCTTGGCCAGAGAACAGCCCTGAAGTTCAAGGATGATACTTGAGAAGACGATAGACCAGGAAGGTGGCAATGGGACAACTCACCAGTAGCTTTCTGGTTGCTGGGAGAACAGTCACACAGGAGGTAAGTAACAATTTCTAACAGTGGGGACCAAGGCAGGACAGTTCATATTTCAGGCAGCTACAAAAGTGAAGTGGTAACGAAATGGTAGCTCTATTCTGAAATCATGGTGGTAACACTTGGGATATGGACCTTCAGTCCCTAACTGCCTTCAGGGTGGATTAATGACTGAAGTAATTCCGGCACACTCATCCCCAGTTACCTCCCTCTTAACCACTGATTTCTTAGTGGCCCCAGCACTCCCTCATAGGCTCTGCTCTGGAGAGTCCTTGGGTCTTAAGCCAGTCCCAGCCCAGGCAGCAACTACTCAAACATCTCTGCCTTCTGCCTGTTGGACCAAGAGGTCCTTGAGCAGGTATTGACCATTTGTAGGAACTAGGTATCTAGTACAGAGGGAAAGAACTCAACCCTTTCTTCAGAGTCCTAATTTCATCACAAGTTAGTGTGTGTTTTAATAAACGGGCAGACTGTCATCTTCTGTTTTATCAAAAAGTGGTATAGAGGCTAGACTAAGCATCAAATAGATCTCATTTAGCTTTATTTAAATGGCAAGAAAACAATCAAGGGTTAATAACATAGATTGCCATCATACCGTGTCCAACCATTATCTTCAAGCTATTTATTTCTGTCCCCAAGCTTCAGCTGCCCCTGGTTAAAATACGGACATGCTAATAGATGTCAACAGATCCCTCAGAAGCTGACAAAGGCGCGAAAAATTCATGAACAACATTTAGAAAACCACCCGGGCCATTGCTTAAGAGCTCAGCAAATACAGCCATGCATCTGTCATCAGTGTTCCTAAAATTCTGCCCCATCCAGAAACTGATCACTGAGGTATCACAACGAGAGACGTGGAAAGGAAATGACTGTTTTATTCTGAACAGCACGGTAATGGTAATCGTGTTCTGACTTCCTCACTTGCTACTTCCATCCCTCGCCCCGCTGTAGCATGCTGGAAAAATCAGCCACAGCACACTCTCCCACCCACAGCCCAGTGGCTCTCTGAAGTTCTTGAGTGAGTCAGCACACCCGCAAACATCTTGGTCACTCATCGGAAGTACACAGCTGCAGGTTCCCGAACAAGCTGCTGCTGCTCTCCGTAAACACTCTCTGGCTACACGGGGAGGGCAGGATGTGATGGGGGGGGTCACAAGCAGGCATCTTCTTAGGTGTGAGCTATAGCTTCATCTTCTATAGGAGAGACAGAGGCAGAGAGATAGAAAGACAGAGAGACAGAGAGAGAGCTGGCACAGCTATGAAATAAGCCCAGGTGACCAGGGTGTTGCAGGCTGCTCAGAATTGCTGGCTGGAGGAGGCATGGTTGGAGGAAGCCTTGCCCACCCACATCACCCTTACTGTAAACAACCTGAAAGCCCCAGTTTCACACCCGCCAACTTCACACAACCAGCTGAGCCTGGCCGCTTCTGTCAGCTTCTGTTCCTACCTAATTCTCCTTCAGACAGGGTACCTCTTGAAGCTGTGGATAAAGATGCCCTGCTAGAGTGCTGGGGAGTTCTTAGCATAAGCCATGGCTAAAACCTGGGAATTCTGAATGAAATTTCTCAAGCATATTACACCAAAGGAAACGGGCTTTCTGAAAGTAAAATTAAAATTTTCTCTCTACCCCACAGGGATCACAAGGCCGTGCTCCTCTGCAAACATAAACTATACTGTGTGATATAGATAGGTAAGTAGATAGACATACAGACAGACAGATACATACATACATAAATACATACATACATACATAATGCAAAATCTCAACTCATGGAATACTTAGGCAAGAAAGTGCCGTAGTCTTCAAACATAAGACAGTTTCTAAACCTTTAGGTACTCTTCTAAAAATACATTCAGCCACTGAAAGGGTACACTGTAATAAAAATTGTGTTTTGAGGATCTAGAATTTTGAAAGGAACTAAGGACAGTAATAGTAAAAAAATATTAAAAAATAATAAATAGTAAGAATTTTTTGTTAGTTATATTTCAAAACACAATTCTGTCCATCTGACTTTTGAAGTGTTGACTTTTTTTCTAAAGGGAAATTGGCCTGAAATGTATTTTTCATGTGAAGAATGAACAAGAGAACTTCCATCTTTGGTTCCTGGGGAAAGTATTCAAGCAGCTTGAAAAGGCAGATCCTTGGGAAACAAAGAAAAAAAACTCAAAAGTGATGGTATTGGGCACCAGAATAAGGGCGGAAATTTTGATTTAAATGCTACTGTGGCACAGAAAGACCCTGATGTGTCTATTTTCCTTTAAGGCATGTCTTAGTTCACCCCAAGGTAATAGGAAATGCCAGTTTATGCACAGTGCTTGGTAGAAGACACCCCAGAACAACACTGGGTCCCATACGTTCCCACAGATGAATGCTAATTATTTCTTGCCATTTTTCTACCCAGCCCACTGCTTTCTAAGCTCTGTCTCGTCGGATCACTGACACCTCTGACGCCAAAGGTTAGTGGTGACCACAGGTCGGCAGTCGGAGGACGGGTTTCCAGTCTGAGCACTTGCCACCTGCTCTTTGGCATCTGGTGTCAACCACCACACCCTCTTCCTCTGCTGTCTGCCAGGCTCACTTTGATTCTCTGCAACTTGGCTCTCTTCTCAGTCCTCCCTCCCTTTCTGCCCCTTCACGCTGCTGTTGTAGCTGAAGATTTCACCGTTATCCCCTCCCCCTCCACTAACACACACCCTCTGGAGACTTCAGCGAGTCCCGCACTCCCACTGCCACAGGAGACTGAAATGCTCAGATCTTTCCGTCTAGCCCACAAGTGCTACTGAGCTCTAAACCTGTACTCAGCTACATTGGGCCTTCCCACGTCCCTTCTTCCTGTTTCTTGACTCAGATCTTGCTAAGTAGCGTAGCCGGTGGTGGCTCAAAGCCGACATTCAGGGCTTTGTACGTGTCCTATCCCGTTTCTGCTGTACTCAATCCCAGATGGGAATTCCGCTTCCTGAATTGTCCCTCTCATCCTCCCAAAATATCACTCCTTAGTACACTCGAGAGCAGAATACCTCCCTGACTCTTTCTGTCTCGTGAGGTCTATCCACAAACTTAATCATAGACTAACTGCCTCAAAGTACAGCATTGCAAGTGTTTTCCTGAAAAAGCTCAACTTTCCCTGAAAAAGTTTCAGCTCCCAACCAAAAAAAGATATTATTATTACTATTATTATTATTATTAAAAATTCTTCCTAAAGAATGTAGACGTGAAGGCTGGAGCGTGACTCGGTGTTCACAGTGCTTGCCACTCTTGCGGAGACCCCAAGTCCAGTCATTCTCCACCCACACACCCCAATTCAGGCAGCTCAGACCACCAATAACCCCCGCCCTAAGGAATCCAGTGTTTTCTTCTGGCTTCCACAAGCTTCTGCACTCACATACACGTACACACATGCACACAGGCAAACAGACACATAATTAAAGATTAAATTTCAAATGTGAAAAATGCCTGTCCCTTTCTAAGGCATCTTATGGAAACCAGTCAGTATAAAGAAATATTCTCAATAATTTTTTCAAAAGATGATCACTTGTTGGGAGCTGCAGATCCCTGGCCCCTTGAAGTTCTTTGCCTGCCTCAGACCCTTCGCCTGCTGGAGTGAACTGAGCAAAAACATCAGTGCCTGCACCTGCCCTAAGCATGAGACTTAGATGGCAGGAGAGCGGGTTCTGCTGAGGCCTGCAGTTGAAAAAAATCCTGAGAGCTGGGCGTGGCTAAGGATCCCTATGTAAGTTTCCCTGGAGCACAATAAAGTTGGCATTCTTGTATCAAGGACGACCCGTGTCCGTGTCTCTCTCTGTCACTCTGTCTGTGTGTCTGTGTTTAAGTCTCCAGGCCCAGTTCCCAGCTCTCGTGCTGACCACCACAGGCGTAGTTCCACAGAACGTAGAATGGTCGCTGTGCTTTATGAACACTATTTTTTTTAACATGCCTTGTAAAATTATTGACAGGCCACTTTTATGCTAAGTGGCGGGATGACCAAACTGAAGTAAGCTGAGCTAGGCAGCAGATGGTAACCCGACATATGAACAAGGACATGTTAGCTACCACTAAATGTGCTGCAGGATATAACAGAGAATAACCAGACACTGCTTTAGCCTGCTCTCCTAGTTTGGATTTCTATTGCTGTGACAGAGCACCATGACCAAAAGCAAGTTCAGGAGGAGAGAATTTATTTAGCTTACACATTTCATCACTGAAGGAAGTCAGGAGAGGGATTCAAACATGGCAGGATCCTGCTGATGCAGAAGCTACTGAAGGATGCTGTTTGCTGGCTTCTTCCCCATGGCTTATTCACTCTGCTTTCACATAGAACCAGGACCACTACCCGGAATGGGCTTAGCCCTGCCACATTGATCACTAAATAAGAAAATTCCTACAGCCTTGCCTCAACCCCTTTTAATGGAGATGTTTTCCTAATTGAGGTTCCTTCCTTTCAGATGACTGTAACTTGTGTCAAGTTGACATAAAAGTAGCCAGTACAGCTGCCAATTGGACACACAAACACATCACCATTAAGCCACCACCTTTCCTTTCTTGTTGATCGCCAAGATCACACATTAATATAAACCTCAGATATAAAACATTTTACAAACTTACAATGTCCCACCCTCTTACAAATCCAAACACTTAAAAGCCTCAGTCTCTCTTCAAATCCTAAGTTTCTTTTAAAATTACCAGTTATCAACTGTGGGCTCCTTTGAATTCAAAACAAAATAAGCAAGGTACATTTTTATTTTAAGAAGAAAGAACCAGGACACAGTCACGATCTGAACAAAGAACAGTGTAAATATCTCAGTGTCTAGTGACTGGGTTCCACTCACCATCGCGTGGGATTCTCCAAAGGCCTTGGGCCATTTCTCCAGCTCCACCTTCTAAACTTATCTTCTAGCTCCAGCTAGCTCCACTGTTACTTGGTAGTTATCCCATGATATGGGCATCTCAAAATATTGGTGTATTCTGCTACAATCTGGGCTGCACTTTCACCAACAGCTTCTCCCAGGCTCTTCTGGAACTCCAATCCTGCTACACGGTGCCAAGTCTTAGCTGCTCTCCACGGCCCCTTCATGCTTTCAAACCCAGGACCACTTGAGTTGACTTCTTATATGACCAAGTTTGCTGCCAGCATAAGAGACGATGTTGGCTGCTTCAAGCTGACTCTGAGGAAATGCTTCCCAGAAGATTCTGCCTCAAGGATGTTGGTGTCTTCTCGATCACCACTAATTTCTCAGCTCCAGCTGACCAGCATCAATTGTTCCAGCAAAGCTAAGGTTTCACTTTTGCACTTTAGACATCTTGTTAATCACAGCTAGTTCTTCAGCCACAGCTAACCAGAACCACTGTTTCTTAACTCAGAATATTCATCGGCACCAACAGTCACTTAGAGTGACTCTCAAATTTGCCCCGGAACTCATCAAGCCAGGCCTCAGTTGCCTGTATTTCTCTCCACATTCTTACCTTCCAAATTCCCACAGAACAACACGCCAAGCCAAGATACTCACTGTCTTTTCTAGCCCAGAGTTTCATAGTCCTTCCACAATCCTCCCCAAAACAATTTAGTCAGGTCTGTCACAGCAATACTGCAAGGATCCTGGCACAAATTTCTATCTTAGTTAGGGCTACTTTTGCTGTGATCAAACACCATGACCAAAAGCAAGTCGGGGAGGAAAGGGTTTATTAGGCTTACACTCCCACATCATAGTACATTACTGAAGGAAGTCAGGACAGGAACTTAAGTAGGGGAGGAACCTGGAGACAGGAGCTGATGCAGAGGCCACGGAGGAGTGCTGCTTACTGGCTTTCTCATGGCTTGCTCAATCTGCTTTCTCATAAAACCCAGGACCACCAGCTCAGGGATGGCACCACTCTCAATGAACTGAACTTCTCCCATCAATCACTAATTGAGAAAATGCCCTCCAGGCTTGCCCACAGTCCAGTCTTATGGAGCTATTTTCTCTATTGAAGTCTCCTCCTCTCTGATGACTCTAGCTTTGTCATGTTGACATAAAAGCAGCCGTCGCAGCAGGATTCCGTCTCAACTGAGGCATCCGTGTATAAAATCACAGGGACAACCAGGAGGGAAAATATTACCAGGCAGAAAGCCTCCTATTGGAAAGCCATGTGGCCGGCAATCAGTTGGATCTTCTGTAGGAAAAAAAGCAAGGGCTCCGTGGTCCAAAAGCAGTGAGCGAGGAGCCCCAGCGGCTTGTGGGTGTTACAAATGTGACTCACAAGCCCTAAGCTGATCCTGCAAGGCAGGATTCACTGTTTTCTCTCACACAGGGGAAAGAAAACACCGTGTTTCTTGGCAGTGCCTGAGATTCCAGAGCAGCATAAACCCAATGTGTGTGATATCCTAGACATTTCCCAGATGATCCAGCCCCAGCTGTGCCTCAGTTGACCTCAGTTGGTCACTGGTTTCTCTGACATCTTGACACAAAGGGAAGAGTTTTTCAGGAGCTCTTTAAGCATTCGAGAGAGTCGCTGAAATGTGTGAACCTCAGGGCAGCAAGCCCAATGTTCTTAAACATTTGTTTTCTGAGCACAGAATAATATATGAATATTTAAATTAAAGCAATAGATATGTAAAAGGAGAAAATATTTCCCATATATCTTTTTTTAAGTTGACTTCTTAAGGCTTGTGGCTTTAGTTTCATTTTGTTGTATTTATTCAATTTTCTGTGATACTAAACATGGCCAGGGGGTGTATGAAGGACAATGGGTGGGTGGTCTTGTGTGTGCTGCTACAGTCTCTGTAAGTTCTTAAGTGCCTAACTTCTGTTGGGTCAGGACTGACTGGTGTTAAATCAGTTCCTAATGCATCAAGGACTTAACAAAAGGTTTAATATGCTCAATATGATAGAAGAGAAAGTGGATCATAGCCTTGAACTCATGACACAGGAAAGGACTTTCTGAATAGAAGGCCAGTATCACAGGTACTAGGAGCAACAATTAATAAATGGGACCTCTTAAAAACAAAAAGCTTTTTATATGGCATCATTCAGGAAAAGTGGCAGTCTACATAATAGGAAAAGATCTTTACCAATTATACATATGAGAGATGGTTAGTATCTAGAATATATACAGAACTTAAAAAAATGGACATCAAGAAAACAAATGAGCTAACGGGAAAATGGGTACAGAACTAAGCAGAGAGTTCTCAAAAGATGAAAGGTAATGACTGAGTTAAAGAAATATTCAACATTGTTAGCCATCATGAAAATGCAAATTAAAACTACTTTGAGATTTTAATTTACCCCAACCAGAATAGCCAGAGCAATAAAGCAAATGACAGAATGTGTTGGTGAAAGGGAAATGGGAATATTTACTTATTGTTGGTGAGACTAGAAACTGGTACGGCCACTGTGGATATCAGTGTGGAAATTCCTCAAAAAGTTAAAAATCTATTTCAAGATTCGTCTATACCACTCTTGAGTATATACTCAAAGGACTCAACATAGCACAACATTCTCATCTATGTTCATTGCTGCTCTATTCAGAAGTAGCCAGAAATTGGAAGCAGCCTAGATGCCAATCAACTGATGAATGAAAAATGAAAATGAGGTACATTTACATAATAGGATATGATTCAGCTATTAAGATAAATTAAACTAGGAGTTTTCAGGTAAGTGAATGAAGCCAGAAAAGAAATCATCCTGACTGAAGTAACCAAACCCCCAAAGAAAAATATTATGTTTTCTCTTATATGTGATATTAGATATAGATTGAGGTTTCTATATGTATGCTTCAATCTGATTAGCCACAGAGATTAGGTACCTAGTAGGAAACCAGTGGGGAAGAGAGCATCTTCCAAGGAAGGGGAAGAAGTGTCATGTAGAGATAAAGAAGAAACTAGAATAAAAGAATTAAATGGGGGGGGGGCATGGGAAGAGAAGGGTGAAAGCAAACTGGGAAAGACAGCTAACACTAATGGCGCAGGTCAAACCCGGTGGCTGCATGTGGCAGAATTGCTGAAGACGGTGTTTTTTCTCTTTAGTTCTTGGCTTCTTTGGCTAACTAACATCAGGTGTCTGTAGTTGCGTGGACTCAATGTCTGGGTCTTCAATTTAATTCCGTTAATCAGTGCGAGGCTATATTCTTCTGTTCCGGGGTTTATTGCCCAGAGATAGTCCCCAGCAGGAGTCAGAATCTCCCACTCCAGACTGGCTCCCCCTTCTTTCTGGTGAGGCGTCCTGAAAGTGTGGCTTCTGGGATCAGGCTACCTAGATTTATCTGTGTCTGCCCTTTATTAGCTGAGGGATCCTGGGCCTCAGTTCCCTTGTTTGTAAAAGCAGAGTGGTAATATCAGTTCTTTCGTGGAGGTCCCTTGAAGGGTTCAGCGCCATGCCTAGGCTTTCCACAGTAAGCACAGACATCCACTGCAAATCCAAAACAGATGTTGAGCGCAATTATTACCAGCTCCAATTAATCATCCAGACAACACATGTTAACTGCAAAGGTACTGTGTGACCATTGATGGCTGCGAATAAAAACCTCCAGTAAAAAATGCAGAAAACAAAATAATGGATTTCAGTTCGTGCTGGTTTTGACCAGGCATCAGCTAAGACATTTAGTGATTTCTGTTGTCATTTTACTTTCCCAGCCCGAAACCCTGAGAATAAAAGTGTAACAAGGGAGTGGGAGGTACACGTGACACCTGAGTCTCACAGATGCATTTTTCAGAACCCCCACCTCTCTGGAGTCTCGTAGAGACATTTTGGAGAACCTCTGCCTCAGCCCCCCTAAACCTCAACGTTTGTCTCAGAGCTGAGAAGCAACAAGCAAGGAGCCTCGCTCAGCCCAGCCCCCAGTCCTGGTGTTGTCAACTGACAAAGGCCGCCCCCCCCCCCTCTTTTTTGTCTTTCTTTACTGACTTTTGAATCCCTGCGTGGTCTGTTTTCCCAGTACAGCGAGTATTCTAGAAAGAACTCTCATTTTGCTTCTGATGAGCTGGTTGTAACCACCTCTTCAAAGACTCCCTGCTTCCCACCAGCTTCCCCCAGGAGGAAGCAGAAATCAAATATCTAGCACTGATTAAAACAGCTAGGGAATTCCCTTCTAGACTGCTCCAAATTCCCATATTGCCTGGACGAGTCTCTTCATGCTCTCACACTTGAGATACAGCTGTTGTTGTTGGGGTGAATTGCGTGTGAATCAGGCTTTGACAGCACCATTCTGGCCTCATCTTTGAGACAAGGAAAAAAGATTAAAATAAATGTTTCCACACTTTAGCAAAGAAAATCCAGTCTGCGGTTTCCCTGGCACTGCCTACCACACCACTGAGAACTTCAAGTCACTAGGTCCCATCACGTTACTATTTTCCTTATTTGCTAAGGTGATGCTCAAAATAAAAACCAGTTTCCTTAGCAGCATTTGATTTTGATTTTTACTGAAACTTGCGTGGTTAAGAACATTCTTATAACTAGCAGATGCATGACCTTTAAGTCAGAGGGGGAAAAAAATCTCTTAAAAGCAGAATTTTTTCTCCCAGCTCAGTCTCTCTCTTCTTACTTCAGAAACAGTAGCCCTGGAGTGATGTGGCTCCCAGCTGTGCCCTGTAATCAACCAATCCTCTCTTCTCCACTTCTCAGCTCCCGGGAAACTCTGGGTCTCTTGACAATCACCGTATGATGGTTACCCACCAAACCCACCAGATTTGTCTTTGTGTTATATGAGCTGGACTTGCCTGCAATAAAAGTGGAAAACCAGCAGATGGGATGGAGGCAGCAGCAGTGTTGCGCATGTACTGTTTTCATTATTTCTTTGAGAATTTCATACAATGTATTTTTGATCATATTCACCCCCATTCATTTCCCTCGCTCCTCCTAGATTAAGATTGACTCCTACATCCCCGCCTTCTCCAAACTTCATGTCATTTCTTTGTTTTTGTTTTTGTTTTAATTCTCTTTGTCCTATTTGCACTATGGACTCACGGGTATGGGAGCATCCATTGGCTCCTAGTCCATCTACCAGGGGCCACATCCTTAAAGGAAATGGCCCTCCCTACTCCAGCAGCCATTGGCTGTCAATAGCTCCTCAGTTAGAGGTGAGGCTCCTGAGGTCTCCCTGCTTCATGCTGAAATAGTAACTGGCTTGAACTTGTCCAGGTCTTGTTTGGGCAACCACAGCTGCCATGAACTCATGAGCATAAAAATCCTATCATGTTAGAAG
Source organism: Microtus pennsylvanicus (assembly GCF_037038515.1). NCBI lineage: Eukaryota > Metazoa > Chordata > Mammalia > Rodentia > Cricetidae > Microtus > Microtus pennsylvanicus. Next base: position 3,290,712 of record NC_134598.1, read on the forward strand.
ACAAAGTTTCTCTCTGGCTCTCACAGTCTTTCTGCCTTCTCTTGAGAGATGGTCCTTGAACCTTGGTGGGTTGGTGATATAAATGCCCCATTTACGACTGAGCATTCTGCTGACACTTATTTTCCATACTTTGGCCATCGTAAGATTCTGAACTTAAGACGGGCCGTGGTGGCACATGCCTTTAATCCCAGCACTCGGGAGGCAGAGGCAGGTGGATCTCTGTGAGTTCGAGGCCAGCCTGGTCTAGAAGAGCTAGTTCCAGGACAGGAACCAAAAAGCTACGGAGAAACCCTGTCTCGAAAATCAAAAAAAAAAAAAAAGATTCTGGACTTAACACAATGACTTAGAACCACAGGCTAGGCAAACTTGTCCCCTAGTCTTAGGACGGATATAGGATTGGTGCAGAAATTACCAGTCTCCACTTTGTTCTCGAGGGAGATAGCCTGAGACTGTTCTCCACAGACGCTTCCCGGGTATAAGGGATGGTGCTCCTACTGGCCACTGTGTATGATAAATAGACAGAGTCTAGGGCTGCTGCTGTGTCTCCATTAGAGCATGCAGTCCACCCTTTCTCAACCACAACAAAAAAGATTCTGTGCTTCAAAGTGACTTTTAACCGTACCAACATTAAACGAGACTGCTCATACCTTTCTCGTGCACACATCAGTTAAGAGTCTAATAACTTGATGCTCCGGAAAAGTCACCCAGCCTCAGGTGTTGAGCCCATTGGTTGAAAACCATAGGCACTCCAGGGCAGAAGAGCTGTGGCTTGTCCGTGACTCACAGGGCACACCTCTGCTGTTGCTTGCTCTGGTTTTGTGTTGTCCTGATTCACCCCCAAATTCACCCTTGATTCAGCCCTGAGTCATGACTTAAAGTAGAATTCAAGGAAACAGCCTTCAACACTATTATGACAAACCACCTCTACCAGATTAGCTTATAAACTGACCATCCCTGTCCTGCTGTCAGTAGACAGGGTCACACTCACAGGTAGCATTGGAGTCTGGCCCCTTGCTTAAATTCCATCAGCCTCAGTGTTTTAGCCCAAGGAAATCAGCTGTGGGGATTTCCTAACTCCTAAACCAGAGTTTCCAGGCTGTCACTTTCCGGCTACTTAGTGCTTTCTACTCTGTTCATAGTCTCACAGTTAAACAAAGAGAGCTGAGCTCATTCACCCATCAGAGCTCTTGATGTCCCCAACTCGTGTTAATAAAAAAAATTATTTATTTGACACACAGTTCTGCAGATTCTGATCCAAGATTAAGAAGTCCCATTTCTTTAGAGTTCTGGCAATGGCAGCAAATCAGGGTTGGAGATCGAAACACATCATGAATCAGGGGGGCAAAGAGAGAGGAATCTGCAGGAATCACAGCCCCGGGAAGACTTTCTCAAGGAAATGGCTTCTAAAATTCCACAAACTCTCAATGACACCATCCTAAGTATCTTTAGTTATTTTCCCATTGCCATGACAAGACACCATGACCAAGGCCACTTGTAAAACAAAGCTGTAGTTGGTTTTTTGTTGTTTTCTACTCTTTGGGGGCTCACACCCAGCTCCCAAATAAACACCTATTCCTACTTATAAATGTCTACCCTTTGCTTGGCTTATTTCTAGTCAGGTTTTCTAACTTAAATTGTCCCATTTCTCTTTAATTGCATGTTGTCTCTGGGCCTTTTACTTTCTTTATTCTGTATGTCTTTCTTCCTTTACTCTGTGAATAGCTGTGTGGTTGGGTGGTTGGTCACTGGCATCCTCCTTTTCTTCTCATTTTCTTGCTTCTCACCCCCTTTGCCAGATTTCTCCTTCTGTTTATTCTCTCTACCTGCAAGCCCTACCTGTTTCCCTCTCCTGCCTGACTATTTGCCATTCAACTCCTTATTAAACCAATCAGGTCTTTTAGGCATGAAAAGTATCACAGTTTTATAGAGCTCAATAATAATATAATTCATCTTTGCATCATTAAACAAATATTCCACAGCGTAAGCAAATGTAGCACAACTTAAACTAATATTCTACAACACAAAGCATTGAATTGGGGGCTATGGGTTGGGTACTGGAGCAACAGTTGAGGGTTTCCAACTTGATACAGGAATTGAGACAAAAGGATGACATGAGCTTTGAAACCTCAAAACCTCCCAGGTTCAAACCTACTCCAACAAGGTCACACCTTCTAATCCTTCCCAAAAAGTTTCACCAACCAGAGACCAAGTATTCAAATATATGAACTTAAGGGGCCATTATCACTCAAACTACCAAACTAGGGATTGGGCCTATAACCCATGAATGCTTGGAGTTCCCATATTCAAGCCATAGCTCTCACACGCATGACTCTTACTTTGCCAGTGCTTTCAGAGCCTTGTGTGGAATGCCCTCAGTGAAGGAAAATAAGTGAACTGCAATGCATTTGGGATTATCAGAGCAGATGCTGCGGAAGGTCAGTCAAACAGCATGGTGAAGAAGTGAGAACAACTGGGAAGGTGGCTCATTGAGTGAAAGCACTTGCTGCTCATGTATGAAGACCCATTATCATGAAAAAATATCATTTGTCATAGCATATGCATTGTAACTCTAGTGCTAAAGGATGGAAACAAAGAATCTCTGGACTAGTGAGCCTAGGCTAAATGGCAAAGCTCCAGATTCAGTGGGAGACTCTCTCAAAAACCAGGATGTCGTCACACAGAGGAAAAATACTCAAATTGCATCAACTTCTGGTCTCTGCATGACCATGCATAGGTGTGCATACCAGCACACACACACACACACGAGGAGAGGGTGCATATTATGGCTTCATAGATTTGAAAGACTCCTTAAGAATGTAGTTAGCAGTCAAGCATGGTAGTGCTGTACTCAGCACTCAGGAGGCAATGATAGATTGGATCTCTGTCGTTTCAAGGCTAGTCTGGTCTACATAATGAGCTCAGGGGCAGTCAAGGCTACATAGTAAAGCACCGTCTCAAAAAAAAAAAATCAGTTAACCTGTTATTCCTAGGGTTAAATGACTCACACCCACTGCTTCCTCACTACAAGTAATTCTGGAAATGTAGGCAAGTAATGAACATTTGAGATGATGGATATTTAGCTGCCATAACTTAAATATTACATACTAATACATATATACTATGCTTGCATTGCATGAAATACTTATATCAGGGCATGGAAAAACAGTGCACATTTAAGAGAACTTATTTTATAATGAAAACTAACAAGACTTTGCCATGTAGAAGTCAATGACAGTGATTGACCAATTCACTCAGCAAAAATATTATCAATAATAATTACAGGAATAATTTATTGACCGTTGTCTTTCCTTAAAGCAAGTTTCAAATGTTTGTCTTAAATAATTCTCATGACGGACTTATTACTTCCCATTTTGCATAGGAGGAGAGTGGGATTTGAAGGCAATGAATGATACCCCAAAAGCTTTGCCACCCATCAAAATCTATGTTTTGTTGAACCCTACCAACGGCTCTTATCCTCAGCCTTTCCCACAGCACATAGCCTAGTTGCTTGTCAGTACTCTTTGATGCTTGGTTGTCACACATCCTGGGGTTGGGGTGGTCATATACAGGCCATCAAGGGTGACTAATGTGGCTTTACAGCTGCAGCTCACAGGGGCTGACACTTTCATCTTTAATTCTTTGTAACCATCTGACCAAGCAAAGTCCTATATGAGGCAGCCAAGTGGGATGAGAGCTTACATTGGTTTTCTCCAAACAAATTCAGATCAGCATCTGTACTTCTGGCCCATGCTGCCAATCACCTGTGCTTAGGGATGAATGTGTTATTTTAGAAAGTTAAACTTTTGGTTAGGTTTGCGTGTAAAAATAGACCCCACACATCTACATTGGGGTCAGAGGTTATAGGACTGACTGACAGCTGGGTCATATAATAGCTGAGACCAGCCACATCTACTCATTAGCAGGACTGAGCTCCAGTATCCCCAGGGACTCAACTTCTTGCTGAACTGGAAGACTGCAGGAGGGATGGGCATCTTACTGTGGTCCTTTTGCGAAACCATGACCTTGTTTGTGTATGCATTTACTGTCCCAGCTACCAGCCTCACAGTCTGGCCTTGGCAGCCCTAACAAGCCAGACTTGGTTACCCATCCTCAGTAAACCCAATAATAATGAAAAGCAGAAAAAAAAGAGGAAATTTATTCAATGTGACCACTTTGGAAGGATGAACAAAGAGACTTAATGACCCCTGCAAGTCTGATGGAGTCTGAAGATGAGGGTACAGTTTAAATAGAAGGTTCGAGGTATATGTAAATAGGCAGTCCTCTCATACCTGGAGAGGACCTTATGTCCTGTGTCCCCAGCAGCCATCAGCATTATCTCAGTCCAGCCTCTCCTACAAGATCAGCAGACAAGCTATAAATATTTTTCCAGAGACAAATGTTCTTCTCTGACTGTTTCCGGGACCGAGGCCCTCCCTCCTCTCAACATTCAATTTTTGAGGAAGCTCCCATTTCTAATAGCGCACTGTATCAAAAAAAAAAAAAGAAAGAAAGAAAGAAAGTCTGGCAGCGTAGGAAGAGTATCCTGAGTATGCCATGTCAAAAACATAGGTAAATGCTGGTGTGTCTTTCCATAATGTCAGACTGTATTGAATATTAACAAAATCGCAAAGTGCCTTTTATTCCCACCACAATGACCAGCGTTAACTTTCAGATCACATATTATAATCACACAGTAAGTGTGTGTGTGTGTGTGTGTGTGTGTGTGTGTGTAGATTACAAATAGATACAAAGAGTTAAAAGGGCAAGAAGTTTCAAAGATATCTGAGAAGCCAAAGATGGGGAGCCAAGGCGTTGAGTTATCTCCTTATTGAGGAGATAACAAAGCCACAGCCATACCAAGCTTCAAAGAAGAAGCTGCTGCAATGAGACAGACCACTGCGGGTCACTGCAGGTCACAAGTTTAACAATGAGACTGCACAGATCAGTTCAGCAACAGAAGCAAAGGGCGGGGCCGGGGCCAGAAGAAGATACAGGCAGATGGACGGCATCTAGGTGGCAAGTTCTGGTGGCAAATGGAGGATGGACAAGAAGCAATTTGAGTAGGCTGCATCAACAGCAGGGTGGCTCAAGATGAGCTGAAACCCATGGCATTGTCCAGAGTTCTCCGCCTATTAATAAAATACAGAGAGAGAGAGAAAGAGAGTGACAGTCAGACAGACAGAGGAGAGAGAGAGACAGAGACAGAGAGAGGTCAGTTTACAGGTCTGTAGGGCCATCGTCATCCCAATACCGGTCTCCACGTTTCTGGAGGTCCAGATCCTTTTTTTGTTCTAGTGTGTCTTGTAAGTTCTCGGGCATGGTTTTCAAGTTCCAATTCACCTCAGTAAGTTTATAGGGTGACAGACACCTTTTGTGTTCCCAATAGTACGTCTTTTATCAGTCTGTGCCAGTGGGTGGTGCCATTCCCGTGTTGACCATGTGCCAAGTCATCCTTCGTCCTCAAAGAGAATCAGTGACTGCTTGTGAAATAGAATCTCTCGTGGCAAGGCACTGTCTGAAAAAGATGGTGGTTTTACAGACTCTGGAGTAACCTAAAGCAGGGCACAATCTGATTTCAGCAGAGGGTTACGAGTGTCTCTTTCAAATACTCGCCTTCCTGTGAGAGCTGTTACATTCCATCCTCCCTGCCACAGCTAGAAGACAGCCTCAGGCCCTGCCATAGCATCCTGGCGGTGGTAGGTTAAGCCTTTGAGAGCAGAGGGTACCCCTAACCATGAGCCCATAAGAAGTTTCCATCCCCTCCCAACCCACACTAAGAATCCAGCAATCCATCTAAATTACCACTGAATTATTCTCGATAGAACCAGGTGGTTTTGAGTACAAGTAAGCACATCATGGCCAAGAACTCGATCCAAGACAGAGCATCATTAATTTTCAATTTCCCCAACTTTTCTCCATTTGAAATGAAGGAATGAGAACTTCCACACTCTGTATAATGTCAAAGCTGTTATTAGAAGTATGTCCCGGTTTCTTTTTTTTAATCATAAGCAGCTTGGTGTCTAAGGCTAGAGTTATCTGAAGGAGTTAAATATACATCAGCCTGATAATTGATACTTGTTTTGGGACTGCCAGCTAGAGTGTACACATTTTGTTCCCCAAAATAGTCTGAATCTTTCAACATAGTGACAAGTTCTAAGAAGAAAATGTGGAGGGTAAAAAAGAAATGATTATATGGCAGATAGATGATAGATAGATAGATAGATAGATAGATAGATAGATAGATAGATAGATAATAGATAGATGATAGGTAGATAGGTAGGTAGGTGGATGGATGGATAGATGGATAGATAGATAGACAGACAGACAGACAGAGCAATAGAGCACATATTTGACTTAGATAGTACATAACTGCACTTCTAACACACTTCATGGGGAAGTCACAAGCTTCTGCTAGGCTAAGGAGAGGGACACACCCTACATCTCAGTGGCAAGAGTGTAAGCCACACTTTATGAAGAGTATAAGGATAAGGTGAACTTGTAGTTATGGGCTTTAGAACATTAACCCTGATTAACCTCATAACAGAATGCACATAGGTAGAACAAAGTTGTGTAATATGACTGAAATAAAATACTTCAAAAGTTTTGCACTTAGCAGGCTGCAAATATGAAAAAAATGACAGTGGCTTTACCACACTTTTTTTTTGAAATAATCAGAATTATAGAATTGTTGTGAAAGCTACATGGTTCCCAAGTCATCTCCTAGTAAGTTGGTGACTGGACGCCTTATCATTTCTGAACACTTTCTTGTACATTTGCCACCCACAAAAATTTTCCCAACATAACCATGACACAGCCATCAAAAGCAGCAAGGTTGCACTAGTACATGACTCCCATAAAGTCGTCAGATCTTATTCTGGTTTCACTACGTGTTCTAAAAATACCCACCCCCTTCGCAGAGATCTAATAAAGTGTCATCATATTACAATATCATTTCAGTGTCGGCTGTCATAGGTGTCTAATACAGAGGTTCTCAACCTATGGGTCGTGACCCCTTTGTGGTCGCATGACCCTTCCACGGGGGTCACCTAAGACCATCGGAAAAGCACAGATGTTTACATTATGATTCATAACGGTAGCAAAATTACAGTTATGAAGTAGCAGCAAAATAATTTTATGGTTGGGCTCACCGCAACATGAGGAACCGTGTTAAAGGGTCGCAGTACTGGGAAGGTTGAGAACCACTGCTCTAGTCCATTTCAGCATGGAACTCTTCTTAATCTCACCTTTATTTAATAACACTAGTATAACAACCAGGTGACTTACGGATTGTTCTTCAACTTCTCTTTGTGTGCTGTTTTCAGGTGGTTAGAATGGTCTACGTCCTTCGCGGTGATCCGATAGGGGATGTGTTGTGTTCTTGTCATTACATCCTGTGAGGCTGTGCGTCATTTCCATTGATCCTTTTACACGTATGATCACTTTATCCCTGAGTCCCGTGGGTCTGCTGGGCCTCTCCAACTTAAAGTTTCTCTTTTACCATTCATAATTAATTAATATCTTATAGTTACAACCATGTAAATGTTTCATCCCTCATCAAACACTGTTTACTCATTTGCATCAATATGCATTTGTGATTTCCTATTCTGTTCCATAGGTTATGATACCATTTGTGATTTCCTAGTCTATTCCATAGATTGTGATATCATTTGTGATTTCCTATTTTATTCTGTAGGTTGTAATACCATTTGTGATTTCCTAATCTATTCCATAGGTTATGACACACTACCATCGCTCTCTACTTCTATGCTCAACTCTTTCCATATTGAGTCAGAAACAGCTCTTTCCGATCGGTTTCTAAGTTTTTTGATATGCCTCCATCATTGTCTGAACATTTCTTGTGTCTGGTCCAATGAGGCACACCTTACACTTTCCCTACCCAGCCCTAGAAGTAATCAAGTATCCAAAGAATCTTGGTGTCTCATAGTAAAATACACACACACACACACACACACACACACACACACACACACACATGCACACATTTAAATATATAAATCAAGACCCAAGTGCTAGGTGTCCTCATTACTAACAAGAAATTGCTGCTCTCCAGCGACAGGGACAAGAATCCATATACAAATAGGTCCTTGTAACCACTGATTCTTTCTATTTCATTTTATTGAAGGCCGCATGTTCCTACTAATATATGCAATTCAACTATCTAGTTGATTCTGTAATATCTCTTTTTATATTGTAATTCTCTTTTCAGCTCTTAGAATACGTATTGTATTCTAGATATAAAATGTAATATATGGAATTATATTAAGAATCAAAGCTTATTCTTACTCTTAATGTATTTACTACTACTCAGTGGTCATAAGTGACCAGTTTTCCATCTGTGCTGACACTCCTGCTTTGTTTGGATGAGAATTATTTCACTTTGATTCCCACGCTGAGGGCTTGAATGAGATAGATGGCTCCGTCATCTTGCCTGGCCCCCGACACCTACTCCAGGCAATCATTCCATCCCTTTTCTTTTGCTGAAAGTTTGAAAACCCTTTTTTAGGTGTCCTCTCTATGAAACCGCAAAGATGCCTATATCTCAATCCCCAGAACCTACAAATGTTACTTTCCATTATAAAAGGAGCTTTTCAATGCCGGACAGTGGTGGCGCACGCCTTTAATCCCTGCACTCGGGAGGCAGAGGCAGGCGGATCTCTGTGAGTTAAAGGCCAGCCTGGTCTACAAGAGCTAGTTCCAGGACAGGAACCAAAAAGTTACAGAGAAACCCTGTCTCGAAAAATCCAGAAAAAAAAAAAGAGCTTTTCAGATGCAATTAAAAATCTTGAGACATAGACATGATCCTTGTCCTATCTTCTCTGTTGTTGTAATAGGACACTGACTAGAAGAAACTTGAGGGGAAAGGGTTTATTTGGATCACATGTCCCGAGCAGTTTATCTCTAAAAGAAGTTGGCGCAAAGGACTCAAGCCGAAGCACAGGCAGGAACCACGGGAGGAAACTGGTTCACATTCACCTACCTCTCTTACACTTGGGACCATCCATACTGGCCTGGCCCTTCCCATATCATCCAACAATCAAGACGATGCCACACCAACATGTCTGCAGGCCAGTCTGATGGAAGCATTTCCTCAGTCGGGTTTCCCTCCTCCCAGATATGTCAGCTTGACACCTAGATTAGCCATCATGATCTTGAATTATTAAAGCCCTTATAAGAGGGAGGTAGGAGTGCTGGAGTCAGGGAAGATTCAGGTTCAGTCCCGAAGGCTTTAAAGAAAGGATGCCCTGCCTGACCTCAAGAGTAGCTTTCAGAGAGAGACAGATTCTCTGCTTGGGTCTCCAGCCTGACAACAGCCTTGTTGGTGGCTTGATTCCAGCCTGGATTTGGACTTCCACTGTCTAAGCTATGAGACAATATTGTGTTGTCTTAGAGTAACTGAGTCTGTGGTGACTGTCACAGTTTGAAAGAAAACGCCACCCCAAAGGGGGTGGAACGATTGGGAAGTGTGGCCCTTTTCGAGGAAGGTTGTCGGTGTGGGGTGGGCTTGGAGGTCTCCTGTGCTCAAGCTACACTCAGTGTCACAGTTGTCTTCCTGTTGCTCACAAGCTGGAGGAGGACTCTCAGCTCCTTCTCCAGCACCACATCTGCCTGCACGCTGCCATGTCTTACCATGATGATGATGGACTGAACTCTGAACTGTAAGCGAGCCACCCTGATTAAATGTTTTCGTTTTTAAGAGTTGTTGTGGCCTTGGTGTTTCTTTGAAGCAATAGAAACCCAAACCAAGACCGTGACTTCTCACTAAACCAGCAGAATCTAATACAATCACTCTGCTCGGGTTCCGGTGCTCTACTCGCTCCCCTGTGCCTACGCTCCTCATAGTGCACTCAGAACCTGCTTCCGTGGTCGCCAACAGGGCTGCTTCGCTCACTCTGCCGTACCTCACCGATTTCAAATTACAAAATATGAAGGGGTGAGAAAAAGAGAATGAAGAAAAGAGAAAGGAGGGAGAGCCTGTTATGTTCCAGTCATCCGGGCACCAACCATCCACCAGCAAAGGTGTACTAGCTGTTTTTAAGAAGGAACTATTCTTGTGCTCTCACTCCAGGCCTTAGCTGTTGGTGCCCCTGCTGCTATTGGACCAAGGGAGATGCTTTACCATCCCTGCTAACACAGGACAAGAATAATTGCCACCCTTATCTCCCTTATTATAAAATATAATCAATCCCTTCTGTATATCCTACAACACCCCTGAGACTAAATGGGAACATAAATAATAAGATAATGACATACAGAGAGTTACTGACAACTACTCAACAGGCCAGTCTCAACTCAAGTTCTACTGAAGGATATTCCCTGCCTCGCTCCCTGCTACAACCCCACCACGTAATACACTATGAGTCTCCATGTCTCAGAGTCTGGGTCCAACTGATGTCACCTTCACTCGGAGAAAAGGAGAAAATTTTAACCTAGCCCCAGACTGGCACCCCTAACACTTCCCTTTCTACTGTGTAATTAATCACTTCTCAAAATAAAGGAACCCTTCCCATAGCTATGATCCGACGAAGGAACCCTTCCATAGCTATGATCTGACAAAGGAACCCTTCCCATATCTGTGACCTGACAAAGGAACCCTTCCATAGATATGATCTCTTCTGTGGTCCAAGTTAAACCATCTCACGGTAACTTTCCATCTGCAGTTGCTTTAAAGTCTGCATCAATCAGTTTGATATCTAACCAGCAGTGTTTCATGTACGTCACAGCCATGTCAACCTTAGTCTAATTTTCTTTTCATTCTAGCTGCCTACAAGATTTTAAAGCTTTGCAATCGAGTTGCAGTCCTGATGCTTAGTTACCCAACAATAGTACAATAACCACTGATTATTGCCGAGGACTGAAATGACCCCTTGACACAAACTGTTCCAGGCAGTACTACCATGTGGGATGATACCTAACCTCTTGCATCCCTTCCTAGTCCTAATCTTGCTACCCCTGCGTGTCCTGAAGCCAGCAGAAATCATCTCATTCTGCCCATCATTCTTGTTTATGTAAGTGGTTATAAATTCAAGTTCATAACACATTCCTATGCATGTTATAAGACCATCTTGTGCCAGGTCACAGGATCTTCTGGAACTCACAACCCAGAGCACATGTAAGTCGTTACATCATGAGCTTCCTGGTACTTGAAAGGCACACAGACTGGCCATACTTCATCTCCTGTGGCGATTGCTGTCCCTTCCTCCATCTTTTGGATGAAGGTCTGCAGTTTCTTCTTTCAGGCCAGAATAATCTTCACTCCAAACCTTTGCAAGGATAGCTGCATTTCCTAGAATCTAAGTGCATATCACCCTTGCAAATTCCTCCTCACATTGTGTTTCTTTGATTTGGAGACTGCAATTGCCCTATTGAAACCTCCGTACTGCTCACTTCATCCCACGGAGAGCCCATTTCCTTCATCTCGCTCTGTTCTATTTTCCCATAGCAACAAGCATTTTCAAAACTACCATTCGACTTGAGTGAATATAATTAATTTTATCCATTGTCTATTTCCTAGTTGTTCAAGTTTTCCAAGTGTGGGGATCTCTGGGTGTTTTTAATGGACTAAAGTATCTCATTGCCTAGACACTAATCAGGTACCACAAAAAAGTTACAACTGTGTGAAAGAAGGAATTCACACAATGCTGTGAGGAACACTCACGTTTATCTGTTCTTTTTTCAAATAAATTAATGAAAGATTAGAGAACATTAGTTATAAAATGTCACACTGCTTACAGTGGTTCAATCTTAGTTCCAGTCCAGGATTTTCTCCCTAGAGCTAAACTCTGCTGCACTATGCCTATTAACTTGTCCACTTTGCACAAGCTAGAGTTATCTGAAAAGAGGAACCTCAGAGAAATTTCCTCCATCACATTGCCTGTGAGCAAGTCTGTAGGTCATTTTCTAAATGATTGGTATAGGTGTGCCCAGCCCACAGCCCACAGTGTGGGCCAGTGCCACTCCTGGACCAATGGTCCTGAGTTGTATAAGAAAACAGGCTGAGCAAGCCATGAGAAGGAAGCCAGCGAGCGGTGTTCCTGCAGGGCATCCAATACAGTCCCTGCCTCCAGGTTCCTGCCTTGAGTTCCGCCCTGGCTTACCTCAGTAATGAACTATAATCTAAGGGGTGAAATAAGCCCCTTCCTTCCCAGGTAGCTTTTGGTCATGGTATTTTCTCATAGCAATAGGAACTCTAAGACATATACTCATGATGTTTGCCCGCACAAATGTAGGCGGGAACCCTAGCGTGGAAGACAGAACAGAAGCAAACTCAAATGCCAGGCTCAGCAATTTGGATCCTTCCCACTGCAAGAGCTGTATGTTGGATGGTGATGTAATTAGACATATCCCTTTGAAAGAAAATTTAAATAGCTGCCAACCAGAGCGGAAAAAACAAACAAACAAAAAACCCAGCCAGTTGTCAGTAGAGAAAAGCACCACACTTAATGGGACTTAATGCAGCTCCAAGATTCCCACGGCTAAAAACAGCTGATTTCCCTCCCATTCATCCGAGCCGCCTCACAGAAGAAGTCTGACACAGCATGACTAGTTGTGCAAGGACACTTTATTTCTACATACGAGAGAGTGAAGAACCACAAACAAGTGAGTTATTTGCCACTTGGGTGCAGTCACAGTTTTCAGCGGTATTCAGAAGCACCAGGTGGGAGAAACGGCTTTTCTCGAGGGACGGTTGGCACTGCCTGACAGACTGAAGCGCTGTCTGTCTGCTGTGAAGGGCGGGCTCAGAGTGTAGACAAGCTCTCAGTCCGCAGCACCTCACAGCGTCATTTCAACTGTACATAAGTGTACCACCTACAGTCCAGCTTCAGCCAACTGGCTAACTGGCCCCTAGGATACAACCTTTCAATCACACAGTCTTTGTTAATTATTCAGGGAGAATAAATGGTCAAGTGAGAGAGTTGAGGATAGAGAAATTATAAATAACATATATATTAATCAATAGAAATTCATTTTCATCACATAAAAGTTGCTATCATAAATACTTTTCTGGTTGATAAGTCTTAAAAATATACTTTCCATATAAATAATGTTAAATATTAATAAATAGGTTTAGATTTATAATTCAAACAGCGCTGGCAGGATTGTTCTTATTGGGCCGATTCCCAACAGCGAAACAGCACCGGCTCCTTTTCCGCTTCCTAAGGCTCGATTTTGGTGACAGTCGGTGCATCACTTTCATGAGTTCATTGACAGCTTTGCGTTGGACCTGCGGGTCATCTACCTGTCGATGGAAAAAAATGGAATTAACTCCAGGCATGCAAGCTATTGGGATATTCTTCTTTTAACACCATGATCAGTGAAAATGGAAATATTCCTTTTAAGAAAAGCAACCTTGTCTAACAATGTAATCCTGTCACTTGTAGTAATCACTTCTTCAGCAGTTAAGATTACAGGGGTCATTAGGTTGTACAAGAGGGAATGGGGTGGGTTATATCATGTATCTATCGCTAATGTAACCGCTACAGAAATCTCAAAATGGAACACTAAAAGGATTCCTGGATGGAATGAGGTTGGGAGTGAGTTTGCAGTGACCCTAAACCTGAACAGACACTTAATTTCCGGGAAGTTGCTTTCTGGTGAAGTGATTGGGGAGTGACCCTCTTATCTATAAGATCTACTACCTTATGCTTGTTTAGTTCTTTCTAGACTACAAAAAAAAATTCCTATGGTCAGTGCTCCCCTTGGTATAGCAGAATGCTTTGGAGATCTACCAAGGATCCCAGAGACCCAGCTGCTTGAAGGAGAAGGCCCATGGCTTTGGGAGCTAAGTCCCTTCAAGAGATTCAGACACTACTCATAGTTTGAGAGTTATCAACACAAATGGAATACTAAGGGGGAAAAAACCCAAGTCCAAAATAAATGAAAAGTATCATTTTAGATTTCTCCCAAATCAGACCAGTGTCATCATGTCTAGGATGGGATTAAAAATAAACACCAATTCTATTCATATTGGTACTAATCGATTTGCTGACAATGAGCACCTGTTATTGGAGGTGTAGTAGTATTTCCTGTTCTCTGCCTTCTATACCATTCGCTTAACTACTTAAACAACTTCTCCAGTCGTAGCAGGGTGGCCACTTGGGCAACTTCATGCTTAATAAAAATGAACCCCTTTTGTATGTGTTTCTAATGCTGGAAATACTCTGACTTCCTTGCTACACTTCCAAGAAGGATTCAGAGACGTGTGTGTGTGTGTGTGTGTGTGTGTGTGTGTGTGTGTGTGTGTGTTCCTAAAATGCATTGACAGTGCAACAAAACAGGACAAGAGTTATGAGCTTGCTCAAGATCACCCATAAGAAGCACAGCACCCAGGGTTTCCAGAGAATTACTCCAAGGCCTTAGGAATAACAAGTTTCTACCAGCTGTGCTGTGAAGACAAATTCATTTCCCAGTTCTCAAAACATTGCCAAGAATCCTAGAGGCTTAGCCATAGCTGAACAGCAAGACGGGCGTGGAAGTGACTTAGGAACAATGACTTTATCCATCTCTAGTTGTTGACTGAGATGTGAGCCCGACTCTGGTAGACCGAAAGCTGGGCACAAAATATAAGGCCACAAAACACAGCAAGATGCCTGTCCCTTTCATCTGAGCCCATTTGCCATTTAGAATGCCTTTGCCTTCGGGATAAAATTTAAAAAATTTAGATTTGTCTTTATGCTTTCAGGTTATCTTTCTGATTCTGGAAGCCATAAAGGCTTAAGGGTGGCTTCATGATAGAAAGTACTGGATAGGTGAAGCACCCCCATATCTGAAAGTTAATTGAACATGCCTTTCATAAGACATCCAAAGCAATCTTAACAAAGAGTGTCTACCATTCCTTCCCCTAAAAACAAAGTGGACCATAGATTGTATAGCATGAGAGGCTAACCAGAGACCAGGGGTAGGACACTACTTTCTCCTCTCTCATCCTCGTTTTCTACCTATGACACTGTGCAGGTTTGGTTTGGTTCTGACTAAGCTTCTGTAGTGATCCCAGCTGGTTCCTATCAAGGCGAGGAAACGGCAGCGGCAGCGCAGCCAGGCAGGTGAGTCATCCGGACTCACAGTTCCTTGTGGCCTGGCTGGGAGGAGGAGAGCGCGCAGCTTTCTCGCTCCCTCCCACTGCACTTTCCACTAACACACAGCCTCCCATCCTAAGCGAGAGTTTCCATCACACACCCAGGGGGACCACAGGGGCTCTGCTCACTGCTCCCCTCGGCTGCTTCCTCCTCACGCCATTTACCCACCGTGTGGGCAATGGTTTGAATGTCTGTGTTTTTCCAAAGTTGACAAAGTCCCTCCCAGCATGCCCGTAGTGAGGAAACATCTCAGACAGGGCCTCCTCTCCTAGCTTTATCAACTGTTCGGTAGCCAGTTTCTACCGTCTGATCATCCAGTACAGCACAAAACTCCATTAGCACAAACTGCCTCACCGGAATCTTAGCGATCTTCTCGAAGTCGTTCACTTTTGCCTCGCTGTTGTTGAAGAAGTTAGAGATCAGATCTGCCTTGATGGTGTTCATGCTGTCCTGGATGGCCTCGTGGTCCTTCAAGGCTTCAAAGAGTTTGAAGTAGAAGGAGATAATCTGACTCTCGATGAGTTTTGTGTCACCGTCCTTGGGAGACAAGAGCACAGAGAGAGTCTGATGGGAGCCCGTCCGCAAGAAACGACAGGGAGAATGAGCAAAAGGGACATCGGTTTTACCTCTTGCCAGTTCTTCAAGATCTCAAAGAGGAGATCCCCTCCTTCACCGACATCAGAGCTAGTCGAGTTCTGTGGAAAAGAGGAAATTTAATTTGTAATTAATTAGTTCACCAACTCTCCCGAAAAATATCTATTGAGTTTCATTCAATTCAGTGCTGGCAAGAACTGCTGATTTCGTGCTCAGCGCCTCCATTTACTTCTAACAAGGATCCCCAAAAGGCTTCATGGTAGATTTAGCCAAGGATTCTTTCATTCTTGCAGCTTTTAGCATTTACTAGTCTAATCTTGGATCGCAAGACCACAAATAAACTCAAAAATGCTGATGAGATTTCAAGTACCCCAAATAGCTGGAGTGAGCTAAAGAAAGTTGCTCTCAAGCTGAGATAGAAAACATCATCAAATTAATCCTACTGTGCACACTGCCCCCTTATGGCACAGTTTCTGTGACATCAGTCTGCACTCGTAGGTCCTGGCAGCTGCTTTAAAAGGTAGCTCCACACACGTGTGTGAGACACTTTGATTTGCACCGTGAGGATAAAATTGACTGTGAACGCTTGAACATTATGATGACAGCTATGTGTGTAATAGCATACGTTCGAGACAAACTATAAAATTGTAAGAGTAAAAATAATGTTCATTAGCCTTAGTTAATTTGAAAGGAAATCCACAAAAGAAAAAAATGTAAAACTCTAAGAAACATAACTCCTCTCAGGCCTCAGTAAACGGCTGGTTTCAGTGATAGTTCACTTGCAGAATTTCAAAACTCACTCTTTAGGGAAAAGTGTATGCAAGGGGTGGTTCTTAAGCAGAAACTTTAAGAACTTGGCCTTCTGTTCTTTTAAGCGGTAGGATGTTTCCCTGGGTGTTTTTAGTGGCAATATTCATCTCTCTCTCGCACTTGTCTCTCGCTATCGCTTTCACAGTAGTCTGAGGAATGAATGCTCCTTATCGTGAGTAAATGTTAACAAATTAATAACCACTGAATGGTAAGCATCTCATACTCATACTCTGCCCGTCTTCGGGAAGATTGTAAATGCCCTATCAGTCTCTATAGCAAACTGAACGAAGTCAAATCAATATCAAGATCATTAAGTCAAAAGGCTCCTCACCGGCAAATAGCAACATAACACCCCATCTTCTCAAAATGACTGTGGACCAGAGGCGCCACTGGAGTGTTGACAGTGGCAAGTCAACGCCAGTCATTTTCGATACAAGCATGATAAAAATTTATACTTACAAAATATTTCTTCAGAGTCTCTATTTCTTTAATGGGTGTGCCCTCGCAGTAAGAAATGGCCTGCGTGAGGCAGAGCAACAAAGCCAAGATGCAGCGTGTGGCAGTCATTGTCTCCGAGCAAGGCCAAGGCCGTGAGAGTCTGGAGCACCCGTATCAAGTCAGTGGGTCCAGGGGACTCTGCTGGCTTGTCTTCTCTAGTAGCTGATGGGCTGATGGGAGCTGTACTCGGCACCTCCCTTTCTGCCGGTATTTATACCTAATCGAAGGCTCCTCAGGATTACGTATTTTCACACGTTTTTTAAGATGAGATGGTGACAGATAGGCGGGGAAGCTAAATTACTTTGCATTATAACTCTGGTTTTGTGGCATGTCAGGGTTGTAGCTAGAGTTTCCTTTCGACTCCTTGGGCTCTCTGACGATGAGCCAGACCCGCTGTGCCCACCTGTGCCATTCTTGTGGGATCCTTTGAACTGCACCCCGTTCGGGACTGGAAATTGTTTTGACGTCTCCCCTTTCGGCCCTGGCGATGTGAATTCCTTGTCCACAGAGCACGGCATATTGAGCGTTTGTTTGTGGTTGGGAGCAGCTGAAAAGGGAAACTCTTGGGCTTCTCAAACCCCTGCAAAGGGGAAGCCTTCTTTAAAGTTTTCTTGCAAATGACCAGAAAGCAAGGAAAGCATACAGTTAAAAAACCACTGTGGCTAGGAAGCCCTTCATCAGAGTTCATTAGTAAAACACCTACCACAAGTTCTAAATCACCCAAGGTCCAACTGCCCAGAGCAAATAAAATGAAGGCAACATTTTATTATCTATAGGTAAGATAGAATTGTTCTCCATTAATAAAAGAAAAAATGCATGAGTAGTTTTATAAATGTTGTATTTCAACCAGCATATCTAAAGTAACATGTGCATCAAGACACAAGAATGAGTTTCCATTCCTCTGCCGTGAAATCTTTAAAACTTGGCGTACATCTTATACACAGAGAAAATCACTTCAGAACTAGCCATATTTCTAATGCCCATGGCCACATGTGGTTGAGGCCACCACACTGAATCGTCCAGCACTAAACACACAAAATAACCTTAATAACTGGGAAGCGTTTCCCCCTTCAAGTTCCAACAAGAAAATTCCCTTCCTTCGTTGATAGTGTATCTGAGTCAGCCCTTCAGGGTGGCAGAAGGGCCCTCTGCTCTTTGGTTCCATCCCCCTGGGATTTCTACTTTCCCTGCCTTCATTAGCCTATAGCGGTTGTGAGTACTGACTCCAATGCTTCACATTCGAGCTGTGGGGTCTTGAGTGAGCATCTTTATGATCTGTGACTCTGTTTCCTTCATCTGTATAGCAAGTTTAATGCTGGTATTTCCTTTCAGACTTCAGTCAAAAAGTTCAATCAAATGACCCATGGAAAGTGATAATAATTCACAATAGTCACTCCAAAAAAAATATCTATTGTTATTTGGAAATGCTGGATGGGCGACTGGTCCTTTCACGACACTCTTCATCTTGTTCACGCAGTTCCTTGACCTTGTGCTCCCTTTACCCTCATCTTGTGCACCTCAGAGTGGTACCCAGTTACCTTGGTCCAGATGAAAAGTCATCTCCTTGAGTTCTTTTCCAAACTTCCAGCTTCAAATCAATCTTACGTCATCTGTACTGGACTAGGACTCTGCCTATGTTCTCCATGGGATCTCAATTCCCCAGTCTCATACAGGAAGCATCTCTCCATGTATTTTCCCACTGTGGGCTGATTTCCTTATAATCAGAAAGTGTTTTACTGCTTCCATAACAGCCTTTATTTCCATAAAACATTTAAGCAAAGAGATTCTCTCTCTCTCTCTCTCTCTCTCTCACACACACACACACACACACACACACACACACAAATATGCATTTGAATGTTTATCCAAGAATGTGCTTGGATGATTGGAGACGTAGCTCAGTTGGTGGAATTCTGCTTGCACAGCATGCACACAACCCTGGCTGAAAACAGGCACGAAATGCAGGTGGAAGTGGACGCCGGATGAGCAGTTCAAGGTCATCTTCTCCTGCGGTCAGTCTAAGAATCATAAGAGTCTGTCTCAAATAAAACATAAAAAGTCTAGCCAGGTAAAGTGGTGTATACCTTTAGTCCCAGCAGTAGGGAGGCAGAGGCAAGAGGATCTCTGTGAGTTCAAGGTCAGCTTGGTCTACAGAGTGGGTTCCAGAACAGCCAGGGATACACAGTGAATCATTGTCTCAAAAAAACAAAAACAAAACAAAAAAATCATAGTGAGTTATTTGCCCTCAAATTTTTTTTATAACCTTATTCCCTCTAGTTTGTAGGAAACGGGTGTTATTCTCAATGCTAGGAAACAGCACCATGTCTCCTTAGCTAATACTGGCACCATTCTATGCTTTTTATTCATTTTTAAAAAGTATTTTTTTTCTCTCTCAGCATCAACGGGTGTAAGCTCCTCTTATTCCACATCCTCGGCAGCATGAGCTGCCCCCTTGTGCTTCTGATCTGAGCCATCCTGATTAGGTGTAAGACAGACCTCACAGTAGCTTGGGTTGGCATTTCCCTGCTGGATCAGGATCTTAAACATTTCTTTAAATGTTTCTCAGACATTTGAGCTTTCTCTACCGAGAATTCTCTGTTTAAATCTGTCCCCCATTTTTAATTGGATTATTCAGTAACAGTCAAGTGACTCCTAATAACATTCTGCTATACTCGTACATCAGTGTCTTGTTCATCTATCATCAGAGAAGCTTCCACTTGCAGCAGATGGGGGGAAAAAACAGAAACTCACAGCTAAACATTATGAAGAGAGGGGGGCCTTGAAACACACAGCCCTAAGTGGGATGTCTCCATCCATAAATCCTTTCAGAGCTCAAGAAACCCTGAGAAGGGGGAGGCAGAAAGGGAGTAACCAGAAGGAATGGAGGATACTAGGAGGAACAAGGCCATCTAAATCAGCCGAGCGAAGCTCAAATGAGCTCACAGAGACTGAAGCCGCAAGCACAGGGCCACTCAGGGGCCACACCTTTGTATATACACGCTATACTTGTGAGCAGTGAGTGAGCAGGTCACTGACATTCATTTTGCATGGAAAGTGGGCCCTTTTGTTCCCTCTAGGCTGCCGGGCTAGCTATGGCTACACCTGAAATAATCACACAGAAACTATATTCATTTAAACACTTCTTATTGGCTAATTCTTATCTCTTAATTTAACCCATTTCTATTAATCTGTGTATTGCCACATGTCTGTGGCTTACTAGCAAGATTCTAACCAGCATCCATCTCAGGCAGGAGATCCATGGCCTCTCTCACTCTGCCCTTCTTCCCAGCATTCAGTTCTGTCTACTCCGCCTATCTATGTTCTGTCCTATCAACTAGACCAAGGCAGTTTCTTTATTCATTATCCAATGAAAGCAACACACAAACAGAAGGACCTCCTACACCACACTCATGCATTCTCTTGGGACTCTTTTCCTTCTGTTGGGTTGCCTTGTCTAACCTCTATGTAGTGATTTTTTTGTTTTATCTTATTCTATTTTGTAATGTTTAGTTGTTTTCTCTTAGAAGCCTGTTCTTTTCTAATGAAAGACAGAAAGGGGGTGGATCCAGTTGGAATGCAAAGGTAGGAGCAGTAGAGGAAGGGGAAACTAATCAGGATATATTGTATAATATAAAAGAAACCATTTCCAATGAAATGGGGGAAAGAGTTAAACTACACAAACATGCAGTTAATAAGCTATAAGAAAAGCAAAAGAAAATATTTATGATTTTCAAATGTAATAAAAAATGAAAGAAATCTGAAATTTTCAGAGTTGACTTTCAAATTGAGCTGTGAGGAACATGGGGACAACCCTGGGCACAGGCTCTGCCATTGCTCCCTCCAAGGAGAAAGCAGACCAGAGACAATGTACAAGTCCAAACACGTCAATGGCTTCCGTCAGGCTGCTAGCTACCACTACACCCCTGCCAGTAGACAAACCTGGAGTCTCTGGAAGGAAATGTCAAAGCTATTTCTATCTGTATCTTAATTATTTCCCATGGAATACAGTATTGGGAGAGAAGAATTAAAAAAAAAAAAACAGGAGCAGTCAAGATGATTCTGTAGGTAAAGGGACTTGCCACCAAGCCTGAATGCCTGAGTTTGAATCTTGGGACCCATAGAGGGAAGAAGAGAGTTCTCAGCCCCACCACCAACACATAAGAAAAATAAAAAAATACTTTTAAAGAACTGTGGGATCCATCATAGGGCCTTGTCTGCACCCCACTGTCTGTAAGTTAAGAATTCCTATTGAGTAAAGATTAAAGCTATGCAGACAGTTCGGTCAAATGTGCAGGTTAGAAACGGCCTGGCTGAAACTAGGGCTCTAATAACCCTTAGCGTCATGATGAAACACAGAAGTGTGGAACTGCCAAAGCTGCAACGTTCCAGCCCTTCAATTCACGTGAAGACCCAGAAAAATAGAAGTGGCATGTTTAGATTCGTTCAGGTAGCTAATGAAAAGCTGGATCTAAAAGCCGAAGATATTTTCCTTAATCGGCCCTTTCCGTATTGATCAATTATACTAAAATTTATTGAACGCATTTCTAATTTCTGTGTTAGATATGCGAATTGAAATAGATAAATCCAAAAAAGCTTGGGTTTGCATCTTGGTTTTTTCCTGTAGAACCGGTGAGAGAGGAGCCACACTTGACCACTTTACTGAGAGTAAAAGCTGTGGGATCCTGGGCGCAGCCTTCCAGCTGACTTCACAGACATTCACACTGCCCTACCGCCAGGACTTCAGACCTGGAACAACGCACGCACAGTATTCCACTTGATGCCCTATTGTCCCCTTCTCCAAACTCCTGGTGATATTTACAAAGGGTCTCATCCTTCATGCGGCTCCTGTTCGGCCAGGTTGCCTATCCGGTCTTGGCATCCCACACCGGAAGTGAATCATCCACTTGGGTTTTCACTCAGGGGACACAGGAGTCTCTGATTTAGAATACTGTCACTCCAACAGCACATACTTTTCTCACCTTTTCCTGTCCTGTCAATTTCGCAAAGAAATCTCTCTCTCTGCTGCCTGTGAAACACCTTCTGTTGTACATGCAAACTAGAGGTTTCACGCCTTGCTAATCCGGCCGACACGGAACCTGTAGAATCACCCACCACCACGGTATCCTTCAAAACTTTTACAAAGCCACCGGGAGTCAAGGTGTGATTGCACTACTAAAACAGAGGGACTGCGGACTTTCTTTTTTCCTTTCAGTTAGAGTTTCTTTCTGAAAACTGGCGATGGTTGTGTCAGCAAGACTTCAACGGCATCTCCTGCGACCCCGCTCTGAGCAGAGTCAGTAGTTAAGACCAAACCTACATCCTGGCTGCCCTTTTCCCCTGCATCAGCAGCCACATCCCTGACACTCACAACCTGTTATCTCCTCCAGACCTTCACACAGATTTCTTCCACTCGCTATGAGTAAGTGTTGGATCCGTGTCCCCCGCGTTACTTCAGCTCCTGGAACCCTCCTGACCTCATAGCGGCTGAGCCTGCGGAGGAAGCGTGACGTACAGAGTGGAAGTCCACACGGAGTCAGGTTTTCCCCGCGATTTGACTCATAAATCCCATAGGCTGGAGAGTTTTCGGAGTCACCATTTGCTTTTGAAGACCATAAGGATAAATTTGAGGAATATGGCGAAAATATGATGCTTATGCAGTAAAGTGATCAGTTTACAAAGGGAATGCGGGTGTTGATAGTCATAGCCCTGACTTAAAGGTGTATCTTTGCTCAAGAAAACCGTGATGGGGACGCCCACTGACACAGTTTACCTGAGCTAATGGAGCTCACCAACTCAGGCCAGATAGGGAAGGAACCAACACAGGACCAAGCTAGACCCTCGGAATGTGATTGACAGTTGCTCGGCCGGCACACTGCAGAGCCACTGGCAGAGGCACCAGGATTTGTCCCTGCTGCTTGTACTGACTTTTTAGAATACATTCTCTTTGGATGGAGACCTTACTCAGCCTGGACATAGTAAGGAGGGCATTTGCCCTTCCTTGGAGCAATGTGCCTTGCCCTATCTGGGATGGAGGGTGGGTGGGGCAGAGGGTGGGAGGGAGTGGGAACTGGGATTGGTATGTAAATTAAGAAAGGATAGTTTGTTTTCTTTTTAAAAATACAATAAAGTGAAGGGGGAAAGCACTCACTGGGTCCTTGACACAGAGTTACTAAAGAAAGATGGAAAGTTGTGTTGAAAACATTTGCTTGTATCCTAATTTCAACCAATTAGTATGTTTTTGATAAGCATTTGCTATGTGCCTTACTATAGCTTTGAGGGTTGCAGAGAAGTTAGGTGAAAAAAGCTGGCTAAAACATTAGCTAATCTCTTGGCTCACAGTGGAGGGCAGGAAGCCTTATTCTTCCTGCAGGCGTGTGGCGGTCAGAGGATTTATTAGGAGCCTATTCTGTCCTCCCAACATGTGGATCCAGAGGACAGAAGTCAGGTCATCAGGTCTGGTGGCACAGTGCCTTGACCCGCTAGACCCTCTTGCCAGCTCACGGTTCATGTGTAGTCAGGAGCAAAAAGCTGACTTGGGGCTGGAAAGATGGACAGCAGTTAAGATCCTTGTCTCTGATTTCAGGTCCCAGCCACTATGTAACAAGGTGGGCGTGGCCCAGTGCATGCCTCTTCCTCCACACTGAGGGAATAGAAACCAGAGGACCAGTGGGGTTTGCTGGCTGCCAGCCCAGCTAGAAAAACACTAGCTTCTGCTGCACAGAGAGACCGCGTCTTAAAATAACTAGGCAAAGTGTGACCCCTCCTCTGGCCTCCACATACGCACAGGCACATATTTGCACACTCACCATGACATATATACTCACCCATGTGTGTGTGTGTGTGTGTGTGTGTGTGTGTGTGTGTGTATGTAATCCATGCTTGTACTCCTATGCTGTATTTCCCTTGGGGAAACCAGTGTCAGTAGATTCAAGGACTGGCCATTTCTAGGAGAGGAATGGTCTAGTCTAATCTGTTAGCGTTCTGGAAGCCTAGGAGTCCTCAAGGCCACTTTCATTAGCCAACCACAAGTTAGCAGAACCCCAAGACCAGGCCTGGGTTTCATAATTCACTGCACGGACTCAGAAAAACACGCCAGTTGTGATGATGGATTATTGCAGCATTAATATAAACCAAAATCAGCAGAGGAAAGAGCACAGGGCAAGATCCAGAACCTTCTAGGAACAAGCCTGTCAGCTGTCCTCTGCCGGGGGTGAAGTAATCACTTTCCCCAGTGATAATGTGTAACTATAGGCACCCTGTTGGCTCACCTGTTAAAGGAGATTGCCCATGGCCAACTCTTCTCGAGCTTGACCGCACAGACACAGCTGACTGCCTGATTGACCACCCTTAGGCTCCCCTGCTTCCACGGGTTAGTCTGACATGGTTGTGCACCCCAACTCCTATCTGTTAGCACAAGTCCAGGCACTTAGGTAAATGAGGAAATGCCAGGCTTTGGACTTGTGTCTCTGGGGTGAAGGCACACTTCCTTTTGGACAAAACGAAACCTTCAGTGCATAAGTCTGTTTTATTTTACTGTTTTCCTTTTTATATAGTTTGTTGCATATTACGTGAAGGCTTCCTTTTGCGACTTGATTACTTCATTCTTGGTGAATAGGAAGATGTCGATAAAATGTGGAGCTCATTTGGTTCATCCTGGATTTTCCCCCATAGACTACTTTAAGGAAGTCAAGTACATGTTTTCTTATGATTAGGCAAACACCTTAGTGATAGTTGAAGTCATTAGGGGAAAAGTCAGAGGATTGACAACATTGTTTCGTTTTAATTCAGGTAAGAGTTGATTAAATGAATTCAAAACTTGCTGAACTTTCAACTCTTCCATGAAATTCTGTGGAACTGCCAAAACCTGCCCTCCTCCACCAAACAATAGACTGGAGAAAGTGGCTGCGTCTCAGGTGTGATTTCCAATTAGGGTAAAAGTTTGCTTCTCAGAGAACGAAAGTCCTCGGGCTCTGAACGTCAAAAGATGTTGTACGGAGAGGGATGCACTGTGACAATGGGTGAGAACTTCCCCTAGAGACTGAGCAATGCTTACATTTAATTAGAACGTTTGTCCAGTTTTATAATGGTGTTAGAAAGTTTAAGCAGAGTTGAATAATGGATGTGCAAGGTTTTCTAGTTTGCCAGCTTGGCACAAACAAGAGTCACCTAGGACAGGGGATTCTCAACTGTGGTGCTGCCTCCATCAGCTTGGATTGGGCCATGTCTGTGGGGCTTTTTCTTGATTGGTGTGGGAGGGCCCAGCCCACTGTATGCAGTACAGGCACCTGGGCAAGGAATCCTGAGTTGTATAAGAAAGTAAGCTAAGCAAGCCATGGGAAGCAATCCAGAAAAGAGCATCCATCCCTCCATGATTTCTGCCTCTGCTTCTGCTTGAATTCCTGCCCAGACTTCCCTTGGTGATGGACCATGGTCAGGACATAAATAAACACAATAAAATCTTTCCTCACTCAAGTTGGTTTCAGTCAGTGTTCAGGCACAGCAATAGAAAGAGAACTAGGCAAATGTGTTTGTCTCTTATTATAATAAATACCTGAGGTAGGTGAACATTAAAACTTAGCTGGGCATGGTATCATACCCTTATAATTCTAGCACTCAGGAGGCTGAGCCAGGAGAGTAGCTGCAAGTTTGAGGTCAACCTGGGTTGCATAGTAAGAACCAGGAAATTCAGGGTTATCTCACATAACCCTGTCTCAAAAGCAAAGAAGAAACAAAGAAGAGAGCTCTATTTAGCTCACAGTTCCAGCAGCCAAAATTCCAAAAAAAACACTGCTGGTTCTTGCCACCCTCTCCCCTCCTTGACAGGTAGCAGGTGGCAAAAGTGGGAAAACGAGAGGAGCCTGGAGCATCTTGGCAAAGAAAGCCTGAAGGAGATGGGTTCTCACTTCTCTTAAATGTTTGGAGGACCCCAGTTGGCCAAAGGGCCTCATATACAGCCCCTCCCAAAAGGTTCCATCTCCCAACAATTGCACTGAGGACCACCCTTCCAACACACGAACCCTCAGGAGACACCCTTAAGCCATAGAGAACTTCTGGCAAATGTGCTGCCCTCCTCCTAGCCATTTTCATAACTCCTGCTCTATCTAATTTGCAGAACATATATGCTTTGCTTTCCCAAACTTGCTCAGGAAATTATCAGTCAAAACAGAGCTTCTAACATTAATACAAAGACCACAAAGTCTATGAAAAGTGGATATTAATTATACTCCAGCAAAACAGAGCTTGGGAAGAATTATTTGGGTGCCCCAATGTTTATGCCAGTAAAAAGACTAATGCCTAATATCAAGTAACAACTACCTATGAAGTACTTAAATAGACCTTTCCCACTCATTTAATTCTGACAACTGTAGAAGACAAATTTCATTTCATAGATAACAAATAATTAAAGCTCAGAAAGGATGAATAACTTACAAAAAAAATCAGCGAGCTAACAAGAGACAAGGCTAATGTGGCTCAGACTCTACTGGCATCTTGACCGCCCCATTCCAGCCAAGCCAGTGACCTTGTCTTTAGGCCCAAGAGCTCTATGTATAAATATAGTGCTGGTGGTCCTTAGTTCATGTATTTAAAAACGACTGTCATTAACTTTATCTGTTAGACAATACATATAAGGAATCTGGAAGAGCCCATAGATGGGCAACAGAGCTAGAAACAGCCAAAGACCATCTATCCCAGACACTCTCGGGTCTCAGGCCCGTGGACATCAGCCCTCCCGTAGGGCACCGTGCAGGAAGAAGTGAATGAAGTCTAATGCTTATGTTCTCATCTTTGTGTCAGTGTGGTCCAGGAAAGTGTGTCTAGTTGACTAATCATGGATCAGTTGGCCATCAGAAAAGTAGCTGGTGGCAGATCTTTTAGACACCCACCCGAATTACACCTGCTGAAGGTGATAAGATTCCCCAAGAGGAAACAAGGAAACAGAAGGATGTTTGGTTGCCAAAAACATTGGGAAATGAACTAATACAGTTTTTAAATGACAAACTCAATCCTTTGGTAATTTTACAAAATATCTTTTTATTTCTTATTTTTTGAGATATGATTATTTTATTCTCCCCTTTCCTTTTCTCCCTGCATACGCTCCCTGATCTTTCAAATACATGGCCTCCTTTTTCATTAGCTGTTGCTAATGAAGTTTGCATGGTACCAGAAGCATTCAGTTCAGTTCCAGATCAGGAAACTCTAAGATCTGTTTCTGAAGTTTGTTGTGTTTTTAGCAATAGAGACTTGCCTTCTACCCCTGGGAGACTACCAAGGGCAATAGCAATATGGTGTTATGTTTGGGGAGTGTCTTGGACAACCCTGACCACCAGCTCAAGAGAGGGCTTTCTATGTCTAATATTTGAGTTTTGTTAGGTTATCTTTGACCTTAGATGGATCATTGTCAGTCCAGGCGAGAAAATTTCACTTAAACTATATATACACACACCAAGTTATGTGTATTTTCCTTCTTAGTTAATAGTGTGATTCCATATGAGTTTTTCAGATGTCTTTACTGTTGATAGCTTGTTGATAGCTTCACATGCTTAACACTGAATTCAATCCACGGTCCATCATAAGCCTTGCATGATGGTGCAAGTCTTTAAGTCCAGGATCAGATCAGCAGCTCAAGGTAATCTTTAGCTCCTTTATAAATTTGATGTTGACTCAGAATATATGATACCCTCTCTCAACATGTATGTATCTGTATATGTACGTATGTATGCATGCTATCATTGCCTATTCAGTTTTATATTATTCTAAAACCCAATTGCTTCAGAGTCACTATAGTTTTGATGTTTGTACATATATTTTCCTTTGAAAATTTCCTTCTTGGCCTTGAAGGGTTCATCCACTGAAATAATTTACCTGAGCTAATGGGAACTCAACAACTCCAGCTGATCGGGAAGGAACAAGCATAGGACCAAAATAGTTCCTCTGAATGTGGTTGACAGTTGTATGGCTGGAGCGGACTGAGAGGCCACTGGGATTTATCTCTACTGCATTGGGGGTCCTATTCTCTTTGGATATATACCTTGCTCAGCCTAAATATAGTAGGGAGGGCCATGGACTTTCTACAAAGCAATGTGCCTTACTCTCTCTTAGGATTAGAGAGGGGTGGGGTGGAAGGGTGTGTGCAGGGAATGGGAGGAGGGGAGAGAGTAAGAATTTGGACTGGTATTTTTCTAAAAATACATCTAATAAAAAATAATTTCCTTCTTAAGACTCTTTTAATTCAAAATTTCCTTCTTAAGACCTTTTAGTTCAAGAAGGCTATAGATCACACTATATTTTCATTTTATGTCCATCTACCTTTTTTGAGATAGTGTAGCTTAAACTAAACTTACTGCTTTTAAGATTCATTTTTATTTTATGTGTAGAAATGTTTTTCCTGCATGTATGAGTATGCACCACTTGTATACCTGATGCCTGCAGAAGCCGGGAGAGGGCATTGGATCCTCTGGAACTGGAGTTATGGACAGTCGTTAGGTACCATGTATGCACTGGGACCCAAA
Organism: Microtus pennsylvanicus; assembly: GCF_037038515.1. Lineage (NCBI taxonomy): Eukaryota > Metazoa > Chordata > Mammalia > Rodentia > Cricetidae > Microtus > Microtus pennsylvanicus. The sequence goes on from NC_134598.1 coordinate 3,319,219, forward strand.
CCCAGGCTCTCGGAAAGAGCAAGTGCTCCTAACCTCTGAGTCATCTCTGCAACTCCCATCAAACCTTCTAATTTTATTTTTTTAACATCCTGATGTATTTTTTTTTTCTGGTTTATTCTCTGAGTTGCTTTTTTTTAAATGATAATTTCTCTAATTTCACAGAAGATGGAAATTTAAAGTTTGCTCCCACTCTTCATTTTGACAGATATGATGCTAGCCATCTTTGATCTTCTTCAAACCATCTAGACGTCTTCTTGAAATGACTTCTTATTCCAAGCAACTCTCAACATAAAATGTGGCATCCCGCACTGGATAACATATGACTTTCTTTATTTGAAAATTAGAGACATGATTTTCTAATTAGAACATAGATCAGAACTCATTACAATGTTTTCAGGAAGTTTATTAAATAACAACAAAAGCCCTGCATTCTGTCATAGGCTCTTCCTTTAAAACAATAAAATAAAATCAACCCCAAGAGAAGAAATCTAAATGCCATATCACAAGATAGTCTATACTTCCGCCAGGAAAGGGAAGACTCTTGAGAGTAGGTAAAATTTCTTCACACCCCAGGTGGAGTTTGAAGCTTTTTTTCTAGCTGGTTTTTTTTTTTTTTTTCAGGAAGCTTGTCAAGCTTCTGTGCTATTGGCCTGTGGTCAGGGACTTCCCCCAACGTGCCTCCCATCTCTTGACAATGAGCAGAAATTTGGCCTCTTAGGTTTTCTTTGTAGTCACCTGATAGGATTTCCCAGGACAGAGGTGTCAAGCCAGCTTTGATCTGACTTCCCATCTCCTTCCTGTGGGTCACCCTGAGAAGAAAGAACTTGCTCTTCTTCCCCCTTCAGACACTCACGTCACTTAGCTCCCCGGTGCCACCTGATGCTTCCCACCAGCTCACAAAAGCTCCTGCTTGAGCAGGAAGCAGAGGCCTTTGTGGACCAGATGCTCTGTCACAGACTCCAGAGGCTTCTTTCCCTTCCTCTTGTTTGAATAGATGTCAGCCCCCTGCAGAGTTCCCGGACTTGGAGTTTCTTTGCTATTTCTGTATCTTCCTTTTCCTGAGGGACCCATGCAGCCTCTGAAAACACAACATACAGGAAAGAAACCAAGTGGACGCAAACCTCAAAACAAATTCAACTTCAGCTTCTTTATAAAAGAATAAAGTCCGAGGTATGCTTATACACTTGTCTCCCTCTGGATGATAATGTCCTAGAGAGTAGGCACAGACTTCATTCTACACCAAAACGCCAGTCTGGGGCCGTGCACAGAATACCTAATACCTCCGGATTAAGTCCCAGGCCTGGGCAAGTACCATGGTTCTCCTTCATGGTCAATTTGACCTGGTTTGAAATTGCCTCGAAGATATGCCTCTAGGAGTGTACACAATGGTGCCTTCAGAGACCCTTAGCTGTTGGGGGGAGTTCCACCCTGAATACAGGCCATACCACCCATGCACTAAGAGGCCAGACTGAACAAAAAGGGGAAGCAAGCGGAAGCTAGCTGAGCCCCAGAATTTTTCTCTCTCTGCACTGTAGTTCAAATGTCACCTCACGCTCAAACCCGCCAGACCTTCCATTCCGTCAGGTGTGTTCCCTCAAACCCTGAGCCAAGGAAATCCTTCCGTCTTTGTGTTGCTACTGCAAAACATTTCGCCACAGCAATAAGTAGAGTAGCTAATTCCCACACAATGAAGTTAGCGCTCCAAGCTCAAAGATCGCCATGTAAAGCTGTAATCCAGTGCCAAACAACCCAGAAAACAAGGTTTTACTTAACACTGATTTTAACCCAGCAGAAAGATTTAGCCAGAGAAAAGTAAATAGCTAGAGTCCATTAGAGGCAGTGGGTTACTGTAGCTTCAGCAATTACGGCAGCATCAGCAAACCCACTAAAATCTTGTGGTACTGTCTTGGTTATTCCTGAATATTCTCTTCAGTTTCCATTATATCCCCTATGTTCCACAGCTGGTGTTAGTTCCCTGACACTGTCACCTGTTGGGATGGAAACTTCAACAATGCTGTTTCCAAGAGACAGGTTTATTGGAAAGACAGAGTCATCATGAGTAATAGACAAAGGACCTCAGGAAAAGCTGGAAAATGTACACACAGTATTGGCAGGGTTGTGCTCCTGTCTCCCCCGTGTAGTGGTACTGGTGAGAGGTAAATCTCTCCTACCACTGGGTGCCATTCCTTGGGAGAAAGTGGGACATCAAGACATCTTTCCATGACTCCATGCTTTGTCTACTTCCAAGAATAGACTTTCCTTCTCATTGGCAGTTTGAAACCGATAACAAGTGCTGATTGAGATCCATCCATGTCATATGTACTCATGGAAATGTAAATCAAGACAGCAGCAAGGGTCCACCACTCACCTCTTGGAGTGACAGACTCCAGAACACAGCACAGGGAACTGACCAGGAGACAGAGCTGTCAAGCAAGGTGCCACCTCATTAGAAGACAGGTTGGTGGTCTCCGACGAAACTATATACACTCGGACCATATAATCCAGCAGTTGCCCCTCCCTGTGTTTCCCTCAGATGTGTCGAGAGCTTATGTACACACACACACACACACACACACACACACACACACACACACATGCTCGCTCGCGCACATGCACACACCATACCACAGACTTGCACATGTATTTATAACAGGTTTTTCAACACGTAGAAGCAACAAAAAATTGATTGAGTGTTTAAAGTATAAACACATATCCCCAAACCAGAGTCATTTTCGACATTAATATGTAAATGCAACATGTTATCTCAGCTTTGAGGGTTTGTCATATAATGTTTTGCATAATGTGTAAATATTCTCCCTCTGAGATATATCCTAAGTCCAAGGTCTCTATTTATAAAGATAGGAATGTATCTTATTATTAAAAATATATTTTGCAGGGCTAAAGAGATGGTGCAGCCGTTAATAGTACAGACTGCTTCTTCCAGGAGATCAAGCTTCCCAGCACCCACATGCTGTATCACGAACATCTGTAACTCCAGTTTCTTGGGATCTGACATCGTTTCTGACCTCTACAGGCACCAAATACATATAGTGCACAGACATACAAGCAGACAAAACACCCATACACATAAAGTCAAAATTGATTTAAAATTTGTTGCTTTTAAAGATTTAATTTATAATTAGTGCTTAATGATGGTACATATTTATGGATTACAGAATATTTTAATATATGCATAAAATGTGTGACAATCAGATAGGGATTAATTTTGCATGGATGTACATGTATACATAATCCCAAACATTTATCATTTCCTTGTGTTGGAAGCATTCCAAATCCTCTCTATTACCTTTGCTAAATCAAAATTTTATGAAAATATTGCCTTAATAATAGCATCATTATCCATTAAATGCATATGCAAAACTGAATTGTTCGTTTTAAAATTGTGTGAGCCAATATATAGTAATTAAACCATTATCAAAACCACACGAAAAGTAGCATAATTGTTATCCCTCGATGGGCTAAAAAGTTTAAATTGCCTTTATTCATTAATGAGCAAGTAACAATGCCCAAAGTCAAAGTCTGAGCATGATTCCTGCAAGTAAATTTACCGTAGTACACATCTGTCAAACATATATGTACGTATGTCTATTTACCATACTACACATCTGTCAAACACATATGTACGTATGTCTATTTACCGTAGTACACATCTGTCAAACACATGTGTACGTATGTCTATTTACCGTAGTACACATCTGTCAAACACATATGTACGTATGTCTATTTACCGTATTATACATCTGTCAAACACATATGTACGTATGTCTATTTACCGTAGTACACATCTGTCAAACACATATGTACGTATGTCTATTTACCGTAGTACACATCTGTCAAACACATATGTACGTATGTCTATTTACCGTACTACAATCTGTCAAACACATATGTACGTATGTCTATTTACCGTACTACAATCTCACTCTTGTATTTTATACTCCAGTTCTATTCATTTTTCATAGCATACTGACCATCTTTCATCTGATCAGCACTAATGTAAAGATTAATTTTTAACTCTTTTAATACCATATCACCACTCACCTTTGAGTGGGAGTCATTGCTCACACTCCAGTCTCAGTTTTGCTGCTTCCAGATACTGGTAGTTCCTAAATCCCCATCTCCAGGAACAGTCTCCCTCCAGAAACTCTGGTCCCACACTTCTCCTATGAGCATAAAGAACAAAATCATGTCATTTGTGAGGTAATGGATAAAGTAGACATCATCAATCATATTAAGTAAAACAAGCCATAATGAGATGAACAAATATCACCTTTTTTTCTATATGTGGAGCCTAAAATATATATGTAGGTCTCTATGTATCTATGATCTATTATCTACATTTATCTATCGTGTGTGCACATGTGTGTGTGTGTTGCATATATATGAAATGACAGTAGAGGAGGATTATTTGGAAAGTGAAGGGGAACTATCAGGAAGATGTATGGGACTCCAGGAGGGTGTTACTAATCAATTTTAAATAAACTAAGCACATGGACTGCGCGCGTGTGCGCGCGCACACGCACGCGTGCACACACACACACACACAAATGATTTAATTCTAAGATCTTAGATTTTGCTAAAAAAAAAATCCAAATCAGAAATTTCAATCATGGTCTAAGAGATAAATATCCTCTCTCTCTTTCTCTGATTTTCTTCGCACAGAAGAAATATTGGCCATTTCACAATTTAAGTGCTCCTTCCAGAAATAGAAACTTAACTGTCTGCACCATAAATAATTATATTTTGTTTAATTTTTAATTTTACTAGAGAATAATTATTATACAAAATGATGGATTTCATAGCAATATTTTCCTGCAATTACTTTGACCATATTTACCACTGTCATCCTTTCCCGTCCCCCATACATTCTCCTGATAGTTTCCTTTCACATCCCACATAATCTTTCTCTACTCTCATGTCATATGCATGCGATAAACAGATGACAGATGATGATGATGATGATGATGATGATGATGGAGATAAATAGATGGATGGATGGATAGATAGATAGATAGATAGATAGATAGATAGATAGATAGATAGATAGTAGATAGAAGGATGATAGATAGATAGTTGATAGATAGAGAGACAGACAGACAGATAGATAGATGATAGATTATAGATAGATAGATAGATAGATAGATAGATAGATAGATAGATAGATAGATAGATAGATAGATAGATGATAGTAGATAGACAGATGATAGATAGATAGTTGACAGATAGACAGACAGACAGACAGACAGACAGATAGATAGATGATAGATTATAGATAGATGATAGATAGATAGATAGATAGATAGATAGATAGATAGATAGATAGATAATTGATAGATAGATGCTATATAGATAGATAATAGATAAATTATAGATAGATGATTGATAGATAGATTGATTGATTGATCGATCGATCGATAGATGATAGATAGAGAGATAGAGAGATAGATAATAGATAGATACATAGATGATAGATAGATACATAGATGATAGATAGATAGATAGATAGATAGATAGATAGATAATAGATAGATACATAGATGATAGATAGATAGATAGATAGATAGATAGATAGATAGATACATACATACATACATACATAGATGATAAAGAGACAGACAGACAGCTAGATAGCTCATAGATACATCGATGCCTACATGGATAAACAGATGGTACATAATCAGATTCCACATAGAAGAGAAAAACTGATATTTGTCTATCACATTGTGGCTTGTTTTACTTCATCCATTTCATCCACTACCCTTCAAAAGACATAATTTTGTTCTTTTTACGGACACATAAATTTTCATTGTGTCCACATCCTGGATTTTCTTTATCCATACATCTGTTGACAGATATCTGAGTTGACGCGTCTGTGCACATATCTTGGTAGTATACCGCCTCTGGTTCCTCTGGGTATATTCCCAGGAATGGTATTGCTGAACTACATGACAGTTCTACCTTTAGTTATTTGAGGAGCTCCATACCAACACTCATTCTGGACCAATTTATATTCCTACCCAGTGTTCGTGGGTTTTCTTCCCCATGGCACAATCAAACCAGAAACTACAGTTCTCAAAACCCTCTTCTTTGTGCATCTTCTAAGAGTTGACTATTCAAGACATTTACAGGAGACTGGGAAAGAAGTGAGGAGATGGTATGCTTCCCTGGAAACAGACACACGGACAGCAGCGAGATGGAGGAAGAGTGGCCTCCTGAGGAGTGCCTGCCGTCATCCTTCCTATCAGCTTCCCATATGGTCGTGAGGGTCACCTCGACTTTTCAGAGTCACGAAGAGCAGTGTTGTAGTTGGCACTGCAAGGGACAGCTTGCCTGACCACGTCTGCCATCTGGTTTGCTTCATTGAAATTTTGCATGCACGGTGGAGCTTGAGAGGTTATTCTGCATTTAAGAGCACTGGCTGCTCTTCCAAAAGATCCGGATTCAATTCCCAGCACTCATTCACAGCTGTCTCTAACCCCTGTTTCAGGCACCCAATGCCCTTTTCTGGCCTCTAGGATGCAGCAAACATGTAATCCGCAGACATACGTGTAGGTAAAACACCCATACACATAAAATAATATGAAAAATAATTGTTTAAATATGTTACTCATTTAATCCCAGCATTCGGGAGGCTGGCAGATGGATTCAAGGCCAGCCTTGTCTACAAAGTGAGTTCCAGGAAAACCAGAGCTGTTCCACACAGAAACCCTGTCTCAAAAAAAATTTTTTAAAAATGGTGAGCACACAAAATACCTTCTGTCTTCCCAGTCACATCCTAATGTGTCACCAGAGGAAGCCCGCTGAGCAAAGTCAGGGTCAAGGCAGATCTCACAGTAGCTGTCCCAGGGTCTCCTCAGACATGAGCCTCTACTCCAGACTTCCTCTGTGTCCTCTTTCCTGGTGGCTTCAGCCGTCGCCAGTCCTCTGAAAGAAAAGCTGGTTTGTCTCACTCTCTTAGATCTGTCCATTTTTGCTCCTGATCTAATACTTTTAACCCCTACTCATCTGTGGGAATGGGCTTGTTGGTCTTTCTTAAATACTGGCTGCTCCCTTAGCATCTCCGTGTCTCTACTGTGATCCTCTCAACTCCATTGTCCAGGAAGTCTTTCCCCAAAGGTAAGATGGTTACAGTGTACCCCTTTTCCAATGACAGCTATCTCCTACTGCAGAATCTGGATATGAAGAGAAAGACAATCCTGGGCTGCTGCCTGCCTCCTCGCCATGTTCTCTGACTCACCTGGAGCTGCAACAGCAGCAAGTACCCAGCCAGGGCTGAGCCTTCCATCACAGCGGTCTCACCCTTCCTAAGGCTATGACACCTCAGGCTGTGGAGAGACCAACCATAAAATTATTTTCAGTGCTACTTCATAACTGGAATATCGCTACTGTCATATATCATAATGTAAATATCTGATTGCAAGATATCCTATAGGCGACCCCTGTGAAAGGGTCATTTGATTCCCAGAGAGGTCGTGACCCACGGGGTGAGAATCCCTGTTCTGTCACCTTGTGACTTCTACTCTTTAGGGCTCAGTTTCGACAGCCCCTGTTTCGAGAAGATTTGCTGATTCCCTCTAGGCTGAAACGATTCTTGGCCACTGTGTCTCCACAGTACATTTTCTAAAACTCCATCATAGCCCTCAGCCTGTGATCTGATCATTTTGTGTCTATGTCTATCTTAGCCACCAACCTAGAAGATATTTTGGCCCCAGAAATATTATTTTATTCTCCTTTGTATCTCTAAATCTATCATAGTTATTGATGTGTAATGGATGCTAAATATAATGTGTTATCAATGATTTATGCCTGAACATGAGGATTTTAGGAGAGAGAAGAAGCAGAGTCAGGGGAGGGAGCACCACTGGGGGCCACTGGTTTGACCTGTGACCCTTCCTCCCCTTTGGGAGTCTATAAGCACTCAGCCTAGACTCTGGCTTCACCACACACTTCTCCGTGTTCTCGGCTGGACTAGCCACTTCTGAGACATCTTTTTTTTTTAAAAAAAAGATTTATTTATTATGCATACAATGTTCTGTTAACATATATACACCAGAAGAGGCACCAGATCTCATTATAGATGGTTGTGAGCCACCATGTGGTTGCTAGGAATTGAACTCAGGACCTCTGGAAGAGCAGCTAGTGCTCTTAACCTCTGAGCCATCTCTGAGACATCTTAATTCTGGACAACTCCCCATCTGGACTCTTCCCCACCAGGGGACGCGGTAATGAAGTGGTCAATAAGGACATCGCAAATGTATTATCCGGGCATTTTGGCAAGAAGACACGACACAGGTGACCAAATTAACAATCTGGCTCAGCTGAACGAACACTCCCACCTCATCATCCCTACTCCAGAAACGACTTGCAAACGATCGCCATTTTCTAGAAGCCACACTAGAGGCAATGATTGTTTTAAAAGGCTACCTCAATACTATTTTGTTCACAGAAAATATATTTTAAACATGACCTTTGTGTTTTTTAGTTCAGTTTGGAGTGTGGCATTAGGGTATCGCATCCATTTAATAACAGTTTAGAGTTATATAGCAAATAATTGGTTTTTTTCTGATATAGTAACTTCCTTTCTTCACTTTCAGTTACTCACAATTAACTATAGTCTAATACTTAACAGGAAATAAATTAAAACCTTGAAGTTTTAAATTGTGTGCCATCCGGAGTAGCACGGTAAGCTCTCAGACCGTTCTCCTCCACACCGAGGGATATGAATCATCCTTTTGTCTAGCACATTGGCACCGTGAGTGTCGCTTGTTACTCATCAGTAGCCATCTGAGGCATCAGCCTCACTGGGCCTACCTTCAATGAATCCTTAGTTAATCGGCCCTGCCCCCAAAGCACAAAACTGGCGCTGCTAGCGATTTTGATTTGCCCAAGGAAAGCCCATGACGTGCTATCCTTCATAAAAGATGAAAGAGCAGAAAAACATTTTGATACACAGTCTACCTTCACATAGACAAAATAAATCTTCCTTCTGTTGAAGTTGATTTTCTTAGCTACTTTGCCATAGCAACAGGCAGCTGAATAGCATGTGCGTATGGCTGGTTTGGCTGCCAGTCGGGTTTCTATACAGTGGCTAGGACAAGAAAGTATAACAAGCCAGGAAAATGAGTTGGGGACTCTTCCTATGTATCAGTTCTCTTAGCAAATGTGTCCTGCAACAACTACATGAAGTGTGTGCTTGTTCTTTACCGTTTCATTAATGAGCACTGAGCGTTACACAGAGAAAATGTTAGAAATAAGAAAAAAGAAGAATGATAAGGAGTTTCTTTGTGTCTGGATTGCTTCAAAGAGAAAGACTGCCTATGCCGGGAGTGGATCTCAGAGCAGAGGAAAGTGGGCTGGCTGGTTACGCAGAACTCTGAGGAAATACTCTTAAAGGCAGCAGGGGTAAGCAGACGTGGGACTGAAAGGGCTGAGCGTCAAGATGGGTGAGGTGGGAGCTCAAGACGATCCTGGACAGCTAAGTATGAGATTGGCATTGCCTTCCTTAGAATATAATTAGCATGGGTGTTTCTGGTCTTAGTCATTCTGACTGGGGTAAGATGGAATCTCAGAGTCATTTTGATTTGCATTTCCCTGATGGCTAAGGAGGCTGAGCAATTCCTTAAGTGTCTTTCAGACATTTGAGATTCTTCTATTGAGAATTCTCTGTTTAGATCTGTACCCCCCCCCATTTTAATTGGATTATTTGGTATTCTGATGTCTAGTTTCTTGAGTTCTTTATATATTTTGGAGTTCAGTCCTCTGTCCAATGAAGGGTTGGTGAAAATCTTTTCCCATTCAGTTGGCTGCCATTTTGTCTTATTGACTGTGTCCTTTACCTTACAGAAGCTTCTCAGTTTCAGAAGGTCCATTTATTTATTGTTACTTTCAGTGTCTGTATTACTGATATTATATTTAGGAAGTGGTCTCCTGTGCATTTACCTTCAAGGCTACTTCCCACTTTCTCTTCTATGAGGTTCAGTGGGGCTGGATTTATGTTGACGTCTTTGATCCATCTGGACTTGGCCTTCCCTTGTAATCAGATTGATGACTACCTTAATTGCCGTCATAGAAACTTCATCTAGAAACTGATGCAAAGATCCTCAGCTAGCACTGGGCTGAGTTCCCAGAGTCTAGTGTAAGAGAGAGAGAGAGGAGTGATAATATGAGCAAAGGGGTCAAGACCATGAGAGGGAAACCACAGAAACAGCTGACCTGAGCTAGTGGGAGCTCACTCACTCCAGACTGACAACTGGGGAACCTGCATAGGACTGATCTAAACCCCCTGAATGTGGGTGACAGTTGCATGGCTGGTCAGTCTGCGGGACAAGGCTTTATCCCTACTGCTTGAACTGGCTTTTTGGAGCCCATTCTCTTTGAAGGGATGCCTTGCTCAGCCTAGATATAGGGGGGAGGGCCTTGGTTCTGCCTCTAAGTGATGTGTCAGATTTTGTTGCCTCCCCATTGAAAGCCTTACCCTCTCTAAGGAGTGGATGAGGGGTATGAGCTGCGTAGAATGTGGTGGAAGTGGGAGAAGAGAAGGGACAGGGACCTGGGATTGCTATGTAAAGTGAAAAAAAGATTACTTAAAAAAGAAAGGAAGGACAGAAAAAAGGATATAGTTAGCATGTGAAGGACCTCACAAGGCCACTCTTTAACAACCCCTGCAGAGACAGTGGCTAGGGAGGACACCTGTATTGAACAGCCACTAGTTCAGACTTAAAAGATCTTTGTCTAAGTTGCAGAAGCTTTAAGAAAAGCCTTTTTAAAAAAAAATGTTTGATTTTCTTTTTCTGAAACTGAGTGGATATCTGAGTTAAATAAAACAACCACAAAATTGCATACTTCTTCCTGGCTTTGGGCTAATTGAAAAGGAAGACAAGGATGGAACACAGAAAAAAAAAATGAAACTATCATCCTACACAGATAACGTTGTTAGTGTAAAAGTCGGAGGATCAGGGAATTGGCTATGAGGTTTTGTCTCCTAGAATATCAGAAACTATACCTGCATGGCCTCACCAACATGACCACCCAAGGATGAACTGAAGAAGTTACAGGAATGTCCTATACCCTGATGAAATCAAGAGCACTTAAACTTCCTCCATCTGCATACCCAGATGTACAAGAGGACAGAAAAAGAAGATAGTCATGTAAAAGAAAGCCACAAGGGATTCAGCATAACAGGAGATGGTCGGGTCACTCAGAGAAATGGGATAAAGTTGAGGGGAAATGTTAAAGCAATAAAGTGGCTGACAGTGACAAAGGGCATGGTGGAGGTCAAAGGGCATGGTGGAAAGGTTTAGAAGTGGGAAACAGGTGTGAGATGCCACCAGGGAAGAGGACACTCAGAGTCAACATGGAAATGAAAGCCCGGGACTGAGTGGTCCCTTGAACTTCATGGGATATTTGTGTTAAAACAGGAAGAAAAAACATCATAGAATTACGCAAGTGGCCTATAGTGGTTGGCAAATCGAGTGTGGGAGCTCCTGATGGAGCATAGGATCAGGACGCCTTTCTTCATTCCCGCCAGAATCTCCCAGGGTGAAGGGATGGTGCTCACGTCTCCCAGAATGATGGAAACTCTGAGATGCTTCTGATCCACCTGGGAAAGAAGATGTCTACATCTCCATGGGTGCCAGACGATGGAACCATTGGTTCTTAAAAATGTCAAAGCACAGAGAAGGAAGAAGTGAGTGTGACCCCCTCACAGGCCAACAAGCTTGGAGCCAGAGAAAGCCATTAGAGCTGTGGGAGGGTCAGGAGCCTCTCAGTGAATGTGCTCACCTCAGGGAGAAGGAGCACACACTTTAGAGAAACGAGAGGACCCAATGTGAGCAGTAACCTATGTATAACATACCTTAGAACGTGGAACAATTAAAGGGCATGTGGATTCGTTATTCAGAAAACTACTACTGAGTAATAGGTAAAACCTGATTTCAAATATGATTCACTGTCTGCATAACACTTCTCCTGGTATGTTATTATTGGGAGGCACTCATAAATCCACATGATAGAAGAGTAAAAATGTATTGTTCTTTAAATTCTGGACTACCGTAACAACTGGGGGCTCTGAATAAAATTTCCTGTTACATGACCAATTTAAAATCTTTAGCTTTAGAACTTATTATTTACATGCTTTCAGAGAAGATCTTTTGAAAAGCAGCTCATACATTTAAAACACACTTGAAACATATTCCTAAATTCTTTTGAGTGATTCTTTCTTCTTCTTTCTTTCTTTTTTTTTTTTTTTTTTTTTTTTTTTTGGTTTTTCGAGACAGGGTTTCTCTGTGGCTTTGGAGCCTGTCCTGGAACTAGCTCTGTAGACCAGGCTGGTCTCGAACTCACAGAGATCCGCCTGCCTCTGCCTCCCGAGTGCTGGGATTAAAGGTGTGCACCACCATCGCTTATAGGACAAGCCTTTGATGAACTGAGCCATCTCCCGGATCACAGTTATCCCAGAATTTTTAGAAAGTAGACTTTCCTGGTGGAGAAACAAATGAAGAAAACTTATATGATTTTAAAATATAATTTCTTTTAATTGATGTTTGTGAAAATTGATTAGACTTTTAAGAATTTATCTTAGCTATTTTGATATTATAACTATAAAATACAAGCTGTGGAAATTCTACACTGCCTCTTTAAAACCCCAAATTATCTCCACTTTAACTTAGAATAATATTTTCAAGAATTTATAGAAAACGCAAGTAGCTTTCATATCTTGGACCTTTTTTCAGGTTTTTATGGTTTTTATGTATGTGTATACACCTTATCATTTTAAGAGCCATTTTAAAGTGAGATAAGCAATTGGATTATCTAACTTTTGCCACAGCAAAAGCTGAGTTCATGGTTCTCCTCTTTCCAAGAACTGGCCCCCGTGCAAGAGCAAGGTGCCATTAACTATCATTTCCACTGAGAGCCGAGGCTGTGGTTTTTACACTCTGCACTTTTTTCCTTAGGAGACCTTATAGAACAAAATTGTCACTCCTATAGTAAGTGAGTAATCCACCGACCCTGTGGTGCTGCCTCGAGTGGCTTTCTTCCTCGGTAGGAAAGAGTCTTGGGCCATTCCCGGGATGATGCATACCAACAGAAAAAAAGCGAATACTGTTGGCTTTTCTATTTTGTCTAGGAAATAGAACTCAGTTCTTCATTTGTGGTTAAAGACAAGTTACTGCGGTGACACACACCCATTCTTCATCCGACGAGTAAGCAGGAAACGGCAGCCTGAGGTGTAGCATTAATGAAGTTTTACACTCACTTTGTTTCCAAAAATGCAAAAGCTTAACCTAAAATAAAGTTCACAAGTTTATGAAGTTTTCTTCTTCTTCAAAACAATGTGTCTTACATTTAAAATGTTGTTTCTTTAAGCATTTTTCTTTTTGGAAAAAGAAAAAGAATCGAGGTTGGAGAGATAATTTATTGCCTTTTCTTGCTAAAGCCCTTGCTGGCCAACCATGAGGACCTGAATTGAAATTCCCAGAATCCACATACAACCCAGGCACGGCCGCATGCGTCTGTAACACCAGCACACCTACAGCCAGAGGGAAGCAAGAAACAAGAGAATCCCCGAGGAGCTCACGGGACCTATTAGGCAGGAGTGGAGACTGACAAAAGGGGCTCCTGTCTCAAAGGTGAAAGGCACGGACCAGCACTGAAGGTTTTCCTCTGACACACATGGAAAGACATGTGCACACACGTGGAAAGAAATATACACCCACGGAAAGACGTGTACACACATGGAAAGACGTCTACACCGCACATGGAAAGACAAGTACACACACACAGAAAAATATATACACACACGGGAAGAAATATACACACACGGAAAGACATGAACACACATGGAAAGATGTACACCACACATGGAAAAACATGTGCACACACAGAAAGACATGTACACCACACACACACATTTAAATTAAATTAATTAATTAATTTAAAAATTAATTAATTAATTTTTTTTAAAAAAATCCAATAATTGATTTGGGTTTGTTTTGAGATTTGCATACTGATTCTTTTATTTTCCCACTAATTTGGGAAAAGAGAATGTGAAAATTAACCTGTTTGTTTTCAGAACCAAACTTAGTTCCAGGGTCACAAGTAGAAAAAGCCCAGGGAAAGAAATTTGTGGCAGGGTTTAAGTCAGAAGTTCACAAGGACCTGGCTGCTACAGTCTGGGGAGCTCAAAGGATGGGAACACTTAGATCTTTCCAGAACAGACCTGTCACTCCTGCGCCTGCATTACTCTCGGTACAGTACGCGCGCCACTGTACCATACCCGCGAGCTGGGCTTGGGCCTGGAGACTGAAAGAACACACAAGAGACCTGGGTCATTCGAAAGGAGATCAGCCGAGTGCCATTTATTTAAGCTTAGGAAAAGCCTTAAATACCTAGCTGTTGCACAAGGAAGTCCCCCCAGGCAGGTGGGAAATTGCCACACCCAAGATGGACTAAACAATGCCCTATAGCTAATCACCAGGCGGGGCAGAGGGAGACAGAAACAAACAGGAAACACTGGCTCAAAAGGTCCTCACAATGAACCCCCGGAGCAGGAGTAGCCCCATGGGCCCTACACAGACCCTTCCTCCATGCCCGCCACTCTTCCCTATGAAGGCATTGCCGTTTAGCGCATGCACCAGTACAGGGCTTTTCAATGACACGCCTAGACTCAGGGAAGAGAGGATACACATTTAGTCGGTGGACATGGACAGTCCTCTGCACCTGAGGGGTCATTCTGTACTACTTCCTAAACAGAAATACCCTTTCCTACCCAACCTCACCCTCCAATGGCCAGAGTGATCACCGTTTGCTACTCCCGATAGAATGGTTTGATCTGGCTAACAGCACTCTTTATGCATTTAACATCAAGAACCAAAAACTACAGGGCAACCTGTGCCTCCTGGAGCAGCACAGCAGAGAAAGACTTCTTGCCCAACTTGTAGCTGAATATGATAATATCTACCCATCTAATTATCAGTTTATGAGAAATTCGGGAATTGGGTTGCAGTCAACATTCATTATGAGGAAAACAGCCGCAAAACTACGGGGTGGAGGAACTGGTTCCTTCAACAACTAAAGGAGAGAGAAGAGTTATAGGTCTGGAATTTCTCTTCAACAAGATCAAACACACAAAAAAATGATAGCATTTTCTATGTTATGGTATTAAATAACTATTCTTATGTGCATTGCTGTTCCGAGTGCTGGCGATTGGTCTAATTCTTATGTGGCAAGCATTTTACCAACAGCCATCTCCCTCACCCACTTTGGATTTCCTTTAAACAACGTTTCTTTCTACCTGTTAAAATAGTATACCTATTACCATTAACAAGCAAAGAAAAAGACGAGGACCTCATGCCTGTTTTGTAAAGCAGCAGCTGAAGAGACTTCAGGTCACCATGGCCGATGGGAAACTCAAGGAAGAAATTGAGACCGAAATCGATGGTCGTATCAATTTGAAGTTAGCAGACGCGATGGTTCTGTGGTACAGTTTAAGACTAAGAGGCATAAACCATTCATAAACTGATGAGCGCCTATTGCAAACAGCAGGATTTGTCAGTGAGGCAGAGGAGAGTCCGATTTGACAAGCAACAGTCAGTGACACAGACACACCTGCCCAGTTGGAAATGGAGGACCAAGACACAATTGACAGACATGTCCAGCAGCAGACACGAGGCGTCTGCTTTACCCTGGGGTATTGTGGCAGACCAAGAATACGTTTTCAGCTAGAGAGCCACAATTTGGTCCCACCACATCCTGTTACTACAATACGCTTCTCTGGTTCTCTCACCTCCACTTTCCATTCGGCTACTGGACACAAAGTGGATGATTTGTGAACACACACATCGTGTATTTAGTGTTTAACTTACTGGCTAATGTTCCTGTTGGGCTGGCATCAGGGGGAGACATTCTGTGGGATGTGCTAGTCCTATGAAAACGTCCCCTTTTTCTGTTAGAGGCATGTTTATTTAACTCTTTTTACTTTTGCTTTATTTATTTCTATTTTTGATACAAGGTCTGTCTACATAAACCGGGTTGTTCTGGTACCCGGTGTGTAGACCAGGCTGGCCTTCCACTCACAGAGCCTACCTGCTCATTCAACTTACCTATTTATACTCCAGTAAGTTGTTTTTCTCTCCTTCGTTTTAGATAAAAGATCCCAACAACAGACATCTTTTACACCTTGTTTAGTTGGAGAATTTTAATGTCTTTTATTTGTCATTATCAAACCAAGGACAATTTTATATCTTTTTTATATATAGCTGTTACATGTAGGGCAACCTATCTTCAAGAAGACGTATTTTACTCTTGTTCAAAATGATCCTAGGACCTGGGCAGTGGTGCTGTCACTTGGAAATCCCAGCACTTGGGAAGCAGAGGCAGGTGGATCTCTGTGAGTTCAAGGCCAGCCTGGTCCACAGAGTGAGTTCCTGGACAGCCAAGGCTACGCAGAGAAATCCTGTCTCAAAAAAAAAAAATGCTAGGTAGTTCCCTGTAGTGTCTGCACTGCGGGACAGTACGTGAGCCGGGAACTATGCTGAAGATTTAAAAACATACAAACACAGACAGAGATACGGGGACATGGGTCATCCTTGAAACAAGAATTGTCAACTTTATTGTGCTCCAGGGAAGCTTATAGAGGGATCCTTAACTGGTAGCCACGCCCCAGCTCTTGGGACCTTCAGCTGTAGAATCCACCAGAAACTCATGAGGGTCTCTTGCTCAGAGCAGCTGCAGGCACAGGAAAACAAGCTGTTTTGCTCAGTTCACTCCAGCAGGCAAAGCAAGTCAAGGGGCCAGGGTCTGCAGCCCCAAGAGTTTCTTTCATGTCAAGCGTCTTGTTTACACAAACTTGTTTAAAATGGTTTTTTTTTTTAGAAATCCTATAAATAACAGCTCCCAGAATGAAATATAAGTCGCCATCTTGCCCTCCCCCCCCACCACCCCGCGATCTTGTTTCTGCTTTTCTCGACCATCTCAGCCCATTTTCACAAAATACAGTGCAGCCGCACTCTTCTCCTTTTCTGGAACTTTCTAAGGTTGTTCCCCCTTCAAGGCCTATGAATTCACTGTTTGCTGTTCTGCCTGGCTCCTTACTCCGTAGTTTGTACTGCTGCCTCGGCCTTGATCTTCAGAGTCTCGACTCAAATCCCGCAGAAAATTTCTTCTCATTTTCCAGTGCAAAGCAACCGCTTGCACAGGCAGCCACCCTCACCCAGTGCCCTGTGGCATTGCCTTCAGAGCTTCCTTGTGAGCACCTGTGTTTGGAAGCAACCTGTCTGGGTCCTGCTTTTAGTGTTCTTTTCTTGTTTCCTGGGAGCGTCAGGCATTCTGAGGGTAAAGGCTCACAGCCGTCTATAGCTCCAGTTCCAGAGAATCTAATACCCTCTTCTGACCTCTTTGCATACATGTGATGCATATACAAACATGAAAGCAAAACATTCACACATACAAAAATCATAAATGATCAAAAGCAGAGTGAATATATTATTCCCTGGAGGATATAAGGCAAGTGATTTCCATGATGTTCCTTTCAGTTGGCCCAGAGACGACTATTTGCTAGTGACACAAATCTCCAGAGTACTGAAGTCATCAGATGGGACCTGAGCAGTGACGGTCTCCTAAGGATAGGACCTAATGACCATCCCCATCATATCAGCAGCTTAGAAGTCTAGGGTGCATGCTTAGCACCCCTCCATCCCTTCAGTCCTTCCTCTTCTAGAGGTGAATGGAATCACGGGTTCCTTAAGCCAGGTTTGTGTATTCTCATAGGAGCAAGCAGGAGAAAATGTCGATACGTCGACATGGCAGGAATGCCTGTACTTTTCATCCTCACAGACACTATTCAGTGGGATTTTGATGAGAGCAAACCAAACTAAATCTTCTTACCATTTCATTTCCAGGAAACTGTTATCAACCCAAAATTGAGATCATTGTTCCTGGACTCTGGATTCCTGACTGGGGAGTATGATGGAGGCATGGTCCTGACAAGCTACAATTCTCTATTAATCATCCCAACCCAGGAGGAGCACCATCATCTCAACCCTGGAGGAGCACGTCTATCAATCATCCCAACCCAGGAGGAGCACACTATTAATCATCCCAACCCAGGAGGAGCACCATCATCTCAACCCAGGAGGAACGCATCTATCAATCATCCCAACCCAGGAGGAGCACACTATCAATCATCCCAACCCAGGAGGAGCACCATCATCTCAACCCAAGAGGTACACACCATCACCCCAACCCAGGAAGTTCACAGTATCGATCACCCCAACCCAAGAGGTAGAGGCAGAAGGATCAGGTCAGTGACACCCTTGGATATTTTGCAAGTTTAAGGCCTACATGAGAACCTATCAAAAGGAAACAAGGAAGAAAAGGGGAGAAGGAGAGAGGAGGAAGGGAAGGAGGGAGGAGACATGGCTTGGTGGTTCAGGGCACTTTCTGCTCTTGCCGTGGATCTGAGTTCTGCTCCCTGCATCCACTGCAGGTGGCTCACAATTGCCTGTAACTCCAGTAGAAAAGTCAATGCCCTCTTCTGACCTCTATAGGGTATACATGTGCACAATCACATTCATTTTCTCTGACACACACACTCACTCACACATACATAAATAAAAACTAAAATAAATCCTTTTATTAGAAAAAGAGAAATGGAGAAAGGGAGACAGAGAGAAAGCAATGAAGGAAGGGAAAGAAGAAAGAAGGAGAAAGGAAGGGGGAAAGGAGGAAGGAAAGAAGAAAGAAAAGACTTCCACCATGAAGTTCTCAAATAACTGATCTGCTTACTTGAGATAAAAGCAAAGCATAATAAGGGATCAGAGAGTATAAAGTCTTCCAGACTCTAGATGTGTGTGCTTGATAACAATCACCACTGAAACACTTGATAACAATCACGCCACTGAAACACCCAACCTCTAGCCTGTTTCTGTATCCATATCAGTCACAATACCCCATTTGCTGTCAAGCTCTGTCACTGTGAGGACCTTCCATGTCTGTGTCTCACATCATAGAATGTTCCTGTCCAACATTCCTCAAAAAAAACAAATACAACATCACCCCTGCTCTGTTCCCCTTATCGCCACCGCTGCCACCACTACCGCTACTTCCGCTGCCACCACTACCGCTACTTCCGCCGCCACCACCACCGCCCAGCCTGTTTGGCCTTCTCCTTATCATTTTGTTTTGTGGTGCTGAGGATCAAACCAAGGTTTGCTCAGGCTAGTCAAGTTCTCAACCACGGAGCCACACACTCCCTGCTCGCTAGTCTTTCTCAAGGCTTTTGATCATCTAATAAAGTTTGTATTTACTTTTGAAGTTGTTCCCTGTCTTCATCCTCCCAGCTGGAATGGCATTTCACCTGGGTGACTTTAGAGCTGAGCCCAGCATCAAGCAAAACAAATATGTCCCTGCTGGCTAAGTGATTTTGTGAAATAGGTTCATATTTGTGTGGAAGGAGCAACTTGGAAGGCTGTATTAGGACAAATTGGGGGGAAAAAATGAGAAAGAATACCAATAATCTTAGATTTACTGTGAAGGCCTGAGTATAGACAATGTTTACTGACTCTGGGAAATTAATTGGAAAGAAATATTCAGCATGCATTACCACAGCTGAAGATGCTGTAGACTTGGAAGTGGAAAGAAGATAAAGAAAATGATAGAAATTGCGGACATGTAGAGGGTGTCACAGGTGGACAGGACAGCAGGGGATAGGAGCTTGCCTTGTGGGGAGGGTATGTGTCAAACATCAGCAGTCTCGAGAGAAGCACATAGTCACTGGCAGGGTCACTCAGCATCTGATAGCAGGTGCCTGATGAAGGACCGTGATGTCATACTGTGTCACAAGGTTATTTTGAGGGTTAATAAAACAGTGTACCCAAAGGGCTCTGTGAGCCAACTCGTCCTAGGATTAAGAAACATCTGGATCGTTATCCAGCTGGTAACTGGTCTGATGCGCCGCACATTCGACCCTGTGTCTAGTCAGAGAGTCACGGGCAGCACGCTGCTGAAGATCAGACAGCGCATCTGAATTTAGAAGCACAGTTTGAGGACAACGGAAAAGCCAGAAACTATTAGCAGTGAAGTGCCGCCAAGAAATAGAAACCACCGGAAATAAGGTCTGAGCCCAGTTTGTCTAAGTTTGGACCCAGACAGATCTTCCTCTGCTACCTCGGAAGTTGCTGAGCGGAGACAGGCCTGCAGAAGCAGAAGCAGGCAATTTCTACATGAGCCATCGTCTACGGGGACTGGAGAAAGCAGATAGTACTGTGTTCTTCAGAACACTCCTCCACCACCTCCTGGATCCATGGAAGGTCTAATATTTCTCAAAGACAGCTCTTGATATGAAAACTATTCTCTTTATCCCCCGGAGAAGTGATCACTTTTATTCTGAAAACCTCGTCAGAACCTTCTCAGTGGGCCGCGAACAATGCAATTGATTAGATTTGCTTACGTCCCTCCAATGTTCTCAACCACCCTTTAGCTGTTGACAATACTCGATCAACAATACTCCTGTCTGCACCAAGCTTTTCTTTTGAGCCACCAACCAGCTCCCAAATCATGACACAGAGACGTGTTATTAGTTTTGAATGCTCAGCCTAGCTTAGCTCTTTTCTGGCTAGCTCTTTTAACTTAAGTTAACTTGTTTCTCTTTATCTACCTTTTGCCTTGGGGCTTTTTATTTTCTTTCTGTGTATCTTACTTTCACTGTTCCTCATGTCTGCTGTCTGGTGCTGCCTGGCTTCTTGTCCTAGGTGTGTCCCTTGTTCTCACCTCTCTTCTTGTTCCTCTCTCTCTTCTTTTCTCGGGCCTAGATTTCTCTTCCTGTTTATTCTGTCTGCCTGGAAGCCCCACCTATCCCTCTCCTGCCTCACTATTGACTGTTCAGCTCTTTATTAGACCAATCAAGTGCCTTTGGCAGGCAAGGTGGAAACAAATCCATCATTATACAAATGCAGCATAAACAAAGTAACACTCCTTTGTACAGTTAAAGCATGAACAGATGGAACACATCCTTTGTACAGTTAAAGCATGAACAGATGGAACACATCTGTGCCTAGTTAAACAACACTCCACAACACCTGCCCTGCTTTCAGGAAGCTTGTGATTTAACTAGAGGCTAAGATGAAGGATTCAAAGGTTCTGTGACATGTGGCATTTGTAAATATTTAACACATACCAAGGCAACCAGAAGAACCTAGGGCACCTCAACTGGAATGGCGTGGAGAGCAAGGCAGCTGGCAACAGGGAGTGGAGGGCCAGAGTCTTAAACCCTGTGAACGAGCTTCTCTGGCCTCATGGTGCTTATGTTTCAATAGAGCCAGAGAAAGGAAAATGAAGAACAAGAAAAGCAACAGGAAGATAGCAAGAGAGATAAGCGGGTGTTTCCACTGGACGGAGGTAATAGATCCATGAACATGAATTCAAGAATAGGTCAGACCTGAAAACATCAGCATGCTGCTCACATTTGAAGCCTTGGAACCAAGCTGGAGCAACAGCACACAGAGACATTAGAAGACATTCTAAACGAGCCTAATTCCTCTCATCTGTAATGTTCTGATGGCAAGGAACTCACTTGCAAGAGCAAGAAGCAACTTTCGGGTGACGAGGGGAAAGAATCTTCAGGGAGTGTGGATTCTAGATGTGTGATTAGCATGTTGCCTTCGTTCTCATCCAAACCCTGGTAACACAGTAGCTGCCATAGTCCTGGCTCGGGTTTCTCCACTCACTGTTGCCAGCTGCCATGTTCTCCACCCCATTTCAGTTGATGTGCCCTGGGTTCTTCTGGTTTGCCATGGTATGTGTTAAGTATTTACAAATGTCACATGTCACAGAACCTTTGAATGCTTCATCTTAACCTCTAGTTAAATCAAAACTCCCCCCACCAGGGTTTATTTATGATTATATGAAATACACCCTGATTGGGCTTTCTCAGATCATCGCAAATCCTGCACCCTCATTATTACTGGGGGATCCTAGAGGGGCTCTGTCTGAAATGTACCCTTGATTCACTATGTCTCCTAAGAAATTACCACCTCAATGTTTCTTAAAGATTTGTGTGTGTGTTTATCGGCATATCTGTCTATGTACCACACGCATGAAGTACCTACAGAGGTCAGAAGAGGACATCAGACTCCCTGGAAATGGATTTTAAAATGGTCGTTAGCTGGCAGGTGAGTACTAAGCATTGAGATCAGGCCCTCTAGAAGAACAACCAGTGCTCTAACCACTGAGCAGCCACTCCAGCCCATCACTAGAATTATTTAAACTATCATAATTTGCAGCTACCAGAGGGATCCAAAGTGTGCTTTCTTGCCAGTTCTAAAAAAAATAATAATAATAAAAATAAAACAAAAACCAGAGAGGCCATCTTATTTATCATCTCATTATGCAAGCATTAGTGACATGAGATGCCATCCACTTGGGAACACGCTCTGCCAAGCTGAGCCCCTGAGCACCTGGTCTACAAAGACTGAAGCATCAATGGCAGGGCAGGTGGAAAATAGAAATCACCAGCAACTCATTTTGAAGCTACTGCTTTGAAACAGTTCTATTTAAAACACATGTGACCACAGGTTGGGAAGCCCGTTCACCCACTCTTTGTAGGAGCTTCTGTCCTGCCATAGAAGGTGGGGACCGGAGCCCACCAGGAATTCGAGCATCTTTCATTACAACAATTTCCATTTTCTTCCCCTGTGTCTGTGAAGGTGTTACCCTCTCACCGGCTCATCAGTGACTGGGGACAGCTGCTCAGAGACTAGCAGCTGTGAGCAGAACAAACGAACTTGTAATTCTGCGAGGGGAAAACTGATACCAGTAAATAAAGGCAGTGTGCATTTGGACAATATTTTAGAAGGTGAAACGTGTAACAAAGATGTGTAATGATATGGTTTAAAATTATAAAGAAAATGATTGCCCCTCTTTTGAAACATCGTTTCTACTTTTCTTTTATGAAGAATACATCTCTTTGTGTCGTCTCCCTTTACTTATGAAGTACTTGGGTTTCTAATAACTAGTTGAAGATGTAAACCTTGTGGCACATGAATGTTTAATGCAGAGGAAGGATGGGATTCCAGAAGTCCTTTCTGGGCCAGCCCTGGTCCTTAAAGAGGATCAGAGTTAATGAATCAGAGTCTTCTCGGGGCAAGTGGAGCAGACATCATCCATCCCAATCTGCTGGGATCCGCTGTCTTCTTATCTGGAAGTGTGGAGTAGGGGAAAATGGGGAAAGCTTTGGGGATGACTTGAAATGGGTGAGAAGAGGCTTTGGAGCCTGGAGGATCCTCAGCCTTTCCCTCTGCCTCCAAGAGATGATGTGAATATGTCAAGGTGAATATGCAAGGGTGGAAAGTACACAGGACATGCTTATCCTAGGGTGGGTTCATGCCAACAAATTAACTGAAATATTAAATATAATTAACATATACTATTTGTGTTTAGATTCAAGTAAATTTTTAAGAGAACATAGATGATAGATAGATAGATGATAGATGATAGATAGATGATAGATAGATAGATAGATAGATAGATAGATAGATAGATAGATAGATAGATAGATGATAGATAGATAGATATAGATGATAGATAGATGATAGAAGAATATATAGATAGATGATAGACAGACAGATGCTAGATAGATAGATGATAGATAATAGATGATAGATAGATAGATAGATAGATAGATAGATAGATGTTTATCTGAGAATTTTGCACTGCTACATATAACTTTACACACCCTACATCCAAGAACCATTAGTGAAAATCACACTCATCTTCTGGTGTTATCAATCTTTCCTTATTGGTGTGGCTATTGCTGTTAAAGGTTGTAGGCAGAAAAGTCACATAAATGTTTCAGTTATCCGACATTAACATCCGGTATTGCTTTTTATTTAACTACTAATCGCTCCCCTCCACCAAATAAAGAAACAATAATACTGTAAAATAAAACATAAAAACAAACACATATGCAATATTTTATAACTAAATTTTCTACAATCTCTTATCTCTAATAATCACTTCTTATGAACTTTCAAAAAGATTTTATATCTTTCAGAACAATTTAAGTGCACATTTAATCAAACAGCCAGGTTATACTCTACATATTCTAACAGTTTATTAACTGATACTGCTTCAACATATTTTCCTCTAAGTGTGGAAGTACAATAATATTTTGGTGGCCAAATAATGGTTTATTTATTATTTAACCATTATTCATGCTCCAGCTATTCTCAACATTTTCCTATGAGAAACAATGATTAAGAATCAATTTATAGCTGATACTATAAATCTTGATCATTTATTTCACTCAGTTAAGTATTTTATATTAATTCCTAAATACAGAAATTTTGGGTCAAGTAGAATTTCTTTTCCTACCATTTTAAAGCTCTGTTCTAGATTACTATCATACTAAGTTATATGCGTGCAAGCAGTGTGACTTGTTTCAAAAAGATTCATTCCACTGAAAAAAAAAAGCCAGAAGAACATTTAATGATAATGTTAAATAATGATAAATAAAATAAATATATGAAATTCTAGCTGAATTTTGCATTCTTTCTACAATTCCTTTTTTCATATTTTTAATTTTAATGAAATTTAGTTCTTTCTCACATAATATGTGCTTATTATGATTCCCCTCCCTCCACTCTTCCCAGTTTCTCCCATCTGAATTTATACCCTTTTCCCTCTCCCATTAGAACATAAACAGACCCCTAGGGTATAATAATATAATAATGATAGGATAGGATAGAACAAAAGCTAACATGTCAGAATTGGACAAAACAAAAAGAAGGAAAAGAGCCCAAGACGACCCACTGGCTCGCACGCTCAGCAAGCTTTCATATACACACAAGGACCTGGTGCAGACCTATACGTGCCCAGCATACGGTGCATTAGTTCATATGTGAGCCAATCGAGTTGATTCAGAGGATGTGTTGGAGTAGGTTGGAGTTTTCTTTCTCAACCAGTGGGTCTCAATCTGGGCAGCAGTTCTCAACCTGGGGGTCACGACCCCTTTGGGCCCACATATCAGATAGTTATGACTCATAACAGTAGCAAAAGAACAATTTATAAAGGTGAGGAAATTGCAGTTATGACGTAGCAACAAAATAATTCTATGGTTGGGGGTCACCGTAGCATGAGGAGCTATATTAAGGGCTGT
This sequence comes from Microtus pennsylvanicus, assembly GCF_037038515.1. Taxonomy (NCBI): domain Eukaryota; kingdom Metazoa; phylum Chordata; class Mammalia; order Rodentia; family Cricetidae; genus Microtus; species Microtus pennsylvanicus. The sequence goes on from NC_134598.1 coordinate 3,344,390, forward strand.
AGCATCAAAAACACTGAGAACTGCTGTTCTAGAGCCTTCTGTGGAGTTGGATTTGTAGATAGATATTGTTTAAATTTGGTTTTATCATGGAATGTCTTATTTTCTCCATCTATTGTGATTGAAAGTTTTGTTGGGTGTAGTACTTGGGTGGCTATTCAGGCCCTTCTGGCTTTTAGAGTCTCCATTGAGAAGTCAAGTGTTAATTCTAACAGGTCTGCCATTTTATATGTTCCTTGGTCTTTTTGCCTTGCAGCTTTTACTATTCTTTCCTCATTCTGTACATTTAGTGCACTTAATATTATGGGCCAAGAGGACTTTTTCTGGCCCAGTGTGTTCTGTATGCTTCATGTAACACTATAATCATCTCCTTCTTTAAATTAGGGAAAATTCTTTCACGGTTTTGCTGAAACTATTTCCTGTACCTTTAGCCTGGGTTTCTTCTCCATCTTCTGTTCACTTAAGTTTTTGCTTTTCATAGTGTCAAGATTTTCTGCATATTTTGTGCCAGAATTGTTTTTAGATTTAATGTTTCTTTAACCAAGATATCCATCTCTTCTGTCAGGTCTCCAATGCCATAGGCTTTCTTTTCCATTTCTTGTCTTCTGTTGCTGAGGCCTGTTTCTGAGGTTCCTGTTCAAGTTCCTAAATTTCTCATTTCCATCTTTTCCTCAGTTTGGGTCCTCTTCATTGACTCTGTTTCCACTTTCAGGTCATGAGCTGTTCTATTCATTTCTTTCCACTGTTTCTGTTTTCATGGATTTCTCTAAGAGATTTATTCATTTCCTCTTTAAGAACACTGCCAAACTCACAACGCCTGCTTCGAGGTCTTTTCCTTGCACTTCAGCTGTGTTGCAATGCTCGGTCCGGCTGTGGTAGGGTTCCTGGGCTCCAGGGGAGACACGTTGTCCTGACTGTGTTTCTATGCTGGCATCTAGGCATCTGGGTACTGATATCTGGTCTTGTCTTTGTTGGGTGTGTGTTTTGTTCCTTGGTGTCCGTTGCCCTCTCTGGTTCTTGGGAGAACGTGTCAGCTGTGTGTTGCCCAGAAAGAAATTCTTCTTGGATCCTGTCAGCTGTGGCCACTGGGGTTCCAAGTAAGATGTGTTTATATGTACTAAGAGCTGACAGGAATGGATATGGGCTAGGAAAGTGGATGCTTAGGGCGTCCATAGGAAGGAGAAAAGCAGGATGTCCCCAAACCAGGGTCTGCTTTGTCCCCCGGGAATAGGACAGACAGTGAGGAGAGGCCACAGCAGAAAGTTTGCTACAGGGCTGGGGATGAGACTGCGGTTGTGTGTGAAGGAATGGAGGGAGAGGGGAAAAGCTGTGGTTAGCCTGCCTGGTCTTCTGGCAGGTGTGGCCTGTGGTTAGCAGGGGACGCCAGCTGGAGTTGGGGGCTGGGATAAAGCCATGAGTGGGGAGAAGGAAATTAGGAGGGGAAGATCGGTATGAGCCTCTGGAGATGGGGTGTTCTGCAGAGCTGGGCAATGGTTGGAGGAGCTGACCGGGAGGTGAAGGTCTGTAGTCAGCCTACCTTCTTCCCTGACCACAGTCTCAAGTAAAATTTTTAACTAATTCCGCAGTGAAAGTCACATTGGATTTTGTGGAAGCATAGAATTTCATACTTTGAAAGGTCATGTTGTTCAGATTTGCATCTTATGCCAGAATCGTCTTTATGAAACAATCCCTAGCCACCGTTACAGTTATTAAAGACTGTTAACTGCCTAGGATGATCTTCTCTGTCTTTGAACAGAGCCTGCCTATTAGAAAGTTACATTAATCTGAAGCGATATTTATTCTCTCGCAACAAGCATGGTCCAGCTCTACCCCTTGGCGTATGGAGTTATCTGGGCTCAGCTTTCACAGAACAAATGGATTGTTTAGGAGGTATGGTGAGGAAGAGGAGGCCTTGACCCATCCTGGAAAAACCATAAGTTCCGAAGTTGGAGGCATCTCTGACCAAGGCTGGGATCAACAGAAACCTGTCAACAGAAACACAAATGCCAAAGCACTTGTGCTGCCAAAATGAAATGCTAAATCTTACCACTACCATTCCTTGTTGTGAATTCTCCTTACAGACGCTGGTTCCTCAGCACCAATCCCTTGTCACCCAGTCGGTCACCAGGTCCTACCCATTTTCGTTCCTAAATATCTCCCAAATTTATGTGTTCTTTGCTGGTCTTACGGTCATTTAGTTATTTCATTTATTTTATTTTTTTAAGTGGCTTTCTGAGTCCCTTCTATGTAAAAAGCTCTAGGACAGACACTGAGAACATAGTGGTGAATTTCACTCGTTCATGAAGGAGTTAGCAAGTATAACAAGATAAACACTGTTCTCAAAGACATGACACAAATGACGTAGAACCTTCAGAGAGCACATATGTCGTAGAACCTTCAGAGAGCAGGGATGGAGGAAGGCTTACTGACCTTTTAGTAAATCTCAAAGGTTCATTACCCCAAACTTCACCTCTTCACAAAACATGTAGTTCCTGGATCTCCTTGACACCATGAATTACACTCTCTAGTTGCTGCCTTCACATCCCTTCCACTCCTCACTATGAAACTGCTACAAAGAAACTTCGGGTTGTAATTATCATTATTCCCTCCGCCATCGGCTATGATGGCATCGTGGTCGATGATAAACATTCAGAGAGAAGTTAGAGTTGGTTGGCTTTAGTGTTTGTCAGCACCTCACAGCCACCGTGAAGGGCACACAATCGTGTGGATTCTTGTAATCCACTGCCATTCAACACCATTGCACATCTGCTTCTGCGTTTCCCTGAGTTTCCCTTCCTACTCCACCCCACTAGGTTTGCACTTTTAGCTCCTCACAGTGTGTTGCACATTTGCACAATCTAGAAGCTTCCTGCCATGGCAGGAGAGTGCTTCCTTCAGTGTTCCAAATCCACACCCCTGTGGCTGCCTGCCAAGGCCATAGGACCAGGCTAACATCCCCCATCAAGAGCCACAGTCATCAGAACCATGGGATGACTGATGGGCGAGTAAGGGCTGTTCGGCATCTCTGGAAACAATGACAGGGAGCTTGAAACCAGCTTCAAACCCGAATGTCATGGCTTGACTTTTTCTAGGCTGGTATCTGTGGGCAGGTTCAGATGGGCTGCTTCTGCTTTTAACGTATTTCTAAACTGGACCAAGATGAGACAGTGGAAATGATTAAAATGCAGTGTTGACCAATTTGCAATTCACAGTCTACTAGGAAGGTTTCGAGATCGTCCCGCATCATAGGCCTGGATGAGGTCATATTACAAAGAATGTGTGGCTCTTGATGGAGGGCGTTAGCCTGGTCCTATGGCCTCGGACCGCAGCCACAGGGGTGTGGGTCTGGTGTGACTACGTAAGCAATGCTGAAGGAAGCACTCCCCTGCCATCGCAGGAAGATTGTGCATCTAGATTGGTTAAGTCATCTGTTTTCTGAACCACCCCAAAAGTTGTAGGGATGCAGGAAGAACTTTATCCTTAAACATCTAAATATCATATAAGTGCTTCTTTGCTGGTGGCAAATGAATATTTCCCAGTATACCTGAAATCCACAGACCCTTAGGGAAAAGGCATATTAAGAATGTCACTAAGATAGGCCACTGAGCAGGTCTATCTCAGCCATGGCCAAGACAGCTCTTGGGAAACACGGAGTACCCTAAAAGTGGGACAAGGAAGGAATGAGGTACATCATCTCCACTTTGCTCCATGGCAAAGCCAGGGAACAGGTCCCAGTTCCCCCAGACACCAGCTCAGCTGTGTTCCCCAGGCTACCTCACTGGAATGCAGAGCCAGCCCAGAAAGCGATCACTAAAAACTAGGAGACAGATCACCCTCCAGGACCCCACTTTCTAGTCACTGACTCCTCAGCATCTCGTCCCCCATCATGCCTGTCTACTGAAGAGATGGGCACCCCATATTAAGTCTCCCACAGAGGTAAGATGTGGGACTACTGTCTTTTGATAAGAAAGGCAGAAGGAGGTAATTTTGGAATGTGAGACTAAACAAGAGAAGGATGTTCCTAATGAACAGAGAAATGTTGCCCAGGACACCAGTGTTGCCTAGACACAGCAAGGGCACAGTGAATGCCTTAAGAAGAGGACTGGCTACCTATTTCCCCCTTGTCTTCTATGACATATGCCTAGAACAGGGAAGCAGAGACTCCTGAATGCCTAACAGCAACAGCCAGACCGTATTCCTCAGTTAATACAAATGACGCTTGAAGATGCTTCAGAAACTGCTGCATTCAAGCTTGGTTTTGCCTCCACTCTCTCCTTACCACTCAGCATTCAGAAAAAACCATCATCAAGTTCTGGCATCGCATGCACCCTGGTTGCCTGAATCGTGTTTTGGCTTTGGTTTGCTGGCCAAGGCATTCCTAGGAAACATTCCAAGTAGGAAATTGACGCACGTGTCCTAGTTGATCTGGTTCTTAGCCATTGCACCAATGAGATTACAGGATGCTAGTGCAGAAAGGGTACCCGAACCCACTGCACCAATGAGATTACAGGATGCTATTGCAGAAAGGGTACCAGGAAAAAAAATAAAAACACACCTGGTATAATATCAAAATGTGTTATATTCACACCAGGCATAATTAGAGGTCATCTGATCCTTAAGTAGACAATAATCATGTAGCTAGAATCCACATACATCTAAACACACTATATTATAGCCCAGAAATCGAACACTTTTCTTTTGTAGACTTTATGAGTTAATTTGTTATATGTGTTTCAATTAAATTTATACAATGTAGTGTACTTACCTCCAACAAACTGACCAGAATGACAACATTCTCTGAATATACAGAAAATATACACATTAGGGACACTTCCTTTTGCTCTAAAACTTTCGTGCGATAAATTTGGATTCACCCGACACAGGGAAATAGCATCTGGGAACACTTTTAAAGATGCGCGCTGTCTTAGTTTGTCTCAAAGGAACTGGCAAGCCACTGGGCTTGCTTTTTTGCTTGGATGAAGATTTTCGAAGAATTCCTGAATCCAGGTCAGAATATCCGGTTCTCTAATGCTTTTGCAGAATCTTTCTTTCCAATCTGTCAACAAAAGAAAGATGAAAGGCCATATTCAACCCCCACGCTGCCCTCCGAGACTGCCCTACGTGTGGCTCTGACTCTTCATCAGCACATGGAGATCTTTAGAGAAAGCCACAGAAAGTCAAGATGCAGGCAACCATGGGGTGCCTACCCCATTTGCTTCATCCTCAACACAACTCCTGTACCTAAGGCTCAGGGAGTGTCTTAGTCAGGGTTTCCGTTGCTGCGATGAAACACTATGACCAAAAGCAAATGGGGAGGAAAGGGTCTATTTGGTTCACACTTCAGCATTGCTGTCCACCACTGGAGGAAGTCAGGGCAGGATCCCAGAGGCAGGAGCTGATGCAGAGGCCTTGGAGGGGTGCCGCTCACTGGCTTGCTTCCTATGGCTCTCTCAAGCTGCTTTCTTATAGAACTCAGGACCACCAACAGAGGGATGAGACCACCCACCATGGACTGGGCCCTCCCCCATTGGTCACTAAAAAGAAAATTCCGTACAGCTGGATCCGAAGGAGGCATTTCCTTAGCTGAGGAGCCTTCCTCTGATGACTGTATAACTTGTGTCGAGTTGACACACAAAACCACCCAGTACAGGAAACATGGTATGGGGGAGGGGTGTGACGATTGGAAGAGCTGGAGGACCAGGAGCTGGGCACAAGACAGGGACTTCTGGACATGGCGGTTAGCTGTACCCATGAAATCTCAACAATATGGCTGCTTAACTAAGACCTGAACAACGACACTGGTTGACATGCCGAAGTGGATGGGGAAAATTTCACAAGGCCTCACCCCTAGGTGAAGAGTTACAGGCAACTAATGAGCTGAGAGAGAAAAAATTATTCTTCCCTGGGGATGAGTCCCTAACTGCCTATCAATACCAAATGATAGGCCCTAAAAACATAAGCACAAGCAAATGCTAAATGGACTCGGCGGGTTGCATTTACACATTTATTCATATTCACACACACACATATATATACATACATATGTATATATGGAGAGAGAGAGAATTTGATGAGGAATGGAGCCTGGGAGAAGTTAGAGAGAGGAGAGAAAGGAGAAAATCATATTAATAGAGTACATATATATAAAATTTTAAAAATTAAATGTAGTTAAAAAAGAGATGAAAAACAAATTTTTTTCATGTTTAAAACAAATACTCACTGACAAGGATGTCAACTATTTACCCCATAAACACTCCTCTCGTCATGGTTACAAGCCTCATCTCACTAGCAGATAAAGCACAGGAACTATGAAAACTCAGCTAAGAAGATGTTGATGGTGCCCCTTTATCCATCCAACAAAGGCACTGGGTGCTGGGCGCTGTGTGTGTGCCAGCAAATAAATAATACATTCTCTGTGTTCTCGGGGAGCTGACAGTTTCATGGGGTAGGGGGAGCAGTGGATGAATTAAAAAAAAAAACCTTATTGATGATGGCAACCACAGACATTTGCAGGGCATGAATCTGTGTGATGTAGATTTATAATCTACTCTCTCCGGGTGGTGGAAGAAAGCTTCTTTGAAAACTCCTGTTTAAACTGAGATCCAAAAGAAGAGAGGGAGCCAGCTGTCTGAGGCAGTGAGGAGAGAAGAAAGGGTTCTAGAGGAAGCGTGGAGGAGGGTAACAAGAGCAGGAGTGGGGGAGGGTTTCAAAGCCCTGAGGTGCGGAAAAGCTTAGGGTTCTAGAAACCAGAAGAAAAAAGGCATGGCTAGCGGAAACTAGTAAAAGAGATGTGGACACATGGCCGTATGCCAATGCCAGGAAGTGTAACAGTGTGGAGGAGGGAAACGGAACCCCGGGAATGCCTGCTGGTGTCTGGGAGAGCCAACTTCCACCATGGGGAGACTCCTTAGCCTGGCTGGGTCTCAGGCAGTCTCCTCCCGGGGGGTGAGTTTCCAAACCCACTCTGAGTACAGGAACTCAACAGGAAACAAAAATCGCATTTCCCGCTATGCTCCCAGATTGTCACTGGATTAACATAGAAAGGTAACAGAAGAGAAAGGTAAAATGTTATTTGCTCGGTTTTTGTCCATAAAATCTTGGTGCTGACATAGACAAAGATTTTTTTTTTTTTTAACTGGGTTATCCTCAATTCCTGGGAGGAAACCAGGCCCCGGTAGTTTAGTTCAGTGATAATCAAACTTCCTAAAACTGCAACCCTTTAATCCAGTTCCTCATTTTGTGCTGACCCCAGCCATAAAATTATTAGCGTTGCTACTTCATAACTGTAATTTTGCTACTGTTATGAATCATATTTATGATATGCAGGATATCTGATGTCTGTGAAAGGCTCGCTTACCCAACCCCCACCCCACCCCAAAGCTGTCGTGACCCACAGGTTGAGAACTGCTGGTTTAGACACTCTTTCAAGAAAATAATGTGTGTGTGTGGGGTGTCATTTGAGACAGTTCAGCCCAGACTCACAAACTACAAGTGGCTAAATGTCAATGCTTGTTAAAGCGACTGGCACATGGCAAGTCACAGTCAACGGGTCTCTTGACTGGCCCTTGGCTGATGTTGTCTGAGCTCTGTTCAGTAGGGGACTATATTTTCAGGTCCATTCTGGAAAAGAAGAGACCTTTACTGTAGAAGGGGGCTCTGCACTCAAGGGCTGCAAGCATGGGGCCAGCGGCTTAGGAACTGTTGTTAGGATTCCCCAGTGCTGGCTTAGACCTGCTGAGAGCCCTGCTTACGTAAGGGACACACTTGCGCTGGACTATGCAGAGTAGAGTCATTCGTGCGTAGAGTAACTGTAGACCCTCGCAAAGGCTCTTTCCGTGTTCCAACCACAGAGGAAAAAAATAGTTTTCAAGAAGCTGAACTACAAGCAGAGTGTAGGGTAGGATAATTTTTCTATTATTACTATTCTCAGTATAACTTCTACTATCAAAGTGAGCCCACAGAATTTAGTAGGTGAAGAAAATTCAGAGCCCTGCAATAGGGCCCTGCACCATAACTGTAAAAGAGACATCACATCATTAACCAAGCAATGAATTTGTTGGCAAAAAGATTCTAACACAGAAGAAATGTATTCATCAAGATTAAAGGCAATCACTCATAAATCATCTCTTCCTACTTAAACCAAAGCATTGCTGTAAATTAACTTCTTGTTCACAGTAGCCTGGGCCACTGGAAGGATACTAGATTATCTAAGAGAATCACTGTCTTGGGGACTGCTGAGGACATAGGGATCTTCCTAAATAGATGTTCTGTGTATCTGAAGCTGTGAAGATGCAGCAAGCAATGAGGGGACATAGCCTGCCATCCCAGCATCAAGAACCTGAAGCAGGAGGATTACAGGTTTAAGCTGGCCTCAGGCATATGGCAACTTTCAGGATGACCAGAATGTGTACAATAAGATATGTGTCCAAAAAAAGAAGAAAGAAAGAAAGGAAGGAAGGAGGGAAGGAAGGAAGGAAGGAAGGAAGGAAGGAAGGAAGGAAGGAAGGAAGGAATAAGACGAGAATTTTGCCGACCTACCATATGCCAAACCCTTTCAGTTGCTTCCCTGTTTCCCCCACTCTCACACAAAATCGCTGTCACTGTGAAGGTTTAGGAAGGAGACGTTGCTATTAGTTAAAACTCAGACCCGGTGGTCTCGCACCCACTTCCTGTATTAACAGTTGAAGCCACTGCAATGAATTACGGCATGGCTGAATAGTGGGCAGCATTTTACACTTGGATAAGCTAATTGAAATTGATGATACAGTTGCTCACCAGGTGCCTCTGAGACATAGAGACGTGATGATCCCATTTGCTACAGCATCCGAGTTCTAAACGCAGTTCCAAACAACAACTATGGGAAAATGCATCATCCTAATTGCCTGTTACTCTTCAGGCTCAAATTTTAATTAAAGCAAATCATGAAACGTTAAAAATTAATAGATTTCTTTTCTGTTTCAACTTTGATCACTGACAATTAGGCAAAATTATTTTAGGAATCCAATGAAGCAACCAAGGCTGAGAATAATTCAGTTCTATAAGAATCTTTAAGATATCCTCTGTAGGGTAGGAGAGACGATTCAGAAGGAAAAGGCGCTGGCCTCCAAGTCTGTCATCTGAGTTCAGTCCATGGTGGGAAAACTGACTCCTTCGAGTTGTCTGCAGACCCCACATGTCATTCAATGTGTGCCCCCAGGACACAAATAAATAATGTAATCAAGTAAATAAGCAAACATAATGTTTTCTGTGTCTGTGTGTATGTGTGTGTGCGTGGTGTGTGTGTGTGTGTGTGTGTGTGTGTGTGTGTGTAAATATATGCACACAAATGCCATGGTTAGAGACTATTAAAATAAAGACATTGGGCCAGGAGTGTATGACTTTAGTTCTAGCATTCACGAAATAGAGACAGACGGATCTCTGTGAGTTGGGGGCTAGCCTGATCTACATAGTGAGTTCGATGGACTTGGTCTTTGTTTTCAGTTTGGCAGGTCTATGTGCTTGTTGTGTGAAATTTTGATTATGTTCTGACAGTAGAGTTTGCTTAGAGTCAGACGGCAGAGCTAGCCACTGGCTGACCAAAATTAACCATAGAGGTTTCGGAGGACTGAGGATAGTTAGGAGACAGGAAGTAGTAAGGCAGGACTGCGAGAGGATCTCAGCCTTTTGGATGGAGGATCGGAAGATATAGAAAGTCACTGGTGGCTGTTCTGCTACTTCTCTGATCACTCAGGTTCTTACCCCAATATCTGACTCCCAATTTTTTATTGATAAAGAATAATTAGACAAATACTTTATATGCTCAGTTTTATGGCCTGGATAGTACTTCCATCATGGAGTCAGTTGTACTAATGTATAGGGGCCTACTAAGTACTGGAGGCCTGTTACAAAATACATTTTGCTTTTTTATCCTTTTAGTTGGCATACTAAATAATGTTTTATTATGACCTTTTCATACATATATTATTATACTTTGATTTGGATTTTTAATATTTTTGTTTTTATTTGAGACAGGATCTAACTCAATGGCCTCAAATCTGACCCTCTGGCCTCTGCCTCCCTTTGCTGATAAGTCTTATTGTCAACCCAAGACAATCTAGAGTCACCTGGAAAGAAAGTACCAATGAGTGATTGTCTAGATTAGACTGACATCTGGCTATATCTGTGGGGAATTGTCTTAATTACATTAATTGAAATGAAGAGATCTGGCCACCGGGGGTGCCACCATCCTGTAGGCAGAGGATAAAAGAGTGGACTAGTTGATCTGACAGCAGCTTGAAGTCAACTCTCTTGAGCGTAGATGTGAGTCCCTGCTTCGTGATTCCCCTCCCCCCAATGATGAAGTCTGTGTAACCTATAACATTGAGTGACAATAGACCCTTTCTCCCCCATGTCTCTTTTGTCAGCCACTGAAAAGGAATTACAGATCCCCGTAAAATGTCACCGCATGCTGCAGATTGCTTGGAGTATTCCCAACGGCAATGAGACGACGTTCGAATACTCTGGCTTCAGGGTTCCAGGTCTTTGGATTACCATGAGAGCTATAGTGCTTTCATTGTGGCTGAAGAAGCCCTCAATCTTAGAATAATTGCAAAAAAAAAAAAAATAATGTTAGTGGAAGATACATTTTCTTTATAGAATTATGTTAAGATAGGGATAAAAAGATAATAGAAATTCCACATAATTATTTTGCAGTGCCTTATGAATTAATAAACTCCAATAATTATCAGTGGCTGCTGACATCATAAAGACCATACATTATGTCCTTCAGTGAAAATATAAATATAACATTGCCTAAGAAATGTTCCAGCCAGAGAAAGCAAGCGTGCATCTGTATAAATCTGCACATCTAAAATGAAAAATAGAATTATTAAAATGTTAAAATGAAGAAGCCTGGCTTCAAATTGGCAAAAATGAACTATCACTCAATAAAGATATGGAATCTTTTTTTTTTATTTACCAAGAAGATGAAGAAAGAGGAAAATAAAGCAAAGAACAGGAAGTACATGTAAAAATAGTAAATTGGTAAATTTAAATTAAACTATATTTTCAGGGCTGTTCAGAATATTTTCTGCACAGACAAAAGTCAGCTCATAACTCATAGGACAACAGAAACAAAAGCACGGAAAGTATCTTCTCTGATCAAGTTGATATGATGCTAGAGATCAAAATGAGAAGACATGCAAATGGATAGAAAGTAACACCTTCTAAATAACCCAGGGGTCAAAGAAGAAACCAAAGGGAGACTGAAAAGATTTTAAGGTTAATGAAAATGAAAGCACAGAGTGTCAGGGACTGTGGGATGCAGCTAAGACAGACGAGGACACTCACACACAAAATGCCACAAGGATGTGTGGGAAAATCTCAAAGCCATGGCCTCAGATTTCACTTATGCATAAAGATAAAAGATTTTAAATTAATAATCCAAGCTGTCTCTCTCAGAAACTACTTTTAAAATGATTTAATTAAACGCAAATCTAATAGAAAAGGGAAATGATAAAATTCACAACTGAAATAAGAAAGAGAAAGGCAATCAATAAAATAAAACACTGGCTCTGCAGAAACGTCAAGTGAAAACCTTCTATAGCCAGTTTAAGGAGAAAAAATATAATAAAACCAAAAATCACAATATCAGGAACATGAAAAGTAGTGCTCTTCAATAGATAGTTATTAAAAGTGTATTAAAGAAATATCTTAAAGAATTTTGTGATCATAAGTTTGAAAGTCTTAATTAAATGAACAGAAGTATTGAGAGACACAAGCTATCAAACTTCACACAGAAAGAAAGAGCCTGTACAGCCTCCCAAATGCTAAAAGTAAAATATGTGATCTAAAATCAATGAAAACACTAGGCAAAAAAGAAAAGGGTTTCATGTGTGAATGATACTAAACGTTTAAAAAATGTAATGTAAATGAGATCAAGCTATTAAAAAAACTGTCATCTGACATCCCTCATATACAGATACAAATTTTAAATAAAATTTAACAAGTTAATGTAGTATTATATAAAAGAAATAATACATTATTTCTTGGGTATAGCCTGAAAAGACAAAGTTGGCTTAACTTTGAAAAAAACTAGTCAATTGGATTCATTGTTTCAATTATTTAAAATATAAAATTATTAATTATCTCAGATATAGACAGTTATTGACCTAAAAGAAGCTTGAAACTAGAAAACTTATCCATGGAAACAAAGCAAAATTCCTTCTGACCTTTGTTTCAATGAAGATTTCTTCAATATGAAAGAAGAAGCACGCCCCATGAGAAAAAAACATTGACAAAAAACATTGGATATCATACATTTTGTACTGTCAAAAGACATACATTAAGGTGATAAAAAGGTTTATCAGAGCTGGAATAAATACTTACATATCTGATAAAGAAATTACAACCAATGTATATTTTTGAACATGTAGTCAAACTTCAGTAAGAAAAAAGAATAAACTCGATTTTAAAAGAGGTACAAAATTTTTGAACAGGCCTCTCATCAAAAAAAAAAAACAGCATATGCTTTGTATATACACAAACCAAAACGATACCCAGCTGCAATGTATTACATTCTGTTATATTACATTTGTTTAACTCTACAAAGCTGTGTTACTTTGCCTGTCTAAAACACCCGATTGATCTGACAAAAAGCTTAACAGCCAAAAAATAAAAATAAAAAAGAACGTACAGAGAGAAAGAAAATATAGCTAGAAACAAAAGCCCAACACGTTGGAGGCAGTCGTATTACAAGCTATCGGTTTAGTGGTCACGAAGGATGAGAATGGCAAAGACAACCTGAGTGCAAAGTAACCTTCTCATCATGTTCCAATGGAAAGACACCTGCATAACACTGCAGTTGTGGGGTATGGGAGGTCATGCACGCTGTCAATATGCTTTATTGTCATTGGTTAATAGAGAAGCTGCTTTTGGCCAATGGCTTAACAGAATATAGCCAGGCTGGAAGATATATATATATATATATATATATATATATATATATATATATATATATAGAGAGAGAGAGAGAGAGAGAGAGAGAGAGAGAGTAGGTGGTGTCAGAGAGATGCTCTGTAGCCCTGCCAGAAACAGATGCAGGGGACAACACTTTACCCAGTAAGCCACAGCAGCCACATGGCAATACATAGATTAATGGAGACAGGTTAATTTAAGATATAAGAGTAAGCCAGAAGTACACATAAGCTATTGACCAAATAGTATTGCAAATAATATAGTTTCTATGTGATTATTTCAGGGCTGAGCAGCTGGGAACAAACTAACAGCTCCCCCCAACACAGATGTGTGAAAAGATGTTTTTGCAAAGAGAGAAGCAGGAAATGTTATAATATGTACAGATAAGCATAGCTGTTTCTGGTTGGCATAATTTTGAATATATTTTCTTTCTTTCCTCAACAAACAAACAAACAAATACCCAAATCACTAGTCATTGGGCCAATGTAAACTGAAGACACTACTGTTCAACTCTCTTGGTTATCCTTGCCTGGTGATAGCAAAGATATTGAACACTTTGAACTCAACATGATGAAGACTACATCCAACAAATCTATGGCCAATAATCTACTAAACTGGAGAAAATAAAAGCATCTCCACTAAGATCAGGAACCAGACAACAATGTCTACTTCCTCCACTCTTCAATTTGCTAGAAATGTTAGCTAGAGAAATAACAGGAGGGGGACTCAAGGGGACAGGAATAGGAAAGGAAGAAATCAAAACCTTCTTATTTCTGGATAATAAGATTCTACAAATAAAAGACCCCAAAGATTCCACAAGGAAATTTTCAGATCTGATAAGCAATTTCTGAAAGACCCTCAGAGAGGACCTTTCCTCTCTGATGAAGACCCCAGAACCAGGACACTCCGAGACCAGGCCACAGGATGCAATTAGCAAGAGGTTTATTGAGTAAACACAGGTACCTGCGGGCAGCAAGTCTTTCGGAGGACTTGCGCACCTGCCAACTGGAGGACGGGCTTTTTATAGGGAAGAGCAAAAAGCAAGTTTACAGAAGCAAAAGCGTGGTTATCCATCGACCGGAATGAGGCGGGGGCATGAATGGTTTCCCCTCTTAGCATGGGTGTCAGCAAGAAGCAAGTTTACAGAAGCAAAAGCGTGGTTATCGGAATGCGGCGGGGGGGGGGGGGGGCATGAAAGGTTTCCTCTCTCAGCATGGATGCCTGGCAACAGTCATCCTGTTCCTATCTTATAACTAACCTGCTTTGTTGACATCCTATCTTATTGACATCTTGCCTTGCAGTCTTCCTATCTCTATCTCCTGTTCTCTCAGGCACCTGGGATGTTCTTACGGGAGCAGGCTGGCTGCTGATCCGGAGATTTGTTTAAAACAAACAGGACGTTCCCCCGGGAGCATGCTAGCTGCGGGTTTTGAGGAGGGGGTCTGTAGGGTCTTTCATTTCCCCCTTTTTCTTTTGTTAATGAGTTAAATCTTTTACTCAAAGCAATTACAGAACCTCGGTATCTTGTTGTGGTAACATGTGATACTGATGGGTCAGTACTAGGGCCTGAATGACTGACAGCCTATCTTTTATAAACTGGACCAGGCGGTTTAAGATGCAAGGCCCAAACAGGAGTAGCAGAAGGAGGATAATCAAGGGACCCATCAAAGAAGACAATAGAGTTGTAAACCAGGGAGACTTATTAACCCATCCGTCGAACCATCCTTGTTGTGATTCGAACAGCTTTGTCTCTGTCTTAACCTCTCTCTAAGCTTGGTCATGGATCTTCTAACCAATCCAGTATGGTCAGCATAAAAGTAACATTTTCCCCTGAGTGTAGCACAAAGACTCCCTTTCTTTAAAAGCAACAGGTCCAGGCCCCTCCTGTTATGGAGCACCACCTCTGGAAGATTTGCTCAGACAATAGCCATATGAAAACTAGTACAACTGATGGGACAAAATAACTTATACTTTACAGAGCAGTATTGGGAGAAGATGGTAGAACATCTCTAGGGTGTACATAGCTCTTAACAAAATTATCTGAATGAGGCTTGAAAGTAACTACATGGTAGACATTGTGAACCACTGTAGACCCGAGAATAGCACCCAACACTGTGGCAATAATAGTCTATTGACTACAAAGAGCTTAACTCAGCCCTAAGAAACACATGGATGCCTTCTCATAAGAGGCAAGTTCAGTATTATGAATACAAATCTCTTTTGCTGTAGACACCGGGAGTGTTGTTCCTCAACTCCAGAGAATGTGCCGGAGAAGTCAGTTTCGGTCCAGCTGGCACCACATGGCATCTACAGGTTTCCATTGCATCCTGTAGCATCAGCTTTATCCAAATGTACAGGGTTGTGTCCATTGTGAGAACTTTAACAAACAATGAGAGAAAATGCAATACAGAATGACAAATGTTTAAAACAAAACAAAAAGCCCTAAAGCCAGAGGACAGCGAATGAGGACAAAAATATCTTTTTGAGACTGACTTACTCAGGCTTTACATTTGTAAGTACAGCATTAAAAAAAAAGTTTTAACATCCCATTGATATCTATTTTATCATATATTAAACCATATCTGTTTATCTTTTGAAAGCCATATCATTTCATAACCCCACAGATTAAAACAAGATTTTCCTGTAGAAAAACAAAACCTATCAAGAGGTAAGGAAGCTTTAGGTGTGTTTGCTTTTTCTCTGAAGTTATCTGCACAAAACGGTCTGATCCGGAAAAATCTCAAACTGTAAAAAAATAATTCCTGTCAATAAGTCCCAGACACACAGTGGAGGAACAGAACAGAATTGCCTTTTGCTTCTGCTGTCTGATATTGTGCTTCAAAAGACCCTAAAGAAAAATGAGCAGAGCCCTGTGGGTTTCTGACTCTAGGAAAGAAGAGCCTAAAAGGTGATGTAAGCCCACCTTATAGCGGATGTGCCTGCCCTGTGTAAGCCTTGAGCTCAGGATTTCATCACCAGGGTCAGCCACTGTCAGCGGATACATGAGCAGCAGCTAACTAGCCAGGCAACAGAACTAGTGGCAGCGATTGCCGGGGTGTTTTGAACCCAGGACAGGACAGGAGGGAGGGAGGTCTGTCCAGTCATTTTTGCTGGTCTCCAGGGCCAATTATGTCAATTTGTTCTTTTAGAATCTTATTTATCCTATCTATCTGACCTGAGCTTTGGGGTTGGTAAGCTTAAGTTCCAATTGATCCCCAATGTCTTGGCCACACCCTAACTTACCTGGGCAACAAAGGCAGGTCTATTATGGGACATGATTATCTTGGGCATCCCAAACCTTAGGATGATTTTTTTTTTTATGATCTTCTTAGCCATTACATTGGATGTCTCAATCTTGGTCAATGTATGATGGCTGTCTTCTTTGGCAAATGTGTGGCCTCCTGGAGGCTCAAAATTTCAGCAGATGTCAACAGTCCTTTTTGTCTGTATATTGCTTTGAAGCATACCTGCTGTTAGTATAGACGTTCCCTCTGCCATCTGTAGAGCTTGTATCAAAGCCACAAGTTCAGCGTTCCGGTCGGGCCGCCATCCCTGAAGGGAGGTTACTGGCCCAGATCATTTGTTTCCTGTCCACCAATGTTGCCCCCGCCTTCCGCTTACCTTCAGTCCGCCAGCCTTGTGCCCCTGGCAAGCTTCGCCCTCATTTTCGGCTCTGCCTGGCACAGCTTAGCCTGCCATTTTGCCATTTGCCTGTCCTTTATGCAGATGCTGGTAGGATCCATAGTCCATCGACGTCAGCCCAGCACAGGAGCAGTAGTCTGGCACAGGAGGGCACCTGTGGTAGCATGGTGACTGCTGTATCACAGTCTGACATGGGTGAGGGGAGCAAGACTGTAGAGTGAGCAGTCAGGGCTCATGCAGGCTTTAGAGCAAGCACAGCATCAAGGCAGTTGCTAGGAGGTGAGGATTTCTTCAGCGGTGATGGCAGGGAGAGGTGGTCATCCTGGTGAGGAGGGCGTGGTAGAGGCAGAGGCAGACAAGCAGCCTGCGTCTCCTGCAGAACTGAAAACAGCAGCGAAAGCAAAAGTCCCTCGTTTGGTCAACAAAAGGCTTTGGTCATACATTCAGAAGTGACCAGGGAGGAACGAGTCATTTATTTGTCTTTTTCCCAAATTTCTAGTTCGTAAGATGTCCAGTTTGTATTCTTTACTCAGTTCCAGTGTTCCTCTTCATTTGTCTTTGATCTTCTGTTGCCCAGGCTCCTAATCTGTCTGAGTCCTATCTTTCTTTTGCTTCCCGCCTCTCTCTCTTTCGCTTCCCTTTCTCTGTCCCTCGTTTAACATTTTTTTTTTTTGGTCTCTCCAAATTTTACTAGGTATAATCTTGTGACCTATCTACTTGCTGTAACTTTTTCTTATATCTGATGTTGCCTGTCCTATGTAGGCCATGGCTACTGCTGTCTGCTGACCTTCAGAGGTTGGGTAAAAATGCCTGTAAACTTTTATTAATCATTTAAGGAGCATAGATTGTAACTGGTCCCTGGAGAACCTCTCTTACCTTGGCCGAATTAGTGGGGTGCCTTGCAGCCACCCCCTGAGGTTTGCCATGAGCCCAGCATTTTGACTGTCAGTTTCTCCCTTTAAGAATTAATTAGACATTATCATGTAGAAGAATGAAGATAGATCCATATTTATCTCTATGCACAAAACTGAAATCCAAACAAATTAAAGACCTTAACATAAAACCAACAATATTGAACTTTTTATAGAAGGAAAAAATGTTTAAAATTCATTTTCAAACACAGCCTCAGTGGCATAGACATTGAGAGAAACAATCAATAAATAAGATTTTTAAAACTGAGATGCTTTTTGTATAGCAAAGGATATAATCAACGGAATGTAATATCAACCTGTAGAATGGGGAGGTATCATGAGACATATAAGGAACTTAGGAACTTAATCCTCATAAAAACAAATATTTCAGTACAATTATGTCACAGACCAAAACTGTAAATTCTCAACAAATGAACTTGAAATGACTGAAAGATATTTAAAATTTGCTTAAATATAACATCCTTAATCATCAGGGAAATGCAAGTTAAACAATTCTGAGATTTTATCTTATTCCTGTAAAACTGACCAAGATTAAAAATATCATTTGACAATTTATGCTTACAGCTACTTTGAACATTAGCATGGTGGATTTTCAGAATTAGATAACATATTACCTTAAAAACTTAGCGACATCCTTTATATTATCATTGACAGAATCTGAAAACAACCCAAAATGCACCTTTTTTATATTAATAATAAATGAGAATCTTTGCCATGTTTTTTTTTAAAATAGCCATAAACATTATAAAGAGTCAAAAGGGCCATTTTAACTCAACCTCATCATTCAGTAACACCCCCTTTGCCATCGTAGTGGGGTGAGAGGCTTTAGCAGATCTTTGCCTTGTGGGGCAACTCGGGGCCCCCACCTTATCACAAGTATTGTGAGCAGACAAGTGTTAAATTCAGATCTAAACATGGGCTGGCTTAGAAGCTCAGCTGGGCTGTTCATATGGCCCTGGCCCTGTGCCAGGCCTTTTACAGCAATAGTTCTTGAAGACAGTGTAGTCCTGCATCCATCTAAACAGAGCTGGGAATTTACTTTCCTCTGGACACACTGCATAGTAAGAAATATAGAAACCAACAATCTGTAGGTTTTTTATAAGCATATTATTTTAAAGTGACTTAATTTAATTTTCCCAATTTTTAAACCAGAGGCTTTTACCTGGATGCAGCACATGATGACTGGTATAGAGCATCCCCGGAAGACAGATGTTATCAGGGCTGGTAGGCCCTTTTAATGTCAGCTTACTCCATTACCTGCCACTCCTGAATCCACATTCACCATTTACCAACAGCCACAGGGATATTTACTTGCAATCTCTTGCCCTACTGCCAAAATGGAAAGGTCCAGGTTCTTTAGGGGACCTTTGCTTTTTAATAGGGTATCTGACCCCAGAGAAATAACCTACTGTAGGTTCCCAGGCTTACTGGGTCCTGTGGGGAGGAATTAGCACCAGCTTGGACCCAACTGGCTGGCATGTGTCTCCACAGGAGGCCTTAGTTCTGTGACCCTGGCGTTAGCACCAGCTACTTCCCCTGGGCAAGGGCCACAGATCTTTGGCACAAGGTTTTACATGGCATTTGCAGATGGGGGCTGCCATTCAATCTCTAGCCCCTTATTTTCCAGGGAAAACAAGCCTTCTCCACAGGGAACCCCACT
This sequence comes from Microtus pennsylvanicus, assembly GCF_037038515.1. Taxonomy (NCBI): domain Eukaryota; kingdom Metazoa; phylum Chordata; class Mammalia; order Rodentia; family Cricetidae; genus Microtus; species Microtus pennsylvanicus. The sequence goes on from NC_134598.1 coordinate 3,363,575, forward strand.
GGGGATCCTCCCAGGACCTGGCTTCAGTCTCAGCTCTGTCCATAGTGAGCTCCTTGTTGTATAGCACAAGCTTCCCATACCCTACCTCAGTACTCACAGCAATCTAGCAGCTTTTCTCTGAATGGGATTCCAGAGGCCCCAGGAGGAATTCCCTCCAGGGAACTTGTGAGGTCAGGATTGGTCCACCGTCTGGAAGCCTCAACTCAGTTCCTCTTTAGCCCTCACACTGCCAGTAGCAGCTGTGAAGACCTTTGCACTGGCTGTAGGGGGAGGGAACACCTTGGACTGTCTAAGGCAGCCCTCCTCCCCCAGTCCTCCCCTGCGGTGCTGGTGGACTTCAGGTCAGCAAGAGAGGACGTCACTCTCAGCACAGGGATTTCAGGGGGTGCCCACAGCTGCCCCCTTCTCTGACTTGGGCCAGGGTTGCTGCCATGCCCTGCCCTGCGTCCTGCTGAGAAGTTTGCTCAGAGGCTGGTTGCCCGCCTAGGCCTGGCTCCAGGCTGTGCCGCAGGAGATCACAGCCCTGCTCCCTCCCCCCTTGCAATAGCAAGCAGGGCAGTTCAGCAGCACAGCCTCAGCAAGGCACAGCCTAGAGAAGTAAAGGAGGGGCAGACTGTCAGCATTCCTTTTGGATTTTCATAGAGTTGGGGTCAAAGAGGTGGTTATTTACTGCCCCATGGTACCAGATTTAGACTCGAGTACAAACAGATATACAAAACAAAGAACATATTAAGCACAAAAATACACAGACAATACAGATGCGCTGGCGCGGATTCGGCGTAATGCCGAAAGCAAAATTTCAGACGGAGACAATGGGAGTCCAGACCTCCCTTCTCCAACCAGATCCACGTATCTTTCCGACACGGGTTGAGCCCCGAAGGCTCCAGACGCCCCTGGAACGTCTTCCAAAAGGCTGCGAGGGAAAGTCCGAACTCGTCAGTTCCTTTCTACCTCGCCAGATTCAGAGCACTCAGATCTGAGCGTACAGAGCTTAACAAAGAACACAAATGACACAGACACAGACTAACGAATGGGTGCTGGCCAGCTTACCTCCCGGTGGTGGGTCAGTAGCTCCTGGGTGAAGGTCTTCAATTCCCGGCCAATGCACCAAATGAAAGACCCTCAGAGAGGACCTTTCCTCTCTGATGAAGACCCCAGAACCAGGACACTCCGAGACCAGGCCACAGGATGCAATTAGCAAGAGGTTTATTGAGTAAACACAGGTACCTGCGGGCAGCAAGTCTTTCGGAGGACTTGCGCACCTGCCAACTGGAGGACGGGCTTTTTATAGGGAAGAGCAAAAAGCAAGTTTACAGAAGCAAAAGCGTGGTTATCGATCGACCGGAATGAGGCGGGGGCATGAATGGTTTCCCCTCTTAGCATGGGTGTCAGCAAGAAGCAAGTTTACAGAAGCAAAAGCGTGGTTATCGGAATGCGGCGGGGGGGCATGAAAGGTTTCCTCTCTCAGCATGGATGCCTGGCAACAGTCATCCTGTTCCTATCTTATAACTAACCTGCTTTGTTGACATCCTATCTTATTGACATCTTGCCTTGCAGTCTTCCTATCTCTATCTCCTGTTCTCTCAGGCACCTGGGATGTTCTTACGGGAGCAGGCTGGCTGCTGATCCGGAGATTTGTTTAAAACAAACAGGACGTTCCCCCGGGAGCATGCTAGCTGCGGGTTTTGAGGAGGGGGTCTGTAGGGTCTTTCATTTCAACGAAGTGTTATTATACAAAATTATCATATAAAATGTGTAACCTTTCTATATACCAAATGCTGAAATATAAATCAGAAAAGCAGTCCCATTTACAGTTGCATCAGTAAAACAAAATACTTTTGAATAAACCTAACTAAAAAAGTGAAAGACCTCTGTAAAGAAAATTTTAAAATACAAAGAAAAAAATTGAAGAAGATACTAAAAAATGGAATGATTTTCCATCCTCATGAATTAGAAAAAGTAATAGTGATAATGGTTATACTGCCAAAAGAAATCTATAAATTCAAGGCCATATCAATCAAAATCCAACATCATCTTTTATTGAGATGGCAAAAAATATTAACAATTCATTTAAGAGCCTTAAGGTGACCCCAGATAGACAAAGCAATCCTTGGAAAAAAAGGACAGTACTGGAGGTATTACCATAACTGATCTCAGGCTACACTATGGAGTCATAGTAATAAAAACATCATGGTACTGGCACAGAAACAAATATATAGCCAAAGGAGACAGAGTAAAGAACCTAGATTAAACACACACACATACATACACACACTTAAATACACATTAGAGAAAAAGAGCTTCAACAGCAAATGGTACTGAGAAAACCTGTCTACATATAGAAGATTGAAACTAGATCCATATCTCTCACCAGTATGAAAAATCAGTTACTCAAGTAGATCTTAATGGAAGACCTGAAACTCTAGAACTGAGAGAGGAAAATGTAGAAAAAACACTATCAAATATCATCACAGACTTGGACTTTCAAAATAGACTCTAGCCACTCAGGAAATAAGACCAACAATAGATGTCTTGGTTCCTATTCTTTTGCTGTAAAGAGACACATGACCAAGGAAACTCTTTAAAAAGGGAGCATTTAATTGGGTCTGGCTTACAGTTTCAGAAGCTTAGTCCATTATCAAAGATCATGGCAGTGTGCAGGCAAATGATGGAGACATTTTCCTGAGAATTACATCCTGATTCATAGGCATAGAGAGACTGTGCCTGGTATAGGCTTTTGAAAACTCAAAACCTACCCCCAGTGACACACTTCCTCCGACAAGACTACAGGTACTTAGACAAGGCCACACCTCCTAATCCTTTCAATCCTTTCAAATAGTGCCACTCACTGGTGACTAAGCATTTGAGTATATGAGCCTATGGAGGCATTCTTATTCAAACCCACCACAACTGACAAATAAATCCTGTGAAATCACCAAGCTTCAGCCCAAAGGGAACAGCTAACTGGATGAAGAGACATTCTGCAGAATGGGAAAAAAAACTTTGCCAGCTATACATCTGACAGAAGCTTAATATCCAAAATATACAAAGAATTAAAAAACACTAAATAACAAGAAATCAATAGTCACCCAGCTGGTAAATGAACTAATGAAATGAGGAGATAATTCTTAAAAAGTGAAGAACAGCAAACAGGCTGGTAAACAGGAAAAACTGTTCAAGCTCATGAGCTAGCATAGAAATGCAAATTGAAACCACTCTGAGATTCCAACTCCAGTTGGAATGGCCATCATTAAGGGAACAAATAACAAAGGATGTCAACAAAAGTGTTTACACTGCTAGTGTTCAGAGAGGTTTCTGTCCTTCCCGGTCCCTCAGCCACAGAGGCCTACATTAATTAGAAACTGGTTGGCCTATTAGCTCAGGCTTCTTATTAACGTGTCAGGAGCCATTTCAGGCTTCTCCTTTCTCACATCTCACAGGGCCTTGAAGTAAAAATCTTGAGACAGAAAACTTAAAGTTAGCCAAAACATTACGTGCTGACCTTGGAGATTCAAGCTCTGGAAAGCACCACAGAGTGTCTTCAGGGCTTGCTGCTTATCACTAACAGCAGGTGTTCTAGCCACTGACCTTGCAACTGCCCCGCTTAGCTGCCAAACTGCCCCGCTTAGTTGCCTAGCTATGGAGCCCCTCCTTCCCTTCCCCCTTTTCTCGGTTCCCCCCTGCCCCTAGCTCCTCACTGAGAAGTATATAAGACATGAAACTTTCATCAATAAACGGGATGCCTTGACAAGGAATACTGCTTGGCATCCGTTCCCCCCTCCCCATCTCTTTCAGATAGTGCCTCTTCAGACCCTGGAGTAACTTAGGACCTGCTGGGTGGGTGGTTAACTAATTTCTACTAACCCATAATTTTTGTCTGTGTTAGCCATGTGACTTGGTATCTTCATCAGCAAGGCATTCTCTTCTTGCTTCCTCTGTGTCTGGATGACAACTGCAGACTGACTCTTTCCTTTTCCCAGAATTCTCCTGATCTGGTTTCCCTGCTTCTATTACTTGCCTGTTCGCTCCACCTGTACTTCCTGCTTGGCTACTGGTGAATCAGCATTTTATTAAAATACAAGTGACAGGATAAAAGGCCATTGTCCCACACACTTCTCCCCCTTCCACTTTTATTAAACAAGAACTCTGAATCTAATATTCTTTGTTTGGCTTTTTGTCCAGACCATTATCCAATAACATCTTGTAACCAGAACTCTAAACAAAGATAAATATCCATAATCCATTTTTTGGGAATGTGTACATAGTTTTCCAAACTATTTCCTGCTGATTGGTGGCACTGATAATCTTATAGGAACCTAAAGAAAATTTAGAATTATGGTCAAGTCATGGTTGGAATATTCTATGAGGCTTGATCAATTCAGCCAGCAGTCTTGGGGCTGTTCTGGATATAGAACTCAGACATCTGGGCCATCTGCTCCTTTTGGAGATTTCTCAGGGGGTCTTCCTTGATCAAACCTTATTTTTCTTAATCGAGAATGAATCCACAGCCTTTCATTTCCTGTGGAATGTAGGGGGAAGCATTATGCCACATCTTTTTTATTTAATAAGGTTTTTATTTTTTAATTGTATGTATGAATTTGCATACACATGTGTGGTGTGCGTGTGTGTGTGCGTGTGTGTAAATGTGCATGTGAGAGTCGGAGCCTGTGAGGGCCAGAAGTAGGCTCTCAACCCCCAACAGCTGGAGTTACAGGTGGTGGCAAGCTGCCAAACATTGGTGCTAAGAATCGAACTCAGGTACTCTACAAGAGCTCTTAACCACTGAGTCATCTCTCCAGGCCTTTGTGCCATTTCTTCACATGACTGTCAGCATAGGAAGTTTACTGACATTAGTGTCAGCACAAACAGGTGTGTGACGTGCTGTCCTATGATGTCAGATGGCTGTGCCATCAGTTGGCAGAATCTCTCAGCTCTGTCACACTCCCACAAGCACGCCATCATGGACTGGAGCACAGCTAAACAGCATATGACCATATTTATTGTGGGCATGACTTTCTTATATCTGAATGTCCATCCAAAGAGTCTAAACAGCCTACGACCATATTTATTGTGGGCATGACTTTCTTATATCTGAATGTCCATCCAAAGAGTCTAAACAGCCTACGACCATATTTATTGTGGGCATGACTTTCTTATATCTGAATGTCCATCCAAAGAGTCTAAACAGCATACGACCATATTTATTGTGGGCATGACTTTCTTATATCTGAATGTCCATCCAAAGAGTCTAAACAGCATACGACCATATTTATTGTGGGCATGACTTTCTTATATCTGAATGTCCATCCAAAGAGTCTAAACAGCCTACGACCATATTTATTGTGGGCATGACTTTCTTATACCTGAATGTCCATCCAAAGAGTCTAAACAGCATACGACCATATTTATTGTGGGCATGACTTTCTTATATCTGAATGTCCATCCAAAGAGTCTAAACAGCATACGACCATATTTATTGTGGGCATGACTTTCTTATATCTGAATGTCCATCCAAAGAGTCTAAACAGCATACGACCATATTTATTGTGGGCATGACTTTCTTATATCTGAATGTCCATCCAAAGAGTCTAAACAGCCTACGACCATATTTATTGTGGGCATGACTTTCTTATATATGAATGTCCATCCAAAGAGTCTAAACAGCATACGACCATATTTATTGTGGGCATGACTTTCTTATATATGAATGTCCATCCAAAGAGTCTAAACAGCATATGACCATATTTATTGTGGGCATGACTTTCTTATATCTGAATGTCCATCCAAAGAGTCTAAACAGCATACGACCATATTTATTGTGGGCATGACTTTCTTATATCTGAATGTCTATCCAAAGAGTCTAAAATCTAAACTGGTCAATGGTCAGTTGGAGATCACACTACTCTCCTTGAGCCAGCATCTATACGGAGTGATCATAAAGTTCCCCGTAAGTGGCCAGCAACGTGGGCTAAAGAGGCCGTGCATGGCCAGCTGGCCATGGGTGAAGCACAATACAGGTCCTGCTTGCCCTAGAGCTGGTCTTTATGTTTTCTGTCCAGTGGCACAAAATCAAGAACAAGCTAGTATGTGTGACCAACTCAGCTTCTCCCAGGAAGATAAGTTTTAGATTCAATATTTCCCCAACCCAAATTCTCCTAATTCTCCTAGGAAAGGCCACTGCTCTTGAGAAGTGAAAAATTGTTCTACCTGCAACTAACAAATTTACCTGGAGTCAAATCCTGATGGGTAGTGTGATTAATAAAAACCCAGAGACAGATATTGGGGTTCAACCTGAAGGCCAGAAAATCAAAACAGCCAGCCACTGGCTCTTACCTCTTCCTCAGTCCAAAATGGTGATTCTCCCTCCAAGAATCCTCAGAATGAGACTGTGTCTGAGAACTCTCCTCCCATCTTATATTCCTCTCTCCAGCTGGCCTTAAAGGTGTGCACCACTACCGCCCGGTTTCTATGGCAACTAGTGTGGCTGCTGGGATTAAAGGTATGTGTCACCATTGCCTGGTCTGTAAAACTGACCAGTGAGGCTGTTTACTCTCTGGTCTTCAGGCAAGCTTTAATTATTATAATGCAAATGAAATATCACTAATGAGACAGGCAAGCTAACGGAAATATTTAGCAACCTAGGACTTTATTGGGTTGTATACAATACACACACACACACACACACAAATAATGTATTTTCCAGCTAACTCCTTTACCTTCTTGTACTGTTCACCTACGTTCCTCTCTGGACAGCACTCCTGGCAACATGAAGACCACTCAGGTGCCCACCTGTACCAGGCTATGTGTCCAGCCCTCTCTGAAGAGTTCTTGTTCATGCGTGTTCCCACTGTATTCAGGCAGCGAGAATAGAAAGGCTGATTGTGCCTTAACTGGCTTTGGATGCCTGCAAAATGAGGCCCAATGTCCTCAAGCCCACTTTACGGAGACCCCCCCCCCACTTGCCCTCTGTGTCCATGTATGAGATTTGAACATGATTTAAACCAGTTGCATTGTGGGAAGGGACATATGCAGTAGAAAACTGATCACATGACCTAATCTATCAGTCAAAACAGAGAACCAACCTCTTTCTGCTTCTTCTCCTGGATGCCATGAAAGAGAAACCCAGATGATAATTGGGGTCCCGGGGAATCTCCAGTCCTGTGGCCTGCTGCTCCCCAATGGTGTATTCTGATCTTTCCTGCTGCTTCGCTTTAAGGGAAACTTCCTCACTGCTTCAACGTCTATGGGGGCTTTTATTTCATTATAGAATAAAATGCCAAGAACACTGCATGGTGATATCATTATCTAAAATTGAAATAAAATAGCAAGTTAAAATATTTATTGTGGGCATTACTTTCTTATATCTAAAATAAGTTTCATATATACATTTCAATATGTTCATCGATAGGTTTCAAATATATTTTCATTCTCTACCAAGTAATTCATTTTGAACCATTCTGGGACCCACTACGTATTGTTAATTGAAATAAAAACTTGACACAGCCAAAAAAGCATGGAAAATTCCATACACAAAAAATATAAAGACTATAGCAGTGAAGCTGTCTGTTGGAACATAGACAACCCAGAGCAGACAGGAGGGCACACAGGGGCCGGGCAGGGCCATAAGCCATCTTCAGCACCCACTGCGTTCCTTAGGAGACGTCCTTACTAATTCAGTGCCATGAAAATGTAAAAACAAAACTCCCGTCCCTCCCATTCGCTTCGGCATTAAGACAAAATAAATTGCCAGTGACTTGTGGCATCTGCTTGGCATGTTTGGTTCTTTACGAGGCTGTTGTGGAGAGACAGAGGGCCAGAGTTTTAGTGTTTCCTCTTGGCATGGTTTCAGACGTGAAGTGGACGTGTGAAGGAACTGAACTACCTACGTTAAGGGTTCAGAGCAGGACGTCCTGGACCGCAGAGTGGCCGGGGCACTAGATCGTAGCTAGTGATGGTGGTACACCTACGCGGCGTTCCACAATCCTAGACACACCCGTGGGCCATCTCCTCCCGATTCCTGGTCATGGAAGAAGATTGTGCATGCCTGTAATCACAGCTCTCGGCGTGTGGAGACCACAAGAACAACGTTCAAGCTCTGTCTTAGGTCCGGCATGACTGAGGCCAGCCTGGGCTGGGGGAGGGGTCCTGCTCTTGAGGGCTTTCCTGTTCTGTCTTGAATTTCCCACTTTTCAGAATCCCAGAGCTAGGACCCCACTAAAGTACCTTCACTCTTTTCCATATGTGTCACATGTCTGTGACGTAAGTGTCCTTTCCTTCCTTCCCACTAGCCCTGTAAACACACACACACACACACACACACACCACACACCCCGTATCTTGAAGGACAAATTTTCATGTTTCCCACAACAAACCCAGTGGTAGAGACAATGGGAAGAAATGCAGAAGGTATAATCTCTTCCTAAGTACTTGTCATTTGTATACTGCCTATATTCTTATCTATACTCTATACAGTACACAGCATATACTATTTATATGCTTTATGTATGCTTACATATCTCTTTTTATTAAGAAAATATTAAATTAATGTCACTTTTCTCAATAAATTTATGTTAAACTGATAGAAATTTTACTATCAAATATTATAAAGTTATGATCAGAAGTAGATTAAACATGCAGCAGGTGTCTAGACTCCCACAGCAAGGCCTGAAGAGGTTCTGTAAACAAGGAGATGGCGGTACACCAGAGCAGGGGCCATGGCTTGTGGAACAAACAGCAGAAGCTAAGGTTGGACTTGAGGCAAGCCCGGCAGACAGATGGGCTGCTGTGCTAGCGTTTGGCCACAAGAGGGCGCACGGCACTTTAATAAGCGGCTACTACCCAACCCACCAGGGCTCCACTTCCTGGGTGGAGGCAGACAAACTGCATTTGGAGCTACAAGTTAAATCGGATAGCTAATAGCATCGAAACGGAAAATGAAGATTCCAGCAAGAAGAGGAACCTTGAACACTTTTTCCAAATCCCCATTTAAACGGCCTAGGGGTCCCTGCGTTCCAAAAAAGCTATCATTTCCGATGAGTCCCACCGGGGCAACCTCTTCCTCCCCACATTAAATCCCTTTTTCTCTTTGAATCTCTGGGTGACATAAAAACTCTCTTGTTGGGAATGGCAGTCACACACTAATCTGATGATCAGCGAAATGCATACTCATATTTTGATTTAACTTACATGTAAGAAGTCTTTTTCAAAAAAATTATTCGTTGTCTCAATAAGATAACTGTGTAGGTTAAATGTGGAATAAACGAAACTTAAGTGTTAACCTTTTCCATCATTTCAGGCAAGGGAACCGACCCAGAGTTCTCTCTCCTCTTTGTTCCACGTAGAGGCATTAGTTTGTAGTTTTTATTATTACTAATTCCACCTTGATGAATACATGGCTCTGTGGAGGGGGTATTGAAACCCAAGTCTCCACAAACAGCTAACTAGAGTACGGAAGTGTGAATGTGCCGAACATCTTTATAACTATCGCGCGATCACCCACTCTAAAACGCCTGGGCACCAGGCCCTGGAACTTCGTTTTGTTTTGTTTTGTTTTGTTTTTTCAAGATGGGTTTCTCTGTCCTGTCCTGGAATTCGTTCTGTAGACCAGGCTGGCCTTGAACTCACAGAAGCTGTCCTGCCTCTGCCTCCCGAGTGCTGGGATTAAAGACGTGCTCCACCACTGCCCAGCAGCCCTGAAATTTTTATTGTGAACACTTTAGATCATAGGAATAGACGTCCTAAGCCAGGCAGTGGTGGTGCACACCTTTAATCCCAGCACCGGGGAGGCAGAGACTGGCAGATCTCTGTGAGTTCGAGGCCAGCCTGGTCTACATAGTGAATTCCAAAACAGCCACTGCTGCACAGGGAAATCCTTTTTCAAAATCAATCAGTCAACCAATAAAAAAACAACAACAACAACAAAAATAGGGATCCTAACTCTGACAAAAAAAAAAAAGACTCCATTACCTCAGTGTGTCATTCTCAAGCATGTGATGAGGGCCTCGATAATCACTTACCTGTATACTCACAGCTTTGTGCCCCTCCCCCACATCATCCCCTTATCCCTATGGATTCTTTAAATCAGAACTGGACCCTTTCACTTTCTCCATTAACTCCCATTTTTTCAATGTGACAACAATCAGATCATTTAGACACAAAATTCTTTCTCATTTTTTGGAGATAGAGAGACTTCTTAAATGTTTTATGGTTGCCACAGCTAAAAGGCTAGACATATAAGAACAAGGCTGTCTTTTTTTTATTTTATTGAGCTCTACATTTTTCTCTGTTCGCCTCTCTGCCTCTCCCCTCCCCCATTCAACCCTCCCCCAAGGTCCCCATGATCCCAATTTACTCAGGAGATCTTGCCTTTTTCTACTTCCCATGTGGATTAGATCTATGTATGTCTCTCTTGGTGTCCTCATTGTTCTCTAAATTCTCTGAGATTGTGATTTGTAGACTGGTTTTCTTTGCTTTATGATTAAAAAACTACTTATGAGTGAGTACATGTGATAATCATCTTTCTGGGTCTGGGTTACCTCACTCAAAATAATGTTTTCTAGCTCCATCCATTTGCCTGCAAAATTCAGGATGTCGTTATTTTTTTCTGCTGTGTAGTACTCCATTGTGTAAATGTACCACATTTTCCTTACCCATTCTTCGGTCGAAGGGCATTTAGTTTGCTTCCAGGTTCTGCTATGAACATAGTTGAGCACATGTCCTTGTAGCATGATTGAGCATCCTTTGGATATATACCCAGAAGTGGTATTACTGGGACTTGAGGAAGGTTGTTTCCTAATTTTCTGAGAAATCACCACACTGACATCCAAAGGGGCTGTACCAGCTTGCATTCCCACCAGCAATGCAGAAGTGTTCCCTTTTCCCCACAACCTCTCCAGGATAAGTTGTCATCAGTGTTTTAGATCTTGGACATTCTTACAGGTGTAAGATGGAATCTCAGAGTTGTTTTGATTTGCATTTCTCTGATGACTAAGGATGTTGAGCATTTCCTTAAGTGTCTTTCAGCCATTTTAGATTCCTCTGTTGAGAGTTCTCTGTTTAGGTCTGTACTCCATTTTTTTATTGGATTATTTGTTCTCTTTAAGACTAATTCCTTGAGTTCTTTGTATATTATGGAGATCAGACCTCTGTCTGATGTGGGGTTGGGGAGATCTTTTCCCATTATGTAGGCTGTTTTATTTCTTGTTGACCGTGCCCTTTGCTTTACAGAAGCTTTTCAGTTTTAGGAGGTCCCATTTATTAATTGTTTCTCTCAGTGTCTGTGCTGCTAGGGTTATATTTAGGAAGTGGTCTCCAATGCATTCAAGAGTACTTCTCACTTTCTCTTCTATAAGGTTCAGTGTGGCTGGCTTTATGTTGAGGTCTTTGATCCATTTGGACTTGAGTTTTATGCATGGTGATAGATAAGGTATATTTTCATTCTTCTACATATTACTATCCAGTTATGCCAGCACCATTTATTAAATATGCTTTTTTCCATTTTATAATTTTAGCTTCTTTGTCAAAATCAGGTGTTCAAAGGTGTGTGGATTACTATCTGCATCTTCGATTGGGTTCCATTGGCCCTCCTGTCTGTTCTTATGCCAATACCAAGCTGTTTTTCAGTACTGTAGCTCTGTAGTAGAGTTTGCAGTCAGAAATTTTGAGGTCTCCAGAAGTTCTTTTATTGTACAAGATTGTTTTGGCTATCCTGGGTTTTTTGCTTTTCCATATGAAGTTCAGTACTGTTCTTTCGAGGTCTGTGAAAAATTTTGCTGGGATTTTGATGGCCATTGCATTGAATATGTAGATTGCTTTTTGGTAAGATTGCTATTTTTACCGTATTAATTCTGCCTACCGAAGAGCATGGGAGATCTTTCCACTGTCTGGTGTCTTCTTCAATTTTTTTCAAAGATTTAAAGTTCTTGTCATACAAGTCTTCCACTTATTTGGTTAGAGTTACTCTGAGATATTTTATGCTATTTATGGCTATTGTGAAGAGTGATATTTCTCTGATTTCTTTCCCAGACCTTTTATCATCTGTGTACAGAAGGGCTACTGATTTTTTTGAGTTAATTCCAATCCTGCTACATTACTGAAAGTGTTTATGAGTTGTAGAAGTTCCTTGGTAGAATTTTTGAGATCTTATGTAAACTATCATATCATCATCAAACAATGAGAGTTTAACTTCTTCTTTTCTGATTTGTATCCCCTTGATCTCCTTTTGGTGTCTTATTGCTCTAGCTAGGACCTCAAGAACTATATTGAATAGATATGGAGAGAGTGGACAACCTTGTCTTATTCCTGATTTCAGTGGAATTGTTGGGAGTTTCTCTCTATTTAGTTTGATGTTGGTTGTTGGCTTGCTTTATATTGCCTTTATTATGCTTAGGTATGATCCTTGTATCCCTGCTCTCTCCAAGACCTTTATTATGAAGGGATGTTGTATTTTGTCAAAAGCTTTTTTGGCATCTAATGAGATGATCATGTATGTGGTTTTTATTTTTCAGATTGTTTATATGGTGGGTTACGTTGACAGATTTTTGTATGTTGAACCATCCCTGCATCTCTGGGATGAAGCAGACTTGATCATGATGGATGATGGTTCTGATATGTTCTTGGGTTTGATTTGCCAGTATTTTATTTAGTATTTTTTGCATCAATAGAACAAGGCTGTCTTAATCTGAGTATGGCTGCACCTGTAAGTAATCCTAGCACTGAAGAGGCCGAGGCAAGAGGGCCGTGGAGTCCAGCCTGAGCTACACAAGACAGTCTTGTCTTGGTGTGGGCTGTGGACAGAAATCTTTCATCTTAGCAGGAAAGGCAGATAAGAGAAGCCAGTTGGGAAAGGGGAGAAGATAAGAGAGAGAGAAAGAGAGAGAGCATTCTATAATAAGATTTTGATGCTCAAATATCAGTTGCTTAGTCCCTTTTGCTCTGGGACATGCAGTGAAGGGTGGTTTATGAAGGGGACAACTTCAGTTGTTCCATCTTTTCAAAAGTTTGAGTCATAATCGAAACTCATTAATCATATCTTCTTCGTTACTGGACAAAGAAAAAACTAAAACACGCCTGGACCTGAGGTATCCCATGCTGTTCTAGCCATTTCTATCTTGTTGTATTCTTTAAGACATAACAAAAGTGACCTTAGGAACATTCCCTGGTGGCATCCTTTCCATTGACCTCAAGCCCCGCGTCATGTGGATGCAGTTTCCCCATGCTGCTTTATAAGGAGATGCTGAGCTCTGTGGTAGATGCTGAGTTCAGTTTCTGCCTATGGCTTTGAAAGTCTCCCACAAAGCACAGTTCTAATGAATGCACAATCGGAATTGAGCAAAGACATCTTCCATGAAGGACGAAGCTGCTTCTGCAGTCTGGAGTTTCTCTGCAAATAAAATATGAAAATTTGCCTACGGTAAGCCATGAATTATGTATTTCTAATGCCACTGGACTATCCCCCAGGTTGTGACTTAATGGCTTTCTGGAGAAATTAAACCACAGACAGCCACGTCAAATAAAAGTAAAAGTAGAAATGGTTTTCTATTTTACCAGAAATAACTTGTTTTTTAACAATCATATATTTTAAATGTAGTCTTCTTACAGTCAAGAAAGAGAGAAATAAAGGAAGGAAGAAAGAAATAAAGGAAGTAAGAAAGAAGGAAAGAAAGAAAGAAAGAAAGAAAGAAAGAAAGAAAGAAAGAAAGAGGTGTAGGAGGTCCTTCTGTTTATGTGTTGCTTTCATTGGTTAATCAATAAAGAAACTGCTTGGCCTAATAGAGCAGAACTTAGGTAGGCAGAGAAGAAAGAACTGAATTCTGGGAGGAAGAAAAAAGAGTGAGAGAACCGCCATGGAGCCACCAGAATCAGACATGCTGAATCTTTCCTAGTAAGCCACAACCTCGTGGTGATATACAGATTATTAGAAATGGATTAAATCAAGATGTGAGAGTTAGCCTATAAGAGGCTAGAGATAATGGACCACGCAGTGATTTAATTAATATAATATTTGTGTGGTTATTTCGGGTGAAAGCTAGCCAGGTGGTCAGGACAAAAAGCAGGCCCTCTTCTTGTAACAAGGAAGGAAGTAAAAATAGATTGTAGAGGCAGATGGATCTCTGTGAGTTTGAGGCTAGCCTGGTCTACAAGAGCTAGTTCCAAGACAGGTTCCAAAAGCCACAGAGAAATTCTGTCTCAAAAAAACAAAAAAAAAAGAAAGAAAGAAAGAAAGAAAGGAAGAGAAAAAAGAAAGAAAAATAGATTGTATGCAGGATTATAATTCCCCTTCTCACACCACATGGCAGAGTTTAATACTTATTGGAATTGTTGCCTTGAGCCTGGTTGCCTTGACATAGAGCCTGTCACAGCTTAGGACAGTGAGTCCCTTGAATAATGATTTTTGGTGACATACAATTGCGATTGCTGGTGCTTGGCAAGAGACACTGTGGCACAGACAGACCATACCTCAGCATGCAGTTCATCCACATCTCCCTTCTCCCTGTTCTTAGTTCCTGTCACTCCTTCAGCCCCCAGAGCTGGGCCCCTGGGTTAGATGAGAGGAGAACCCACTCACTCCAGCCCTCAGAGATGCCTCTCTAATGGGGTGTCATCAAAATAGCTGATGCTTTAGATAGAAGACAATACTTGGTTCTTTTTTAGAGTTTGTTTTATAATCAAAATGTCACACCATCCCTGGCACTATTTAAAAGGTCAGGCTTATAGGCAAGAGGAGATCCACATTGAAATGGGGGGAAATCAGAACCTGGGGTGCATTGTCACCACAGACTGCACTCTCTTAAAAGTTGTGCTGCAGCAATGAGGTATGGTGAGTAAAGCCAGGCGTGGTGGGGCGCACTTTAAGCCCAGAACTTGGGGGGCAGAGTCAGGCAGATCACTTTGAGTTCCAGGCCAGCCTGGTCTCCAGAATGAGTTCAGGACAGTCAGGGCTATGCAGAGAGACTCTGTCTCAAAAGAGAGAGGACGGTGATGTTAACACTGATGACAATAATGATGCTGATGATAATGGTGATGATGATGGTGATGATGGTGGTGGTGGAGATGATGGTGATGGTGATGATGATGATGATGGTGGTGGTGGTGATGATGATGATGATGATGGTGATGATGGTGGTTGTGGTGGTGATGATGATGATGGTGATGATGATGATGATGATGATGGTGATGATGGTGATGATGATGGTGGTGGTGATGGTGATGATGATGGTGGTGATGTAAGCATGAGACCTCTGTGTGCTTATTTTCCAGTCCTTATAAGAAACTCCACTTTGGGGGCTGTAGAGATGGTTCAGTGGTTAATAGCACTGACTGTTCCTCCAGAGGACTCAGGTTCAATTCCCAGCACCCACATGGCAGCTCACAACTGTCTGTAACTCTGGTTCCAGGGAATCTGACAATCATGACAAAACACCAATACAGATAAAAAAAATTTAAAAAAAAAGAAAGGAAGAAAGAAACTTCCCTTTAACTTTGGGGAAGTCCTGTGAACTGAGAGGTGGAGTAACTGTCTTTTCCCATATCTGCCACCTTCCCTCCCCTCCTTCCCAGAGTCATCAATCTATACCAAGCCTGTGCCTAGTTCAGAAGAAGACTAGAGAGAAGACTCAGAGGTTAAGACCACTGGTTGTTCTTTCGGAGGTCCTGACTTCAATTCCCAGCAACGACATGGTGGCTCACAACCATGTATAATGAGATCTGGTGCCCTCTTCTGGCCTGCAGGCACACATGGAAACAGAATACTGTATGCATAATAAACAAAAAAAATCTTTAAAACTAATAATAAGTTGCAGGTTGATTTTGAGCCATCAGGCTAGATACTAGAAACCAAACTTGGGTCCTCTGCAAGATTAGTAAGTGTTCTTAAGCACAGGGCTATCTCTTCAGCCCTGATGTTAAAAAAAAAAATGTTTACTATTGGCTGTATACTACCAATAAAGTATTTAAAGTACATGTCAATCATAGCACTGTGTGTATATTTTCTGCTAGGTTTTTAGGTGTAAACAATCTATTGCCTCACATATACTATAAGAGCTGAAGAAATTCTCCAAAGTTAATGCATATCTCATCAGCCACCATTAGCAAATGACCATTCTAAGGCAGTCACAATGACTTGTTAGTCAACCACACTGCCCTAATGTATTAGATGCACTGCACTGTGAGACATGGCTTCTCGCTAACAAAAAGCAAAACTGTTTGGAAATGAGCCCATTCAACAGAGGGTGACAACATGGAAGTATTTGATGAACTGACACTATACCCCACCTCCATAGAGATGATTCCAAGTCTGGAGGAAGATGATATATTTTTAGCTTTAAGGTTGTCTTTGTTAAAGTAGAGTGGTTGGTAGGACCAGAGAGGTGGCTGTGATGCTAAGAGTGCTTGCCACACTTGGCGAGGACCTGGACTCAGTTCCCAGCACTCAAATCGGTTGGCTACCAACTGCCTATAACTCCAGCTCCATGGGATCCAATGCCTTCCTCTGACCTCTCTGGGCATGGGCACACATATCATACACACATATCACACCCAGTGATGTGGAGAGCTAACCGGCTCTCCGAAGAAGAAGCACAGTGTATTTCCAGTCCTCTGGGCTCTCTTTGAGGAGGCCAAAAAATGGGCATCCTAAATTACTAATCCATTAAGTTAACTCTAAAACACATTTATTCATGTTAAAGAATCTGGAATCACAGGTCTCATAATCTTGGCTTCAAATGAACCTTGTTCATGTTTCTCACTGTGAGCATTTGTTTGACCAATGCCTTTTGTGATTCAGCATGAAAGTCGGGCTTCAAATGTTCAAAGAAAGACCCAGAACTACCAGGAATGCACCTGCCAGAAAAAGAAAAAAGTATTTGCTTCTTAGAAGAATGACTAAAATTGCATTTTTTAAAATTCACTTAAAGAGCATAATCAGATGAATGTGTTTTTCTCTTTAATGGAAAATTACATTTGCTGACATGTAATGTTTAATGACTTGTGTAAAAGACAGTGTTAAATGACATCAGTGATCGGTACTATTCCTCTAAGCCATACATTTGAAACCACTGCTGCACAGCAGTAGTGGATAAAGCCAGTCATCCTAAGAAAACAATTACACTGTATTATTTAAAAATAAATACAGAGGGCACAGATATGAAAGTATGGCAGTTATCTAAACATTCTGAATGCAATGACTTAAGTAGAATGTGTTACCATTGCAATATATTCCCAGCAAGCATTAATTAATTGTCAGATAATCGCTTTGTTTGTGGTGGTTTAAATGAGAATGTCGCCCATAGGCTCAAGAATCCGAGCATTTGGCCCTTAGTTGCTGACCCTGTTTGGGAAGTGTAGGAGGCACAGCCTTGCTGAAGGGTATACATCCCTGGAGTGGAGCTTTGAGACTCTAAAAACTTGGACCATCACCAGTTTTCTCTCTCTGCTTGTGGGTCAATACACAAGCATTCAGCTTTCTGTTACTGTAGCTATGCCATGCCTCTGCTGCATACCATGGAGACTTACATAACTGGAACCACAAGGCAAATAAACCCTCCCCTCCTATAAGTTAAATTGGTCATCGTGTTTGCGCTTTATCATAGCAACAGAAAAGTAACTAATACATTGTTATTATTTAGGTTGACATTGTTACTTATGCTAACATTGTTATTTAGGTGACATTGTTATTTAGGTTGACACTGTTATTTAGGTGACATTGTTATTTAAGTGACATTGTTATTTAGGCTGACGTTGTTATTTAGGCTGACATTTTTATTTAGGTGACATTGTTATTTAGGTGACATTGTTATTTAGGTTGACATTGTTATTTAGGTGACATTGTTATTTAGACTGACATTGTTATTTAGGTGACATTGTTATTTAGACTGACATTGTTATTTAGGTGACATTGTTATTTAGGTGACATTGTTATTTAGGTGACATTGTTATTTAGGTTGACATTGTTATTTAGGTGACATTGTTATTTAGGTGACATTATTATTTAGGATGGCCAACTCCTTATATTGTTCTTTCTAAGGTTGCATCATTTTCTCTCTGTATTGTATCAGCCAGTTTTTCATCTGCTGCAAAATGCCCAATAGTCCACTTAGGAAGAAAAAAAAAGTCAACTCCATTGGTCATAAATGTGGAGTATTGTTTTAACTACATAAAAATGTGTTATATTTGTTTATGCTGCCTTTGTTAATGATTTAAAGTTGTGTTAGTTGGGGTTTGCTACATTTGTGTAATTATGTAAAGATGTGTTGCTGTTTCACCTTACCTGCCTAAGGCACCTGACTGGTCTAATAAAAATCTGAGTAGCCAATAGCTAGGCAGAGAGACTGAATAGGAGAAGAAAGCTAGGCAAGGAGGAATTGAAGAGAATGAGGAAGAATCCCAGACAGACAAGACACAGAGAAGCAGTGAAGTAAGACATACAGAAGAAAAGAAAAGGTAAACAGCCTCTGGGCAAAATGAAGGAACAGGTTAAGTTATAAGAGCTAGCAAGAAAGGAGCATAAGGCTGAGCATTCATAACAAATAATAAGTCTCTGTGTCATGACTTCGGAGCTAGTTGATGGGACAAAAAAAAATGCCTGGTACACATAACTACAGGCATTTCAGTTTGGCTCTTTGGAAGAGGTCTGCCCCTCTCTGTTGGTAATGCTACCCAGGACATAGATGAAGAACAAAGGACGAGAGGGGAGAAGGGAGACGGTGTGAATGGACGGGGCAGGGAGAAGGAAGGGAGTATAGAGAAGAGAATGCTTCTCTGAGAGCCTTGCCATGGTTTGAGTCTTGAGCCTGCACATGGTAGCTTATTTTCTATAGATTGTTCCTCTTCCTCATTAATGCATTTGCTCCAAATACTGTTTGTTATCTTTCAGACTCTAGTTAAGGTTAGGGGTGCACCAATAAACAAAATAGATAAAAATTATTGTACAAATAGACTATTAGCAGTGGGAAGTACGAGAAAACCCAATAATGAGTGACAAAATGGAGACAGCAAGAAGGCTTGCGCATCTTGCTGCCAAGCATAATGACCTGAATTCAATCCCTAGACCATGTAGAAGGAGGAAACTGAGTCCTGGGGGTTGTCCTCTAATCTTGACACTCGTGCCATGATGGACACTCATACCCCCACGCTAAACAAATAGTTTATGGAAGTGTTTATTATAAAGTCTAGTACCAGAGAACAGGATAGACGAACATGACAGGTACTACTCACAAGGGACAATGTCCCCACTGGTCACCCTATATTTTGGCAATGAATTCAGTGAAAAAGCACAAGAACATTCTAGAAGGGCTTAAAAGTCACATTCTAAATTAAACAGAAAATGTTCAAAGCTAAACAGTGAAATGGAAGCTTTCATTGGCTGCACAATCCTACCAAATCTAAATAAAAAGTGTGGCTAATGGCCATCTCAACAGCACTTAGTCTCAAATCCAACAATTCATCATGGAACTACACAGCTAAGATGCTCACCCACCGTGCAATGCTGGGGTTTAGTGAAGATCACCCCCGAGGGCGGAGAAGCAATGAAGAAGGTGAGAGGTGGGCCTGAGAAGCCCTAGGACGGAGCGCACGCGCTGGCTGCTGATGCCACTGTTTCCACGCCGAAGGCCTAGCAAGGCTTGCTTCCGGGAGGAAAAGGAATCTATCTGGCTGACAGCTGCCCTGAAAAGATCATCAGACACACGGCTAGTTACCAGGTAACAGCCTAAAGCTCTTGAGTAATGATCAAACCAAAACCCTGACACCTGCCCACTGAAACCTTTTATGTTTCTGTCAATGCTTTGTCCGTAACTTATTATGGCCTGGACTTACGCCAACCAGGCCATAATAAAAACAAATAGTTTAATAGAAATTATAAAATGGTAATAACCAGGCCGGGCAGTGGTGGCACACATCTTTAATCCCAGCACTTGGGAAGCAGAGGTAGGCAGATCTCTGTGAGTTCAAGGCCAGCTTGGTCTACAGAGCAAGTTCTAGGACACCTAGGGCTATACAGAGAAACCCTATCTCTAACACCACCACCACTAAAAATGGAAATAAACTGATGCAGGGGGCTACTTGTTTGTCCTGACCACCCAGAACCGAAATATCCACATGGAAACTATATTCATTAAATCACTGCTTGGCCCATTAGCTCTAACTTCTTATTGGCTAACTCTTACATCTTAATTTAACCCATTTCTATTAATCTGTGTATCACCACGAAGTTGTGGCCTACCTGCAAAGTTTCAGCCCATCTATCTCCAGTGGCAGATCCATGGCATCTCCCTGACTCTCTCCTTTTCCCAGCATTCACTTCTGTCTTCCCCGCCTACCTAAGTTCTACCCTATCAATAGGCCAAGGAAGTTTCTTTATTCATTAAAACCAAGACAAGCAACACAGAGACAGAAGCACCTCCCACACCAATAAACTATGTTATAGGCTAAATACATGCTGTGTTTGAATGTGGCCCAAGTGTTTATTAAAGGTCTGCTGTGACAAAAAGCCTGGGCCCCAGAATGGCTGTGTGGGAGATAGTAGGGCTATAGGGTCTGACTAGAGGTCATTGAGTCTGAGCGTTCCGCAGAGCATCCCTTGCATCCTCGGGATGATTATACACAAACCAAGCTTAGCATGGCTCGTTTGTCTCTCCGCTCCTGTCTGAGGGGTGACCACTTGCTTCTCTGTGTACTTCCGCCACATTGTGCTATCCACAGTGCCCATCGGAGGCTGACTCGGTGGAGCTGAGCTCCTACCATCAGCTGTAGTCTGTAGGGGTTATTACAGTGATGAGCACCTGCTTAGTCTGCTGTAACCATAAAATGATAAATGTCCCTGGGAGAAAATAGTGTAAGGGTCTGCCATGCTAAATGACAAGTAGAGAACATTTATCTGAAAATTAATGGTTTGGAAGAACAGATCGCAAAGGCAGCACACATTCCAGATGTGTATCCAGGAAGACTGAGGAGAAAACAAAGAAGGGGGAATGGAGAGCTTCTTAGGTTACCTTAAAGCAATCTGTGCATACAAGAACTGCCATGGTTTATCTCTAAAATCTCCTCCAAGGCCATGAACTGAAGCTCTGCTTGCTAGGAAGGGAAAGGAGAGGGTGCATGAGAAAAAAAAATTGCATCCTTCTGATATACGGTGGAGCCCCCTCCAGGAGGGAGGGATACTGAGTGGCAAGGAAGGATCAGAAAGAACCAAGACTGAAATCCAGCAGAGGAAACATTGGCTCCTCCAGCCCCAGCCCCACGCGTGGGATCGGGATATATAACAGTGGAGACCCAGCAGGCAGCCTTGTCCCCAGGACTCTGTTTTCTGCAGCCTGTCTGTCTTCCCATGGCCTGTGGCTTTCCTCAGAACAGTCTACATTACTGACATCTCCATCATCCTGAGGGTTCTGTGTGTCACCCTTGCAGCTTTGTGGATGACCCTCTCGTGAGTTGCCTACAGGGATCCTGACCCTGACACACACTGACTTAAGTCCCAGGCTTTCCAAGAAATGTTGATGGAAAGCTCCGGGAACTTCTAACTCTTGCACTCTGCATGCCTGCAAAGCCATTATCATGTGGTAATGCCAAGTTCTGACATTGCTCAGGAGCTGATGAGCTCTTGGATAATGGCTAACATGGCCATTGGGGCCTTGGCTGCTGATCCAGGAAAAGCTCTTTCCTGGTGATCTTGAGCAAGCAGGGCCTGGTTGTAAAAGTTCTGCAAATGAGTTTGGTCAGTTCTGGAAACGCCCTCAAGGCATCTCTCCCACTGTCCCACTTAAAGTGCGTGGCTTCTTTTTAGCAATGGGGATGTCTTTGGCAGCCATGCAGCACTTGTCTACAAAACAAGTCCTTTTTCTTGTCACCATGCACATTTTACAAATCCTTCACTCTGCTTTTTACTCCAGATTCCTACTATAAATCCATCTAAAAGTAACCAGCTTCCCGCCACATCCTGAACGCTACTCTGTCGTGACATTTCCTCTGCAAAAATGTGTTAGAGCGGTGGTTCTCGCCTTCCTAACGCTGCAATCCTTCAGTACAGTTCCTCATGTTGTGCTGACCCCCAACCATAAAATTACGTTTGTTGCTACTTCATAACTGTAATCTTGCTACCATTATGATCTGTAATGTAAATATCTGTGTTCTCTGATGATCTTAGGATACCCCAGTGAAAGGGCCATTCGATCTCCCAAAGGGGTCACCCCCCACAGGTTGAGAACTTACTGCATTAGTCCCTTATCTTTAAATTCAGACTTACACAAGGTTTCAAGACATGGACAAAACAGACTAATCGTTTGCCATAATAAAACACAAATGGCCTTTAGCCTAATTATAGATAGATGATAAATTATAGATAGATATAGAGTAATAGATGATTGATAAATGATAGATAGATAGATAGATAGATAGATAGATAGATAGATAGATAGATAGATGAACTTTCAGTCCCATTAACATTCCCCACCCACATTCCTACTGATATTCTGTTGGGAAAAAGTCCTCTGTGTTGCACAGTGAAACACTCTAACAAAGCACAGGAGACCTGCAAGGCTAGTTCAAGCATACCAGGGCAGGACGCGTTTCCTCGCCTACAGATGATAACCATCTCTCACCATGGCAAAGGGAGCTCTTCTTGATTGCCATGACTGAACCTGCAGGAAGGATAAGAGTGTGACCAGGGAATCAAGTCTCAGGAAAGGCCACAGACAAATCCCAAGATGAAGACGAGGGAGGGTTTGTGCAATATTGGCCTTTATCAAGCTCAATGCTTTTGATAGAAAAAAAAAGGTTTCTCACAATCTTCTGAGCTCCTGTCAGAATCTCTTATTAAGCTCAGCTTGCAGCCTTCTGAACTTTCTCCACCATCATCCCCCTCCTGGACTCCCCAGCTCTTCCAAATTCTTTCTGAAATGAGTTCCAAAAACTTTGAGATTGTGTGGTGAGGTTTCATCACTGTATCTGACACCTGGTGCCTCTGGAACCAACCTTGGTATCAGTATTTGGTGTCATGTGTCTGTGACAAAATATCTGCAAGGACAGTTTAAGAGAAGATGCCTTTAGCTGAGCTGTGGCTTCGGAAAGTCTAGTTCATCACAGCCAATTCACCCTATCTGGATCCATGATTGGGCATTATGGTGGCAGAGGCACAGGTTGGTGGCTGCTCACCGGGTAGACAGAAATCAAAGGCAGGGGCAGGAGGAGTCAAGAGCAAGATAACCATCCAAAAACTGTTCTCCCGACTTCCTTAACTAGATCATTCTATAACATTTTCAGAACCTTCCAAACTAGTGCCTGCAGCTGGAACCAAATATTCAAAACATCGAGTACATGTGTATGCATTTTGTTTAAGCCATGGCTATAAAAAAATATATGTTTTTAAAGTGAGAACACTGGCACTGGGAAAGTGAGTGCCTCCCCTAACGGGGCAGAGCCAGGGGCCCGTGTCCTTCAACTCCAAACACAGGAGGGTTGTCCCTGCTCCGCCTGTCTGGTTTATAGAGAAGCACCCTTGTGTATGGTCCTGACCGAGGACAAACCTCCCTTAAGTAGAGAGCTTTGTACATTCTTGGAGTTATTTTACCATACCTGTATTCAGCGTCGCTTCTTTGGCTATTGGTTATTTTAGCATTTTCAGATCTGATGATTTGATTTTATACATTCTCTGAAAATGAAAAAATTTGATATCATACATTCTCTGAAAATGAAAAAAGTAAATCGGCCACAAAACCCCCAAAGATGATGGTGTTTGTGTAAATCGCTGTGATAACACATCTAACAAAGCAACTGTCATGGCTGTTATT
Source organism: Microtus pennsylvanicus (assembly GCF_037038515.1). Lineage (NCBI taxonomy): Eukaryota > Metazoa > Chordata > Mammalia > Rodentia > Cricetidae > Microtus > Microtus pennsylvanicus. The sequence continues at coordinate 3,387,355 of NC_134598.1, forward strand.
CGTTGTCAGCCTGACTACATCTGAAATTAACTAGAACCCAAAAATGGATGGCAAAGCTTGTGAGGGATTTTGCTTGATCTGGAATAGAAAGATCCACTACTGATCTGGATCTTTGGGGTGGGAAGATACACCTTCAATCCAGATCTTTTGAGGTGAGAAGACCCACCTCTCATCTAGGCTACAACGTCTGCTGGAAGCCTACATAAGAAGATGGAAGAAGGAAGCTTTTCTCTTTGCCTGCTTCCTCTCACCTCACAGCCAAGTCCATTCCTTCACTGGCATTAGAGCCTACTTCTTCAGGATTGTGGCTTATACTGAAAATCAGCCGAAACAGCCAGCCTCAAGGACTGAACAATTACTGGATTCTTGGACCGTCAGCTCACAGGTCATTCAGTCCATCAGCCACTGTTGGGTTGGCCGGACTTCAGCCTGTAAGTCATTCTAATAAATCCTCTTCCTGTGTATTCAGAGAGATTCATTCCGTAAGTTCTGTTACTCTGGAGAATCCTGCCTAACATAGCAACCCAAGGGAGGAAGGATTCACTTAGGCATACAGTCCACACAGCAGTGAGAGTGGAGCTAACCAGAGTGGTCGACATTGTGGGGCCGGGAATACAAATTGGCACAATAGTTTCTGCCCTCGAAAAGCTCTAAGGTGGATAAGTAAAAAACGATTAAACTGCGGGGTGACAGGCGTGGAGGGAGGTACAGAAACTAAACTTTGAAAATAGAACACTTAACACCGCGAGATCAGAAAGGAAGGAGAACGGGGTATTTCACAAAGGGGCTACTTCAATCTGCCGAAATTGTTCCAATTTCTCAAAAGATCAGCTCGTTCCCCACCTTTCAGTCCCTTCTGAGGGCAATTGTCATCTTGTCAACCTCTTCGGTAGTGGTTTAGTCTGTCCATGACTGGTGCAGTTAGGTGTTTGTCATCCTCAAAAGGTCACAGGCTCCTTGAAGACAGCATCCAAACATTATGGCTCCTGTCACACGGGGTCTTGCATAGCCTGTGATGGAATTAAATCAACTGCAATTGCCAAAGTCTTCACACAGGCAAAGAGCAACCTAAGATCCACGAAATTCTTCAGCTGTAACACCCGATTTTGTGTTACACCCTTGGTACAGTTCGCGCGCCACTGTACCAAACGCTAGTCGGGCAAGGCCCTGGAGATTGAAAAGAAGACACAGAGAGACCAGGGTCATTCGAAAGGAGATCAGCCGAATGCCACTTTATTCAGCCTTTGGGAAGTCCTTATCTACCTGACTGCAGCACAAGGATTTCTGCCCAGGCAGGTGGGAAATTACCATATTAACAATGGAGTGAATGCCCTGCAGCTAACCACCAGGCGGGGCAGGCATAGCACAGAAACACACAGGAAGCTTAGTTAGTTGATCATAAACTGTCCCCGTGAATGCACCACAGGAATAAGGGAGACCAGGGCCCTACATTCAGCAACCATAGCACCTGCTGCAATGGCAAGGGGTGGGGATGGGGGTATCAGTTGAGAAGCAGCTCGCAAAAGCATCTCACAGCACACAGACACCGCAAATAAACAGCCCCAGGACCTCACACAGTGGGCCTCACTGAGCAACAAAGCCCACCAGGAAGGCCACATCTGTCTAAGGCCCTGGTGGCACTGAGGTGAGAATGCTTGCCATCATAAGGGAAGATGTGAATTGCACAGAATGATCCCAAGTGGTTAAAAAAAATCGCAGTAAGGAAGGGACCATGGCTGTCGTAGCCATGTGTGTTCACTCTGAAGATCTTTGGTATTTGCAACAAGGAAAAGGAAGAAAGAAAAGGAGGGCTAAGCAGATGAGAAGCAACCAAATATCAATCCTGGATTAACTGGAATAAACAAAGATGCTCACGCGTCCCCAAGAAGCATCAGTGAGAAAAAAAGCAAGGGGACTTCTAGACCAGAGGGGAGGAGACATTGTTAGGTTCCTTTAGGAGACAGTACATGCTGAACTATGCACCCCTACTTCCCAGTGTGGAGCCTCATGGAAGCAACAGGGGCAGAGATTTTTAAAAATAAGTGCTTAGTTGGGTGGTGGTGGTACACACCTTTAATCTCAACACTCAGGAGGCAGAGGCAGACAGAGATCTGAGTTCGAGGCCAGTCTGGTTTACAGAGCAAGTTCCAGGACAGCCAGGGCTATTACACAGTGAAACCATCTCACGAAAAAAAGCAAAACAAACAAACAAAAAGACACTAAGTGCTTAATTTTAATTTTAGAAATGAAAACACCACCATTTTGTGTTTTGTTTTATTACAGACAACGTTTTCACGTAGCTCCAAGATGCTAACAACTGGATGCACTTGTGTATCTCAAGCTTATCTGAGTCCCAGACCTTAGCAGGGTGGCTTGGGTCTTAGTTAGGGTTTTCTTTTGCTGTGACTAAATTCCATGACAAAATAGTAAGTTGGGGAGGAAAGGGTTTATTTGGCTTACACTTCCACATTGCTGTTCATATTGAAGGACGTGAGGACAGGAACACAATCAGGCCAGGCAGCAGGAGCTGATGCAGAGTTCATGGATCAGGGGCTACTTACTGACTGGCTGCCCCTGACTTGCTCAGTCTGCTTTCTTATTGAACTCAGGATCTTCAGCTCAGGGATGGCGTCACCCACCTTGGGCTGGGCCCTCCCCCATTGATCACTAAATGAGGAAATGCCTTGTAGCTGGATCTCATCAAGGCATTTCCTCAGCTGAGGCTCCTTCCTCTGATGACTAGCTTGTGTCAGCCAGTACAACTGACCCCTTGCCAAGTTGACACACAAACACATCACTATCAAGCCACATCCCTCCCTCTCTTATTTATCCCAAGATCTCACAATAAAATCATAAATAATTTTAAAAGTCCCACAGTCTTTAAAATATCCAATATCTTTTTAAAAGTTCAAATCTTTCATCTGTGAGCTCCTTTAAAAATCAAAATTAAATTAAACACTTTCATCAAGAAGGAAGAATCATGGTACTGTAACAATCTCAACCACGCAAATTCAAACTCCAACAGATAAATAAATAGCTCAAAGTCCAGTTGTCTGTGTCACCCACGATCTTCTGGACTCCTGCAAAGAGGGGACTTGGGTCCCCTCTCCGGCTCTGCCCTCTGCGGCACACACAGCTTGTCTTCTGGGCTCAGTCTGGCTCCACTGCTGCTGCTGTTCTTGGTGGTCATCCCATGGTGCTGGCATCTCCAAAATGCTGGGCTCCCTTGCTGCAACTGGGCTGCACTTTCGTCAATGGCCTCTCATGGGTTCTCTTCATGGTGCCAAGCCTCAGCTTTAAGCATGACCCCTTCAGTCTTCAACCTTCAGCTGCCACTGAGGCTGCAGCCTCACCAATGGCCTCCCCAGGTCTCACAGTGTCAGGCCTCAGCTGCTCTCCATGACCCCTTCATGGTTTCAAAACCAGTACCACCTGGGTGACTCTTACACGTTGTCAAATCCGGCTACCAGCACAAGGTACAACCTGGGCCAGCTCTGGAACACAGCTTCTCAGTGTTCTGAGTAAACACTTCCCAGAAGAGTTCACCTCAGTGATGCTGGTCCCTTCTTAATCCCTGCTAATTTTTAGCTCCAGCTGACCAGCATCCATTGTCCCAGTAGCGTAAAGGTTTCACTTCAGTAGTTTCTGGTATCTTGTTCATCACAGTTGACTCTTCAGCCCCAGCTAACCAGAACTACCAAATCTTAAATCAAAATAGCAAATGTCTCTGAAAAAAAATCTTTACACTTCCCTCTGAAACTTCACAAGCCAGGTCTCCACCTTCTGCACTGGTCTCAACATTCTTATCTTCCAAGTTCCCACAAAACTTTTAATACTCAATGGCTTTTCTAGCCCAAAATTTCAAAGTCCTTCTTCAATCCTCCCCAAAACATGGTCAGGTCTGTCACAGGAATGCCCATCTACACTGGTACCAATTTGTCTTACTTAAGGTTTCTCTTGCTGCAACAAAACACCATCATCAAAGAGCAAGTTGTGGGGATGAAAAGATTTATTGGGCTAACACTTCAGCATTGCTGTTCATCACTGAAGGAAGTCAGGACAGGAACTCAAACAGGGCAGGATCCTGGCAGCAAGAACTGATGCAAAGACCACGGAGGGGAGCTACTTACTGGCTTGCTTCCCATGACTTGATCAGCCTGCTTTCTTATAAAACTCAGGACCAAGAGTCCAGGAATGACACTAGCCACCATGGGCTGGGCCCTCCGCCACTGATCACTAACTGAGAAAATGCCTTATAGCTGGATATCATGGAGGCTTTTCCTCCACTGAGGCTCCCTCCTCTCTGATGACTCCAGCTTGTGTCAAGTTGACAGGAAACCAACCAGTACCCAGGGTAAGGTGGGGGGGGCATAGAGGAGACAGGCGCACCAAGCAGGGACCCATGACACAAGTTGGGCGATGGAGAAGAATCGAAAGGAACGGTTTCATTTGTTTGTTTTTAAGTTGTAGAAAGAGCTCAAGGAAAGCAATAAAAAGTTTTGCAGTTCTGTGGCGCTCACTGGGGACCAGTTAAGAGAAGTTACCAGAACAACAGTAAAAAGAGCGATGTAAAGAATGGTTGAGGGAGCTTTGGCTTTTCGGAGAAATGTACTTCAGATATGATTAGCAGCCCAGCAGGAGGGCTCTGAGGACTCAGTGCTTTGACCTCATTCTTGTTCTTCAGCCTCCTGCTAACCTCGTCCATAAACCAAGTGCAAGCAAAATCCGGAAAGCAAGTATGTAGATAAAGGCGGCCTGGGCCAGTCTCTCTGGGCCCAAAGGCATCTGGGAAGGGAGAGAGAAGAAGCTGCACAGTCCATCTTCCTTGTATGTAGAGCCCACTCTTGTCCCTGAAAGGATGGAGAGGAAACATACGATCCAATACAGAAAACTCATGGAATTTCATCGGCTACTATAGTGTTATATGATGTCAGTGTGGTCAGATTTCCATCTAAGATTAAAATATGATCCACTATAAGTAGTCTTCATATAGGGCAGTGATTTTTAACCTTCCTAAGGCTGCGATCCTTTGATACAGCTTTTCATGTTGTGGCTACCCTCCACTATACAATTATTTTTTTGTTTGCAACTTCATAACTGTAATTTTGCTACTGTTGTCAACTATAATGTAAATATCTGACATGCAGATGGTACTCGTGCAAATGATCTTAGGCCACCCCTGTGAGAACCACTCACATAGGAGACAGCAATGAAAACACTGACAGCAAGCATGCCCACCACTGTTACATTTCTTATAGCTGTTCTTAATACCTAAGAAAGATAACGAACTGTAAGACTTCTGGGCAAAGATGGCAGTTTACAAACTTCCACTACAAGACTCTTTGAGTAAAAAGCGTTTGAGTAGTAAAGCATTCACTTTATACCTAAGAAACAGAGGAAAGAGCTATGGGACAGTTAAAAAGCAGGAGACACAGACAGCCTCAGCTGAGAAAAGCAAGCAGCAGCTCACAACCCCACCCCTGACCCTCTTGAGGGACAAGAAGCCAGCACCAAGACCACAAGGTAGACCAGTAATCCCTGGGGAAAAGAGACTATCAGTCCTGACTTTCAGACAAGCACGTGGTACTCACTAGTCTTTCATCTAGTGAAGGAATTCATTATGTCAGTAACTCCTGCACGACAGACCAGCTTTAAAGGGGGCAGCCACTTTGTTGCCTCTGATATCTGAGCGTACTATTGTCAGGTGCCATTTTGATCACTGACATGTGACAGAGCCTGTAAGGTAGAGAGAGACATACCTGAGGCAAAAGGATAGATGTTGGGGGCTGTGGACCCCCAGATCCCATGCTCTGAGCAGCCTCCAGCTGCTCTGAACATGAGACCCTCAGGAGTTCTTGATGGCAGGAAAGTAGTTTCTGGTGGGTTTGGCTGGGGGAGTGGCTGTCAATTAAGGATCCCTATATAAGCTGCCCCTGAACACAATAAAGGGGACATTCTTGTTTCAAAGATGACCTGTGTCCCTGTGTTTCTGTGTGTGTATGTGTTTAAATCTCCAGCCCCTTTCCCTGTTCAAGAACAGTCCTGTCGTTTAGGCTGTGTGCTACAGGCATAGTACCATAGTACACGTAGTTCAGGTGCTACAGGACCATAGTACACATAGTAGCATGGATGGTACAGGTGGACATGAGGGAGGAGTCAGGATGGCAAAGGGGCAGGAAAGGAGCTATGGATTCCTTCTTAGTGTGATAGCAAGCCACTAGCAACAGGAAGATGCCCAAGCTGAGGCCTCGTGTTTTCTACTTTACATGGCTATAAGATAGAAAACAATTAGTTGAAGGGAGCACATTCATAAATTATTAGAATAATTTGGTGCAGAAATAGTCACAACTTAGCGGAAAGTCAGTCATTTGAGGAATGAGAGGATCTAGCCACTGTTTCAGAGTTCACACCGAGAAACCTCTGGCACATTCAATGTTAGGCTGGATCAAGGAAAGCCAGAGTAGATGCTGTCTGCTTTGGAATATTGTCTGACATAGAAAGGCATTTTAGAAGTTTCTTAGTAAGACTTCTGAATTTTAGTGATAAATATTCTTACAGTTATGGCTCAAGTGCAGTTCTACATTGGCCCAAATCATTGCACTGGAACTCACTTGGAAGAGAAAGGCAAACATCCTAAGCAACGTCTGTCTCAGTCACTATGCTACTGCTGTGGCGAGGCTCTGTGTCCAAGGCAACTTATGACGAAAGCACTGGGTTAGCCAATGATCACCATGGAGAGGAACACGACAAGAGGCAGACATGGTCTGGAGCAGTAGCTGAGAGCTTACACCTTTATAAGAAAGCTGGGAACCAGAGAAAGCAATCTGGTCAATGGTGTGGGCTTTTAAAAACCTCCGAGCATATTCCCAGTGGCACAACTCCTCCAATGCCATATCCCCAAAGCAGTTCCACCAACTAAGGAACCAAGTATCCAAATACACAAGCCTATGGGAGTGATTCTCATCCAAACAACAACATCAGCTTATCAGAAAGTAGTGACAAGTCAATAGACCATAAAGCTGCTCGCTGTTGCATCTTGCTACATTTGGAGACCAAGCACAGACGCACTGACTTTGGCTTGGCCATGAAAGAGGTGTCGTACACACACAGGCTCGCTGATCATCACTTCCTGCTGTAGGAGGATGGCAAATCATTGGCAGGGACCTGGGGAGTAGGTTCACAGCACCGCATTGTAAAAGAAAACACTTTAGATGTACAGTCGATAACTTTTTCTACCTAGTAACTTTGACCTTCTATGAAAAGGCACACATTATCAATAACTTCCCTTCTGGCTCCTCTGTGATGGTGACATATCTTGTAATCTAACCATTGTTTTCCCCCCTCCCCCGCTCTCTTCCTCCTCTGTACCACAGCATGGATTTTGAAGATGCACAGCTTTCTCTTCGTATGTTTTGTAATATAGTCCCTGGTTTTCTCGTACAAAAGCCTTGTCTAAGTAATAATTTCACTTGTTAGAGAAACAGTGCCTTGGCTTCCTTTTAGGAAGACTGAGGAATGCCGTTCCTAGTAGGTCTCACCTAGAAATAAAGGAGCTCACTTGCATGTGTATTTCTCTCCATTAACATCACTTCTCCGTTTAATCCATAAGTAGTTAACAGTATAAGTGAAACGTAAGCAACATCTTTTTTCCCTTCTAGAATTCCATTCTGCATCAAAAATATGAAAGAGACCCTTCAGATCAGATAAACCTGCTTCAACAATGGTCAAGTGTGTTCACGAAACATTTCGCATGTCTCTGATTCCATTTTCTCATCCATAAAATGAGGATGTGTGTGTGTGTGTGTGTGTGTGTCTGTGTGTCTGTGTGTCTGTGTGTCTATGTGTGCAAGAATGTGTGTGAGCATGTGTGTGTGTGTGTGCACAAGTATGTGTATGTTAGCTTTATATTACTGCACCAAACATGAGGAGCAACCATTTTGCAAAGAGGTAAGGTTTGTTTCTGATACAGAGTATCAGAGATTTCAGTTCCTGGCCATCTGGGTCTACTTGTCCTGGAGAGGACACAACAGAACAAAGTTACTTCCCTCATGCCCACAATGCAAGGGAAAGAGAAAGTAGAATGGTTGCTATCCAGTTATCCCCTTCAAGTGTACATGCTTTGACGTGAAAATCACCAGACCTAAAGGCTACATCATCTCTCAATAAACACTATCCTGGAAACTAAGCCTTTCACGCATACTATGCAGGGCTGGAGAGAGGGCTCCGAGGGTAACACTATTTAATGTTAAGGCATGTGGACCTGGGTTTGGTTCCCCAGCACCCATATACAAAGCCAGGCATGGTCAGACAAGGCTGTCAACTCAGTGATGTGGGGGACAATGACCAGAGAATTACTAGAATTTGATAGAAGCCAGTTCAGTGAGAGACCCTGTCTCAAATTATACAGACACAGAGCAGAACACCCAATATCAGTCTCTGGCTTTAATATGCATGGACACACACATATAACATACATACACATGCACAGACACACAAGCATGCACCACACACACAAAACCACAGGCCGCCGGGGACAAACAAAAAAGTATTAACTGTATAATACTATGGCTGTCTCATTTTCATAGATCAAGCATAAAGTTATGAGACTGATCAGATAACAATGGAGATGATGATATTTCTGAATAAAGAAGAAAAAGCACAAATACAGAAGATTTATGATATTCATATGTTTATTGAAGCCAAAGATATCCTGTTTTTATAATATTATCATAAATACTATTTTTCTTATATTCAAATAGCAATATCAGATAATGTTTCTATAAATAAATCTATATTAATAAACTGGCATAAATAAAATCCATAGTTATAATAAATAAACTTACATAAAGTATTGATTATGGAAATGGAATTACATATGCTTTTTTTCTAAAGGAATGAGAAGTAATCTCTTGTGGAAATAATCAATTTTTAAAAACACATTATTTTTTTCTTGCATCATCACTTGCAATAAAATATTATCAATGAATCTTTGTGATTAGAAAGCACATCTGGTATTATAGACAAATGACAACATTGATTTTCTTTTTCAACTGAACCAGGTTTCATCTAGAATCTTCTAATGATGGCGGAGTTAAGCTTCTCACTTTCCTTTACTAAAGAAAAAAAAGGTCCTTTCAGGAATCTTATTGTGTTTAACAGGCAGGAAGGGTCAGTTAGTTTTCTAGTCTCTCCAGCTCAGACACAAGAATTTCTCAGGAACATAAACAGCAGGTTCAGTTCCCCGATGACTTTGATCTCTCCACCCTCTCCAAGCTGCAAAAATAAGAACATACACTGATTTGAGGACTTCTGTGGTTATGTAAGCAGGAACTAGTCAGAAGGAGATAGGGCTAGGCATGGTGCTGATAACTCCTTCAACCATCGCACCCCCTCACAGAGAGTCTCACTCTCACTGCAGTCAGTGGTGTGAGTCACGCTTGCTGACCTGAGCCTCCCGCTACTGTTCTCGCCCCCAAAGAGGCCACACAGTGATGCTGACCACTACAAAGTTATACACTAGCGCACAGTAGATAAATGCTCACTTATTGAGGGTGTGATGGAAAAACTAAAAAACGAAAGTAAGGCATAAGAAAAAGATTTCCAAGTCACACTTCAATTTCACTACAATAAATCCACGACTAATATTTTTACTCTTTTGAAACCATGCAAAAATTTGAAAGGTTATCCACTCTTGTTTTAAATCTTAAGTCAGTAGCCATCAGGTACTATATTATAATTCCAATTATAGTTATTAATATCAGTGATTCCAAATAGTCATCCTATATGCAAGTCCGACTCCTTTGTTTCTGTTCTGGGTTGACTTTTGCCACATTTTTGAGCATCAGTTTAGTGACCTCGAAAGTCACATCTAGTAAGCTTTCACCCCGCTTTCTGGTTTTCAGTGCACACAGTCTTCAAATTATATAAGTCAGTGGGAACCAAGACTTTCCCTACGAAATAATGTTGCTGAAATAATTACATATGGCTGCTGGGTAAGAGCTGAGTTGGGACTCAAGAGTGCTGCCTTCCATGATTGTCTCTGCCACCAGCCATCTTCAGAGCACAGGCTGATGATACTAGTTGAGCTAAGTTAAGATTTTTACTAGCTCTAGAATTTATGATGTACAAATTTAGAAACAGACTGAAATATATATATATATATATATATATATATATATATATATATATAGCCAGCTAGATGCATATCAAGTAATAGATCAAGTAAAATATTACAAAGGAGAAGAAGAGTAGAAAAATCAAATAATGTTATGTTTCCTATTAAATGGCTTAGCATACCACCTATCAATAGTACCTGTTTTACTGTTTCCTTCAGTGTTTGTATATTTTTCTGGATGCGCTGGCCATTACCACTGATGTGCTGCAAAATAAAACAGGAGTCACTAACAGAATCATGCCCGTGTGCAAGCCTACACTCATGGCTTCTGAGGCGCATGACCATTCACCTGGGATAGAGGCAGTCAGTAACTTTTGCCCACAGTGACCTAGATTTCACTGGTGACCTAGATTCACTGAGCTCTTTTATTCTCTGGGACACTGAAATCCAGGTACTTCCCTTACAGAAGAGCTGTCCTTCTCATTGGGGAATCCTACTGAGGTTTCCACTGGTCGCAAGAGCAGTAGAAACGAAACCTAAACTGAACCTCATCAAAGGTGGGAGCAAAGCCCAAGAAATGAGCATGAAGCTTCCTATGTGAAAAGTGGGTCCTCCCAGTCAATGCAAGGGCCCCCTCAACCTGCCCACTCCTGGTGGACACAGTTCACAGTTTAGGGTGTCTGGAGGTATCAAGCTTATATGTTGATATTTCTCAGCTTCTAGTCCCAACAAAAAAGGTACACTTTGCACACCCCAAGTCAAGAAAGCTTCCTATCTCCCTCATCCTCTTTGACTTTTGCTCTGTGCCATTCCCGCCCCACAAGGACTTCTGCTCAGTGGATATATGTCCACATCTAGGCCCTTTGCTTACAATTCTCAACACCGTTCTCATTATTCATAGCTTGAGTTGCTTTCTTTCCACAGGTAAAACTAATAAGGCCTTACCCCTACAAACTCAAACTAAACGACTCAATTGAAGCCAAAGTTGCCTGCTGACTGATTTCAAGTGGCCTCTGCTGTCACTGGGGACTGCCAGTCTTCCTGTCAAACTTGGGAAGGAGAGAGGGAGGACCACAGGCTCTAAATGGAATAGGAGGGGAGAGAAGAAGGTGAGAGCAGATGCATGGAGCCGAAAGAAAGACTTACACAGGAGCTGAGCTGGCTGCTTAGCTTGGTCAGGAAGGATACCACCTCCTGCATGTGGGGCTGGAATCTGTCTGATTGGGGGATCAGCACCTCTCCAAGGGTGAAGTTGAGTATCTCCTTCATCAAGTAGCACCGATCCTGCATCTGAAGGGAGAAAGGGAGTAGCAGGGCTCCTATTACAGGACATGCCAGAGGATCTGTCAACTCCTGCAGCTAACCCAGAGCCCATATGCTCCCTGTTCACCGCAAGGAGAACTTACTTTGACTCCTTGGAACAGTTCATCCCCAATGAGCCGGACATCTGTGTTGTTATCTGCAAAGCTAGCCTGGAAGAAAGAAAAACCTTTGTTTTTGCTTTGTTGATGAGGAGGAAGAAGAAATGTATGCTCCCACAAGGTCCAATGTCAAGACACTGAGTGTGTACACTCCCCATCGGGCCTAATGTCCAGACACTGAGTGTGTCTGCTCCCACAGAGCCTAATGTCCAGACACTGAGTGTGTCTGCTCCCACAGAGCCTAATGTCCAGACACTGAGTGTGTCTGCTCCCACAGAGCCTAATGTCCAGACACTGAGTGTGTCTGCTCCCACAGAGCCTAATGTCCAGACACTGAGTGTGTACGCTCCCATTGGGCCTAATGTCCAGACACTGAGTGTATGAGTGTGGAACATTGCACAGAGAAGTCAAAAGTCATTAACAAATGATTTTCAAATAGTTCCTCTATGGATGAAATGCAGAGTATACATCCTAAAAGCCAAACAGAAAAGCTTCTGATTAAGATTAGGTCTTCAAAGCGTCTCCAAAGAGACATAGAAAGTCTCCAGCTATGGAGATAAAGTGTGGTTAAAGAGCTCACACGTGCTCCAAAGAAAATGGCAAGGGCTCCTTGAGTTCCAAGTAGCTATGAAGAGAAAGTAAGATGCCGTGTACCTCCTCGGCTAGCATGAAGGTGCGGTTGATGAAGTACGGCCTCTGAAAGTCAGACTCATCAATTTTGCAGTGGGAAGTGACCGGCAGTGCTGCTGCTTTCTGGACCCACAGGGCAGTGAGAATCAGGCAGTTGACAGCCAGAATCCCCATCAGGGAAAAGCTCATGGATTTCTTCAGGCCAGCCATCACAGAGACCTCAAATGTGAACAGCTGATAACCGAGGAAGGAGAGCCTGTCAGTAAGAGAGCAAGAGGCAAACACATGAGGGAAACGAGTTAGCTGGGTAGCGTCCCACCAAACAGATAATCCATTGCATCAGTTTGTACACTTACCTGCTTTGGTGCCTCTGCTTGTGATAGGTGAAGCAGAAGTTGCTGTTTTTATAGCCATCAGGACACCCAAATTTTTGGTATTCTGAACCATATGACATCAGACATTATCTAATTTCCAGGTCTGTCTTCTGAGAACTCCCTAACCACCTTAGAAGGCCACAAAACGCCGCCTCCTAGTCTTCCCACCTTGAGAAGCGAAGCCTCTCCTAAAACGTCACTACATGAGCCCAAAGGTGCTTTTGCAGACAAATCCCAGAAATCTCCTAAACTCTGCAGATTTTTCAAAGAAAACAATTGCTTTGTCGTCGTAGGTTCCGATTGAGTGTAATAGCCTTTGATCTCCTGTAGTAACTGAGTCAGCGATTTGGTCACAGACTCATTTTCCTCCCTGCTTCATAGATTCTTATCTCTTCAGAAGTGACCAGAAATAAAAGACCCATGCCCTATATTCTGTGCTTTCCAATAAGCAACAGCAAATCTTGGAGATTATTTCGATTGTTAAAATAATTTTGCCTCATTTTTTCAAGTATACAGGATTCTAAACTACAGCTAGGCTTTAAACATAACAATGTTGGTTAACATAGCCGCTTTCTCATAGGTCCTATTCCCACAGAGACCATTTTTGAGTGAACAAACAGATATGGTAGGTGAAAATAATCATAAAATCATAACCAGGATCAATTTAAGTTTGGAAATATTAGTAGTGAACAATTCAGTCAACATTTTTAACATAGACTTTTAATAAATTAATACTATATGCACACATTCTGAAGTTTCTTGTGCATATGTCTCAAAATATCCTTTCTAAATAAACTTACAATAAGTGATATTATACAGGTGGATATCTGAAGAAGAAAATCTAGAAAATACAGGGATTGCAGGCTGACATGAATTCACTGTAAATCCATTTAATCTCAAAGAACATCTTACAACTAGATTGGAAGTTTCCTTCCCAAGCAGTGTGAACAGGGAGGAAGAAAAACTGTCATTAGGCGAGGTAGGGGAAGGAAATGTGAAATAATGAAAATACTTTAGGGAAACTTTTCTTCTTACAGCTAATCGAGATCAAAAGTGCGGAAGACCCGAAGAAAGGACTCAAATGACCGTAGGATCTGGATCTCTTTGGAGGTGCCAACGTGAAGACCCCAAATACCATGAGGATGTTAGCATTTTGATGTAGCTATGGGAGACTCAAAGAGGGTGGTTACAAGATCTCACTCATAGGTAGAATTTAAAAACACTAACCTTGGAGTTGGAGAGACACCTCAGTGACTAAGAGCACTTGCTGTTCTTCCAGAGGTCCAGGGTTTGATTCCCAGCACCCACACGGTGGTCCACAACCATCTCTAACTCCAGTTCCAGGGGATATGACATCCTTTCCTGGACTCCACAGAATTCAGGTAGTGTGTGGTGCACAGACACCCATGCAGGTGAAACACCCATACACAAAAACTGATCATTTAAATTTTTTAGTAAAAAGGTTAAAACATTGGTGCAGAAAGTAGAAAGTTGTCAGAGACCAAAAGTGAGAGGTTGGGAAGAAGTTAATCAAAGAGCATAAAGTATCAAATAAAAAGAAGAATGTGTGTTCAGGAACTCTGTTGTACAGCAGTTAACTGTGGTTTATAGTAATATATTATGTGCCTGAAGACTGTTTAAGTCATAGATCTCAAGTTTACTTGCCAGAAAAAAAACATTAGCATGTTGGTTAATGCTGATGTTAGCTCAGCTTAGCCATTCTACATTGTATCTACTTGGTCAAAATACCATGTTATAAATATATACTATGGCTGCTTTTCATTTTAAAAATAGTTTTCTAAATTAGAAAATCTTAAACAAATACTTGACATTTTAGGGGATTGTTCATGAGCCCAAGACTAGATAGATAGATAGATAGATAGATAGATAGATAGATAGATAGATAGATAGATATCTGATTGCCTAGCAAATGAAGCACTGTGATCTTTGGCCAGAACCGTGTGTAATAATAGTATGCAACTTAAGCTATTTTTGATTATATTGGCTTTTGTTGGTTGTCATGGGAAACTAACAAGCATGCATAAATTTATTTCCATTGGAAAACAAATTTTGACACCATTGAGCTATATGTTTTGGATGAGACTCTTTCATCTTTGAAACTCGAGCTATAGCAATGTTAAACCCTTAGAGGACACTGATAAAAATGTACTAAATATGCATTTTATTTAAATAATTTACCACCATTGGGGAAATGGAGGTTATTTGCCTTCATGGCTCTTCTTAAGTTGGAGTTTCAGCTGATTCTCCTTACTAGCCTCATTCTTGTCTCTGGATAGGGAACAAACAACTGTAAGAAACAAATCAAAACAAAACAAAATAAAACAACAGAAAATTGCAAAACAGTCTTTAATATCCATACATATCTCATGTGTTATGTTTCCAATGGGTAGACCATTAATGTCAGTGTTAGCATACCGGGATTTCATGAGTTTGACTAAGATTCACTAAAACAAACGTAATGTGTGTAGGTTTCTGAACAGTTGCAGAGAGAATATCAAAAGTGGTCACTGTTAGGTTGCAGATGTAGATGTAGGTGCTCCTGTAAAAACAAAAGCAAGAGACATACGTACTGAACAACTTCTCATCACAACAGACTTCCTCCCCTGTGGTCTCTTCATGAACTTTCAAGTCACCCCAGATAAAGAGTGGCATGAGCATTAAGTCCCCAGACAGAGTGTCCTCATGGATGACCTTGGATCTATGCCGGGGGGGCTGACCAGGATGCGAGCCTGAAGGTCAGCTCTTGCAGCTTCGTTCTCTGTTCCATTCCTAGCACCTAGAACAATGCCCCGGATGCTGCAGATGATGAATAGATTTTTAATGACTGAATGAATGAATCTACTTCCCATTTGTTGACCAATGCTTAAAAATCTATACCTGGGATTGCAACCTGTAAAATACAAATCTCAGAGCGGCAGGAAGACTTTCATTATCTCGTATATATTCATCATTCTTCTTATTCCAAAGTGCCTGAACATTACTCCATACAAGCTATGTACATATTTGGTATGCATTTCTATGTATGTATTCTTCTGAGACAAATAGTATTATTTAGTGTATGCAATTACTTTTATCTTATTGCAACAGTTTTCTTTCTTGCTTTTTCTCTCATTATGGTCTTGCAATCTGTGTTGCTCTGTGGAGCCCATAGTTCAAGCATTACAGACTATATCCACCACATTTTATTTACACATTTCCCTATGGTAAGGACCTAAAAGGCCTCCAATTGCTTACAAAAGCAGATGCTGCAACACTAAGCAACCTCACCCAAACCATTTTCCATGTATTTTTAAAAATAATTTAAAATACCTTTAAAAGAATGTAAAATGTAAATGATGCTATTCTCTTGATCAGAATGCACTTTCCCTTGACAAACCTTTATGGCTATTCTCATATCCCCCACTCTGCAGAGGTAACCCCCCCCCCAAATCATTTAGGAACCAGGTCAAAGTATCAGAGGCCCCAGGCATTTTGTCCCCAAGCAAAGATGAGATAGCCAAAAAGCCCAAGTTTGACTTTTAGTCAAGGAAGAAACTGTTTGCTTTTCTTTGCACTGTTTTGACCCTAACATGCCTGGCCGGTTTCTACCTCTCCTTTCCATCATTCCTCTTTCTGAAGAGGTGACCCTAATTGCCAATATGGAATTGGGTGGTAACCCTTCTACTTCTTCTAGTTGAATGGGAGCATCAGGTGTGACAGCCCATGACCCTTCCAAGGGCCCCACGAAATGTTTCTGTGGTTTGATTTGTACAAATGTCAAATGTATGAACAAAAGGAAGTTGTTTTAGTGTATGCAATTCTTTTTATCTTATTGCAGCAGTTCTCTTTGTGCCTGGAGAGAGAGGTGAAGGAGAAGTAAAAGCAAGAGTTAATAACATTAAGATTTCTAGGCAGGGAACAGGGGAAGCCAGACAGAGGAGGTTTTTAAAATGTCACTCTGAGTGATGAACTTCAGCACTTTGACAGCTGTTGGAATTGACTTGAAGGACTGTGAGGTCCCTCAAAGATGGTTTCTAGGGAGAGAGAGAAGAAATTTAGCTATCATTCAATTTTTAGGTTAAAACAGCATTGGGCCTGTCTCTTTTGCTTGCAGGTAGGTGTTGAACTGACCCAGACTCTAAAGCAGCGGTTCTCAACCTGTGGGTTGCGACCCCTTTAGGGGAGTCACATATCAGATCTCCTGCATATCAGATGTTTACATTAAGATTCATACAGTAGCAAAACTACAGTTATGAAATAGCAATGAAATAGTTTTCTGGTTGGGGACCACCACACCGCAAACTGTTTCAATGCTACAGTATTGGGGAGGCTGAGGACCACTTGCCTACAGTCATAGCTGAGCAGAACCTTCCTTACTATGAAGAAAGTCATCAGTGAGAAACAGCTACCTAAATGGCGTTTCATATGGATTTAAGTTCAATGTCTGGGAAGTGTAATCCTTTGGATTGTTGAAAAAATCACTTTCATCGTTTATTAGACTTTCTGCTGCGTGTTTAAGACCATCAAATGGACAAAATTAGTCACTTTTAATTGTCAAAGTCAGTTGAGGATTTGATCCTCAGAAGTCACTTGGGTTTGAGAAGCAGCTCTGGCTCCTCTGGCCTTTCTCTTGCCAGTGGCCCCATCTGCCTGAGGAGACGTCAAAGACCTTGCTTGACCATAGCCTCACTTGGAAGTGCTACGGAAGTTCTCCCTCTGTGATGACCGTCCTTTTTGTAGACTTCAGCATGGACTTAATGACCTGCCTAAACAAGAGATCAGGTGACTTTCCATGGTTACAGAACATCTCAAGAGTTTCTCCACTGTCCCCTGAGACCTCACTGACTTTGGAGAACAAGGGTCAAAATCTTGTCCCTTCAAATACCTCTGCCCCCATTAGTAAAGACTTCAGTGTTGTTGAATGCCTGGGTCAGTTACTCCAGTCAAGACTACTAACCACTGTGTAGTGTTAAAATAAAGGTTGGGTAAAATTCAAACTTCTAAGTAAACTTTAATTAGAATCACACCTTTGTTCTTTAAGCCAGTAACAATTGTTACCAAGAGAAGAACAGTTAAGTGGAGTTTGATTGATTTTTGAGCTTAGAAATTTTAAGATCATCTATATGAGTCTTGTCTTTTACACATCTTAAACAATTTACGCAGACATTTGTAACTTGTATAAGGTTTTAACATTATTTCCCATTCTAGGATTATCCAGCCATCTTAATCTTCATAGGCAAATCATTTTTTTTTTACCATTTGATAATGGTTTTGTTGAGAGTACTAAGCAATATCTATCCCTCCTTGTAAGGTTCCAAAGACAAACAAATATTCAATTCTTTCAAGTGTTCACCCTGAAGAACCAATAAATTTATTGGGCTTGCAGAACATGGGTAAGGGGTTATTGACAGGAGCATGGGAGATCTAAAAGTAACCAAATTAGAAATCCTTCATTTAGCATGAATAATTGCTTCTCTATAGCCAAATAGGTAAAGCCCTCTCCCTACTTTTCCCTGACCTATATACTCTATCTCCTCCACAATTTCAAGCCATACACAATTAGGGCAGAATTGAGTACTGCTGGCTTGGAGAAGTGACTGATATGAGGTCCAATCTCTCTGCCCACGCCCTTTTTCTAAGAAGGAACATTAGCCATCAAAAAGCCCAGCTGCGGTACTTTTTTCAGATAGGCACAGCTGAAGTCAGAAGATGCCAATTGACTGGCTCACAAGACAGTGCCGAGCAGCAGCACCAATACCACCTTAATAAAAAAATTTATCCAAACTACAAACATACCATAATATAATTAGTACTATCCATGAAGATTCTGATAAATTATGGGCTTAGTAAGTTTCCAGATAAACCTTAAAGAAAAAACAAGATTGTCAAAACTGTTTGTAAATACAGTAGAGAGTAATCTAGTGCTTTTGGTTCTGAATGAGTGTGGGCAGCAGAGAGAAGCGGCAGACACACAAGCAAAATATCAACTAAGAAACAGCAGAAATCAATTAAGGAAACCCTGTTAAGACTACAATGATTGGGCTACTGTTTAAAGTTTGTTGTTGCTGCTGCTGCTGCTGATGATGACGACAGAGCATCCTCGCCATCTTCTCTATGGGTGAGCATCTCATTTAGCCAGTTTTATAACACGAGCTAAATGGCAGTAAGGACTCTTGGACATAGTGTACCCTTTAGACACTCTAAAGAACACAATGCCTTTATGCTTACACTGTTTTACTATTCTTTGCCGCTGTCACAGGGGCAGCCTTACTCAGGAAGGAGGCTCTGAAGGATGCTGTTGAGACAACCATGTTGTATCTGAAGCAGGAGAGCCAAGTCCCTTTTCCAAAGCCACCTTCCCAGTGAGCTCAAACAGCACATGAGCACTTGTCAGTATAATGTGTACACAACAGAATTCACTTCTCAGTACAACTGAACAGAGTGGCTTTACTGGACAGGAGACATGCTGTTGAGTCCAGGGATAGCTGGCTGAACTCAAAGCACTTTGTCTCTTTATAACCCATATAGATTTGTCCAAATTGGTCTTACCATTTGTTGTATTGGGAATGGAAATTAACAAGAGATGGAAAATATGTTCTTCTTTTCAGAGTCCTATAAGAGACAGAGCAATTAATTTTGAAGGGTTGCCCTCTCTAAGCTCATGGATTGGCAGTTGGCATCTATGGTCAAGGAAGATCAAGACAACAGAACTACCTGCCTTTACCAGTTTCTAACATTTGACCTTCATTGGTTAGACCAAAGGTGACCAATTGCTTATAAATACTGTACCAGCATCTGGTCAGTTTGTGTCTGTAAATGGAGAAAGACAACCTGAAAAGCTTAATAAATACCCTCCCTCCTATAAAGATCAGTTTTTAGGATAATGTAATACTAAAGTTGATATTTTCCCATTAGAGGCCACTTTTTGCTTTGGTCTAATTTAGGCTTGAGTACAGAAAATTATCAGCCATTCCTTCACCCAGTCTTAAGTCCTATGACTCTAAGAGATCACGATGGGAAAGGACACAGTCTAGGGGTCTTTGTTGATGACTACCCATCTGTAAAACAAAAGACAATTTATGGGAACATCTTCTAGATTTTCTTTATCTCCCTCTCCAGAGCATCCTATGGAGATTTTTCTAGATCTTATTCATTTCCTCATGAGAGAAGGAGGCACCTATCATATTAATCACTTCTTTTACCTATTTGGTCCTAAGCACCTGTGCCCTCTCCTTCCTCTATAGTACCCATAAAGAAGGGAAGCCTATTTGAAATTTTCACCTTTATTGAAATGACCCTGTGACCTTAATGAATTCTTTCTGAATTTATCCTGGTATATCTTATCCCAACCTGCTCAGGGCTCATCTTTGAAAAGAGTTCTGTGGAGTAAACAAGTCTCACATGTCATGAAAGTCACCCAACTTCTGATGATTACAAAAGCTAGGTGTCCACAATTGCTACTTGTAGCAAGACAAATGGATTTCCCTTCCTTAGGTTGAGACTATGGGACTTCTCTTGTTTCTTTGTTCTTCTCCCTAGTGGGTTGAACCTCCAATATTACCTTAAACATCCCCTTTGGCCCTTTCCATCTAATCTATAATATGTCAGTTTATATTGTGTTTCCCAGTCCAAACAGGAAGCAAGAACAATAAGAACTCAGGGTGAATCCTCCATTTAAAAAGGCTGTAAGTCAGGATGCCTTGGTTTAGAAGGGCAAATAATTTTTAGAAGAGCATGTAATTTGAATAAAGTACCTATAATCTAGAGAATACAGAATGTGGAGAACAATAACATCTAAAAGAACTTGGAAAGAGGTGGCATCAACCTGTTTTTTTTTTTTCTTAGCCCATTTACTTCACTGTAAATGGAAAGAAAATAAAAAACAAGGGTATCCAGGGCTCAATGGGGCAGAAACAAAATTTGGGAACAAGGAAAGAAAAAATATTCTACCACAGCTAGAGAAAAATGGGTTCGAAGACACCATGCAGAAATACCAGGCGTGAAGACCTAGAGGAACCACATCTCCAGCCTCCTGACTAAGCAGAGCATCTCCATCATCTTCTGCCTAAGCAGACTGATGCTCTTCGTAGCCAGCTGTTGCAGATGCCTGCAGTCAGCAGCTTGTCTAGCACCTAGTGATCTATTCTTCTGGTCCCAACTGAGATTTTTTTTTTCTCCCAAGCTGCAAATTTACATGAGCTTCCCAGGCCTCCCCATCTCAAAGCAATAGCTCCCACTGGTAGCTGTCCAGTGTTGGTGACACAAGGCTGGGGAAACTCTTAGTCACTTTTAGACACCAGTAAACAGACCATGCCAAACAATATGTCAAAAAAATTTAATCCACAATGGAGGTCTGGTATTATTTGTGTCTGGTCTCCTTAGTGATGTAGGAAATGCACTGACCTTATCACATGACAAGGGTCTCCTATTTCCATGATGCCGTAGGCATGTAGGAAGGTAAAAACCAACTGAGAGAAGAGGATTGGGGTGTGTGACTGAATATCCTGTCACAGGAAATTCAAAGGGTATGGCGATCTCCTGAGGACGCCAAATGGTTGTATTAACTAAAATGGCAGTGAAGTCACGTGGTTGTCAACACCTGAGTGAAGATGTCACTAACTGAGATGGTGGTCAAGTCATATGACTTATTTTATGTAACATGGTGGTCTTCAGTTCTGTTTTCCTGCAGATAATATAGTTTTGTTCTTTATAGCCAAATAATACTCTACCATGTATATTCAATTTATTTTCTTTATCCTTCCATCTGTTGGTGGACACCAAGGTTGATTCCAGAACTTGGCAATTGTGAATACTGCCACAATCAACATGGATGTACAGATGTTTCTGTGTATGTTGATTACATTTGGCATATGCCCAGGTATGGGATAGCTTTGCTATACGGTAGTTATGTCTCAGCGTGGGGGAGGCTGGATACTTCGATACTGATTTCCATAACTGTTCTACTGATTTACATTCTTTCCCATAGTATATAAGTGTTCCCTTTCTCCCCACATCCTCGCCAGCATCTGTTGTTTGATGATAACTGGGGGAAGATGGGCTTTCAATGTGGGTTTAATATTTTATATTTCTGTTTCTCTGATGACTAAGGATGCTAACCATGTATATACCTTTTGGCAATGTGTACTTTTGAGAACTATTTGTTTGAATATTTTTTATACATTCATTTACAGAATTGGTTTTGGTTTGGTGAGGAGAGGTAATGTTTTTAGTGATTTGTATATTCAAGCTATAATCTTCTGTCAGAACAGTATCCATCAATGATTTTTCTCTCTTTCTATAGACTGTCTCTTCACTATAATAATTGTTTCTTTTGCTGTATGAAAACCTTTTTATTTATGCCATCATGTTCTCCTATTCTTGCTATCATTTCCTGGGCTACTGTAATCTTACCTAGAAAGTTCTTGCCTTGCCCGATCTAGAAATAGTCCCCTATGTTTTCCTCCAGTAATTTCAATGCTTCTTGTTTTGTGGACAACATGAGATATGCATCTCACTATTTAGTTCTTGCTGGCCTGGAATTTACTGTGTCCTTACGACACCCACTGACTTTGTCTCCCAGGGCTGGAGTTGAAGATGAGCAGCACCTAGTAAAACTCTAGCTTTATCGGCACCATTTGTGAAAGCAGTTGTCTCTCCTCTAATGTGGGTTTTCTCTTAACATGATTGTCTAAAAGAAAAAAGGTGGTTCTACCTGTTGGGCTTATTTCTGGGTCCTCTGTTCCATAGGTGTCTTTTTTCACACCAATATCTTACAGGTTTTGTTTCTATGGCTCTGTAGTACAATTTGAAATTAGGTATGACGACACCTCAAGTATTGCTCTTTCTACTGAAGGTTGCTCTGGGCTACTGTGCAGCATTTGTACTTCCATATGAAACTGGGTTGTTGTTGTTGTTGTTGTTCTACTTCTGTGAAGAGCATCATTGAAGTTCTGATGGGTGTTATGTTGAATCTGTAGGTCACTTTGACTAGGTCACTGTCATTTTCACAAGGTCAGTTCTGCTGATCTGTAGCCGTGGAATGTTGTCCCGTCTTTGAATGTCTTAACTTGTCCTCCTGTGTTTAAAAGTGCTCATTGTAGAGGTCTTTTCCTTGTAGGAGGAGGCACGCTTGTTTGTCTGGGCTGCCCAGATCCAAAATAATCACACAGAAACCATATTCATTAAAACACTGCTTGGCCCATCTAGCTTCTTATTGGCTAACTCTTATATTAATTTAACCCATTTCTATGCATCTGTGTATTGCCACGTGGAAGTGGCTTACCAGGTAAAATTCCCAGCGTCTGTTTCTGGAGGCTCCATGATGTCTCTCCAGCTCTGCCCATCTTTCTCCCAGCATTCAGTTCTGTCTTCCCTGCCTACCTAAGTTCTGCCCTATCAACAGGCCAAGGCAGTTTCTTTATTCATTAATGGTAATGACAGCACACAGAGGGGGCTCCCACATCATTTCCTCCTTGTTTAGATATACTCTTTGGTATATTTTGAATCTATTGTGAATAGGAATGTTTTCCTCATTTACTTCCTAGTATGTTCATTATTGGTATATAGGAAGAGAATCTTGTTTTGCAAATTGACTTTCTATCCTGCTATTATGCAGAACTTATTTTTCAGAATGAGGAGTTTACTGGTGGAGTCCTCAGAGTCTTCTAAGTGTAGAATCATATCCTCTGAAAATGGGAATAATTAAACTTCTCCCTTCCTATTTTTTGTCCTTCCATTTCTTTCTCTTACCTTATTGTTTTCATGGAACATTTGAGTAGATTGCTGACTAAGAAAGTTAAAGGCAAATGTGCTTTTCCTGTTCCTGATCCACCCCATCTTTTGATGGGCTATTATATGATACCAAGTCTCAAAATAAATAAATAAAAAGGAAGGAAGAATCCAGTCCCCGATGAAAAGGATTGTTGATAAGCATCCAGAAAATGAAGCCCTAATAAGCTCTTTAAAAAGCAATTTAGTTAAAAATTGCCTCTTTTTAAATTTTATTTTATTCCACAATAATTAGTTTTTGATAAGTAGCAATATTGGTTTTTTTTTCAGTTTTTACTTTATTGTTCTCTCATACAATATATTCTCTTTAAGATACTGCTTTTGCCACTGATGACAACTTATGCTGAAGAGGATGTGGGGTAAAGGGAACACTTCTCCATTGCTGGTGAGAGTGCAAACTGGTGCAGTCGCTTTGTAAATCAGTATGGTAAAATTCTCAGAAAATTTTGGGTATATATCCAAAGGATGCTCAATCATACCACAAGGACATGTGCCCAGCTATGTTCATAGCAGCATTGTTTGTCATAACCAGAACCCGAAAACAACCTAAATGCCCCTCGACCAAAGAATGGATAAAGAAGATGTGGTACATTTACACAATGGAGTACTACACAGTGGGGGAAAAAATGACATCTTGAAATTTGTGGGAAAATGGACAGATCTAGAAAACATCATATTGAGTGAGGTAACCCAGACCCAGAAAGGCAAATATCATATGTACTCACTCGTAAAGTGGCTTTTAGATGTACAGCAAAGAAAACCAGCCTACAAATCACAATCCCAGAGAACCTAGACAACAAAGACTACTCTAAAAGAGACATACATGGATCTAATCTACATGGGAAGTAGAAAAAGACAAGATCTCCTGAGTAAATGGGGAGTGTGGGAGAGGGTAGAAGGGGAGGAAAGAGAAAGGGGGAGCAGAGAAAAATATATAGCTCAATAAAAACAATAAAAAAAGTAAGTTTCCAGGCATCTTCCAGGAGTTCGGTACTACTGCCAGCCTGATAGCTCCCTTCCCTTCGAGCTGCAGTCCTCTGTAGAACTGGACAAACTTGATCACTGTCTGGAAGCTCTGCAGAGGTCAGCAGGACTACATGTTCATCTCCTCAGCCCTCACCCCAAATCCCTCATGCTTTACTTAGCAAACCCTGACTGTAAAGAAACATTGCAGGAGCCAAGAACACTGTTGAATACTCTTATCCATTTATGCAATCCAAAATATTACTCTAGGGGCTATTTTTATTAACTTTGTCAATTTAACTAAGGATAAAAATTCGTTTCAAATGCAATGAATAACTTTTTAAATTCAGAAAAGCTACTGTTTTTGCAGCACCTCCTAAAGCAGTACAGATGTGAGATACACACTCTGGCTCAACTACTCAGTTTCTAAGCACACACTCAACAAAAATGAGTTTGCAAACCAAAATTATATACCTCGTAACCATGCCAACATTATTCATAGAAGCCCTAAACTGAAGTCATTAAAATGGATAAAGAATCATGTGATTACAAATATGTAAAATATGTAAAAGAATATTATACAAAATTAAATGTATTCTATTTCTACATGTGATTAGAAAGATGGATTTCCTAAACAAAAATGTCAAACAGAAAAGTTTAAACCTTGTAATGAAGTTCATGTAACATTCAGAAAAGCAGGCAAAACTGATATTACCCTGAGATCAAAAAAAATAGTTAACTCTAGGGCAACTGCTTATCAAGAACAGAGAAAGAAGGGGCTTTAAGGGTGGGTTTTTCCTACTGATTGTACAGGTGTGTTTATCTGGCAAGGAATTTATCAGACAATGTGTTCACAACTCCTTTACTCTGGGTTTCATGCTTTAATGTCTTTGGGCTGATTATTCGTCAGAATCAGTTGAATGCTTTCAACTGTCCCTGTCCCCCCACTTCTCTAAATTAGGCAATAAACCCCAGGGCCCCTTTTCTGTATCTTCCAGGAAGTGGCCTAAGTTGGCCACATTGTGTGTTCGGAATTCTCCTCTTAACTCACAGCTAAATCAGGGTACACCAGGGGTCTAGATGACCCTCCTCATGCTAGGCCTCATCTTATCAAGCTTGGTGATTCTAACTTACTGTATTGTGTGGAACTCCGTAATTTTCCCCTATAGAATGGGCCGCACATCTAAGTCAGAGAACCGTAAATGACTCCATGATTTCCCGCTATGGACATGAGCCGTACAGCCGTGATTTCCTGCTGTGGACGTGGGCCACACATCTAATCCTGAGAACTGTTAACCAAAGCCCAGACCTTTGGTTAGCAGAGTCTTCGCTTTCAACGTGTCTCGACAACTTCTTGAGAGAACCCGAGCAAGGTTGCGCGCAGAGTAAAACCAAAATTTCTCTATTTCTCACTGGGGGCTGACAAGAGACAAGTGAGTCACAGCCACTGATTTCTGCTGCTTAGGTGCCCGTTGCTCCGGCTGCCCACGCTGCCAACAGAGACAAACCCATGGGGAGGGGATCCGCAGCCCATCTCACGTTAAGGTAGGACTCACCCACTGAGCAAGTGAGAAGAGACAGCCTGCGCAAGGACAGCCCTTGGTCGGTCAAGTTTTTCTGTTTTACATAAACACGGGAGCTGCAGCCCACCCCAGCTGTGATGAAATGTCTGTATTCTGGCACCCTAAGGACCACTCAAAAGTTCTCTCCAGTTGGCATGGTTTTGCTCTCTGAGTCAAATTCTCTGGCTTCCATGAACGTGCTTTCCTGAGGGGACTTCTGAAACCACATCCATCCTGAGCTGAGCCGTTTGTTGTACGCGGAGCGCCTCCATGTCCTACCTTGTAGTCTCTGTGAAAAGAAAAGCAGCTAGTATCTATAGGCAGGCCACCACGCTGACCGGGCCACACCTTCTAGTCTTTCTTCCCATTTCTCCATGCGCATTAGAAGCAATTGTCTGAATTTCTTCAATTACCTTCAATTAAGATCTCTGCACAGGACTGCTGTGGGGACTTGGGCCTCTTCCTCTCTCCGCTTCTTTCACTGAATCTCCTAACTTTCTACCTTCTTTATTTCATTGTCAGATGGTCATAAATCCACAGAATTTATCTGATCCATAATTTTCGAGCGGCCCCTGGCTTTCATCTCATTTGGTCTTTACCTGACAGGCCATCTACCTCCACTTCTACGTGTGAGAAATACAAAGCTCAGAAAGGTGACATGACTTCTTCCGAGTCATATTGTTACCGTGACAGGTCTGGGATCAATGAAGAGCTCTTTCCACTCAGGAAGCCAGCTCAGTGCTCTCTTCTTTGGAGAGGGGCATACTTGGTGTGCGATGGAGGCTTGCTGGAATTCATGAAAATACACCACCCCCAAAAGGGCACAATATCTTGTGTCTACTCCCATCATAGCATGGAAAAGTTGGAATCAAAATACTCTGACTACTTCTGTCTCTCTCTATAAGGGCAGGAGGCATGAGCAGCTTGGCCTGTAGTTGCTTCTTTTGGTAATTCCAGGAAATTATTTATTATTATTATTATTCCTGTTATCATCATCATGACCACCATCATCATCATTACTTCCTCCTCTCCTCCTTCTCCCTCTCTTTTTTATATTTTCCCCCATATTTTATGTTTTACCTGGGATGGCTTGACAAAAAATAAAGAGAAGATAAAATGGTAATATGACCACTCTGCCAAATTTCTAGTAAATTATATGATTTTTTTTCAAATCATGCTTTAAAAAAAATAGGAACCGTTCCCCTTGCATTAGAAACAGAGATGGAAAGGATGTCAAGAAAGATTAAAAAAAAATGCTGTGTGGATATCTATGACACCAGGAGGAGCCAGCTTCCCACTTCCCCAGTTAGGGAGCAACCAGGCCTGCACTCACATGAGCTACACAGCCTCCCTATGCTGTGTCGTTTGTGCCCGGGAGTCCCACTCCTGGATCAGGGAAGACGAAGTCTCTATGACTTAAGAAACTTTTCTAATTCTTCCATTAGACAAGCAGGTATGTTTGCCCCCAAAGACTCCCAAGTTCCCTACTGCTGTCCCCCTGTCTGAGAATGTCACAGGCCTTCTCCAGGGTACCATAGGTGCAAACTATAGTGACAACCACACACAGCCTCGTTGCTATGGAAACTTCTTCTCCCTCTGCTGTTCTACCATTTCTGAAGCCCTTGCCTGAACCCCCAAGACTACTCAGAGGTTACCCCAACAAAGGCACGATGACAGAGGGGGCACCCAGTGGTCTAGGGTCTAGGCCCTACATCAACAACTATACAAGGCACCGGGTGCAATCACGGCAAACTAACCCAAGCATGGTCGTAGTAGCCAGGAAAGTCAGGTGCAGGTCGTGTCGAGATTCCTTATCATGAGTTTAAAGGAGCAATGAACAGAAATTTGGAGGGAAATGACAAAATTGGGATAAAGCTTAGATTAAGTGTCTCATGGCTACTTTTTATATTTTTATGCTCCAATTTAGGCTAAGCCCTAATTCTCTGACCTTCTCATAGCATTTTTGTTACCTCTTTGGAAATAGTTGTGGTTAATTTTACTAATTGACACTGAAAAAGGTAGATTTTTTTTTTGATATCCTAGAATGGATGGTTGTGTTTGGGGGGTACCAGATTGATTTCTGAGACCTCGTTGTATACTTACTGCTAAGTCACCACTAGCAACTCTGCAACGTCCAAAAACTCTTCCAGGGGCCACTCCAAGAACATGAGCTATTGCATGATTACCTGTGGGGTTCCCCTGCCTCACCCTGGTGGTTTAGTATTCTCGACAATGACTTGAAACTGAGGAGGGCTGCGGGAAAGAACTGGAAGCTAGCATCGCTTCACCTCAAGAGCCACAAATGCTTCCTTCTTTCAAGTCTTTGCACCCACAGATGGAACCCAAACTGCCTTGATCTGTGGAGATCACCCACCTTTCTAGAGGTCTACATTGTGATAGAGTGTTGCAGGGTCATTTATTTCATGAAGTGATGAGAAAATAGACTGGCAAAAGATGGTTTATTGTAAGAAAGTAGAAGTTCTAACCTGCCAAGTAGGACTTCTACCCAGAAATTCTGATTTACCTGCAAAAGACCTTAACATGTGTGCCAAAAGCCTCGCCAGCTGTTCTCTGAAATGGCACTTGCTATTTGGTTACTGTGAGCCAGTCCTAATCTAGTCCTGTAGAAGGAAAAAATCCAGTTTCTCTATATTCGTGAACGTGGATGGTGTGTTTGTGTGCAAGGGTGTAAGCAGGCAGGAGGGCACGTAGGTGCACAGGCCAGAGGTTGATGTCAGGTCTTATCCACATCGCTTCTCCATGTTTCTAGATACGAGGTCTCTCAATGAACCTGGAGCCCAGCGTGCCTAACCTAGAGCACCGGCGTCTGCCTCTCTCCACCTCCCACATGCTGGGATTATCGGTACGTGCTGCCTGGCTTTTCATGTCGAGGCTGGTGACCTAAATTAAGACTCTCGTGCTTCTGTGGCAGACATTTAATCGAATGAAACATCTCCCCAACCCTGCATTCCGATTTTTCTTTAAAATTCCTCAAATCAGAATCAATAGAATAGCATTTTAATACTGAAGTTGGTCAATATTTGGTTAATCTTTGGGATAATTTGAATAATAATCTTCACACTGGCACAAAAGCGACCCAACATATGCCTACCCACCACACACCCACCCACTCAATAAAGATCAATTCCAGAGGGTTCAAGCCTTGGGTCTCAAATCACTTGAAATTGAAGGTTCCCATTTTTTCAGGAAAAAAAAAAGGGGGTAAGAACTGTTCTGAGTTATTGCCAAGAAAGAATTCATAGAAAATTTAAAACTTTTGATTAAAGTAACAAGACCACATGTGTTTGTTAAAAGATGCCGTTTATGTTAATTTTATCTCAATAGACCTAATGAAATAAAGGCTTTGACTAGTACAGTCTCTTGTGTCCTACAATATCCATCTAATTGCGATTGAAAAACTAACTAAAACGTGTTCCACCCTCAGAGGGCTTTTATCTCCCCAGTTTTGTATTTTCTCTTGAACAGAACTGCTCAAGCATGTAAGAGAACAATCCGCCTTACGAGGAAGCTGCATCTCCAGAGCTTCCTCCGCAGTGATGTGCAGAAGTGATTGGTGTGCAGAGCCTGTATGTGACTCTCAGCGTACTCCTCCAGGGGTGGTATTTCCAAGGCGAGAAACAGGACTCAAAAGACTACTGACTCACAGTGTCTGGGAATATTGTCCTAAGGCGTTTGGTTCAAGCACAGGCAGAATCGCCTGACACATTTAGACATTTGCCGAGTCCCTGCCAAGTGTCATCTGCTCTTCTGGGTCTGACGATGGCACTTGTGACAGGTATGGTCCTGTCCTCACAAAAAGATCCATGTTGCAGAATTTTTACAAAGGCCAGCAGTGCACATTGTGTGAGGCATCATGACATGGAGCCTCAGAGAAACTATGCCCAGGAATATGGACTTGGCCCAAAGGGCATCAAAACAGGTGGGTGACATGTCACCATGTTACAGAATTGGCAGGGAGAGTCTTACCCATTGGGGCATTTGAGCACCTGGGCTTCTTTTTGACCCCACCCATATCACAGCTGAAATGCCCCAGCCTTACCCCAGAGGTGAAGCCGCCTCGCAGCTTGCAAACCGCTTTTTATGTACATGACAAATTTTAATTTTTTAAGAAATCATTATTGACTGAACTTCAAATGGCTTGAGACTTTTATATTATTATCTTACTCAAGAACTTTCTATTCCCAGATATTTAAACAAAAGTTGAAGTGACCCTCAGAGCTCCAATACGAGGCTAGTCCACAGTCCCTTTTTTTTTTTTGTAAAGAATAGTGCTTTATTGACTAAGTCTTATTCACAGAAAAATAAGATTTAACCTACAACACATGACAGATTATAGAGCAAAAAGAAATTTTCATAAATTTCCACACTGAAAGGTATCCTCTAAATGAAAAGAAGCCATAAAATGATATTCACAAATATAGTGTTCTGTCTCAAAATGCTTAACATAATTCTTCACAGCACTAACACAACGGAAGAATTGGACATTATGTCAGGTGAAGTACAGTGACAAAAATGCAAAACCAGAAACAACATTAGAGCCATTATTAACATGAGATTTAAAACGCAAGCCTGTTGGTGCGCACCGCCAGTGTGCTAAGATAACAGATGGTAATCTTAAATGCTGCATTAGCGATACCTAAGCACATAGTAATGCCAACATCAAGCCTTAATATTATTCAGTTCATATTAGGGATTGTCCTCCCGTAACAGCTGTAAAGCACCACTTACTGTGCACTGAACATTAGAGTGTAGTGGAATGAGTTGTTGAAAAATAACTATCTGAGAGTTCCCAAGACAGGTAGCTGGTGTGGTGGGGGGATTTTCAGCCATGTCCAGTAAAGGAACTACCTCAATGATAAAATGGGGGTGGTGGCGGTGCGGATCAGCTGCTCGCTAAGGTAATTTCTAGCTCTCATGGTCTGTGATCTTGTTGTGCAAGGAAGGAATCTATGTTGTGTTAAATGTTTTAGAACCAAACTCAAATATTACGACGGCCCCATTTTATGAATGAAAGTCATTCCCCTAGTTGTTAAGTTGTTAATTAGTTGTTTCAGACACCCTGTTACTCAGAGGGTGAAGACAACCAGAGTTCCCAAGACAAAACTGTAAATAAGAATGATTCCAGAACTTTCTGCAGATTCCTTTTAGCACAGTAAGACCAGAAATAAGCATTGCTCAACGTGAAGGACCCCTATATTCTCACACACCCCTAATAGCTTTCCAAGATATTCTGACTAGATCATTCTTGCCTACAAAAATGAGGTCACGCCATGCACATAATCTTACCATTTCCTTTTTTGCTTTATTTTTCAAAGTCCTGTTTAGATCAATGTATGTAGTTTTGCAAAAAAGTGTAAGCCTAATCAGAACCATTTTTTTAACCTCCCACAGGGAATAAATGTTTTTATTCGTTGTCAAATGGTACCATATGTCCAGGTCTCCTGACCCTATGCTCAACTTCTCCAGGGGAACGAATCAACAGAAACCAAAACGAGATCCAAGCAGTGAAGTCAGTGAGATCATTGACTTAGAAATATTTTTTAATTATTATTCAAGTAACACAAAAGGCAATTCATTGCCTGTGTTCTGCTACTTGGAATTTCTTCAACCATGGTTGATGATAATAAAGCTCAGAGGACACAAGGAAGTGTGTCTGAGCTAACAAGTGTGGTCCCATAAACAAAGAGCATCTACATTCCAGCAGTGTGTTTTTTCATCCACTACAGCCCCAGTGTGGTCAGAAGGGCTTGTTTCTAGCATGGTTTGCCCACCGGTCAGTCAGATGAGTAGTGGATCAACAGTACCTCTGACCAACGTCTTCACACTCTTGAGTTCATTTCTTCATTCAGCAAATTGCTATACCTTACCTCAACCATGCTGGCCACTGGACCATGTCCTTAGGCTGATATACAGCTCCTACCTGGCCACTGGGCTATGTTCTTAGGCTGACACACAGATCCTACCTTCTAGGTATTTGAAACATATGATATGATGGTTAGAGGAGCCTTCTGAGGGTGGAGGAAACACTCAGAGCTAAAGATCTGCAGGGCCAAGCCATGGGGGTGGGAAAGGCTGGGATGGAATTCGCTCATTCCCGGAGGAATCAGCAGGCACAAATCCAGCTTTGGTCAACCATGAGTAGACAAGGCTGAAAGGCCTGTGCTGCCCCAGAGAGGGAAGTAGAAAAAGATAAGATTTGAGAGAAAAAAACAGAAGGCTCCGTCATTCTCAGGACTTACACTTCCTGCTACAGGAGCCAGTCAGGCAACAAAGGAGGACAATGGTGTGAACCACTGACGCCCCGTCTGCCCACCTGAGACACAATTCTGATGAGAATGAGGAAGAGATCTCTGGCAGCAGGCTGGTGAGATAGTGGGGAGAGAGTGGCCTGAGGTAGATCACTGGCATGGAAAGAATGCAAAAGATGAATGAGTAGAATCAACTGAGCTAAAGAGATTGAGAGATGGATGGGGTACGTGGAGGGACAGGAGAGGCCACAGCTCCAAACTCCCTGGCTTGAGCAGTAGGCTGGTGGGGTCCCCTTCACTCGGCATCTGGTGATAGAACAGAGCAAGGAAAGAAATTGCTAAGTGGCTTAGGTCATTCTGACACAGAGAGGCAAGAACAGGGGTGAAGCAGGGGCCAGGGAGCTACAGTAATACACCAGGGACTCGGCATGCAGATGGCGGGAGAGTCATGAGCAAGGATGAGCTCACGGGGCACGTAAAGAGAGAGTCATAAGCAAGGATGAGCTCATTTACACAACAAATGTGGTAAAGTGGGGCTTTGGCGGAAGCTTCTAGAGCTAGTAGTAGGGACAACAGACAGGGTGTGGTCAACTTTACTTGGAAAGTTCTGTGAGTTTTCTTCAAGGAGATGATGTGCAAGCCAAGTGTGGTCAGTTGAGTAAGTGCTCAGCACGCAGATAAAAGAAACAAGATCCAGAGCAGAGAGCACAGCAGAGAGTGGTGTGGAGGTGAGCAGAAACCCAAGGGAAATCGACACAGGAAGCTGGCAGGGTAGCCAGAGACTGAACCACAAAGGGTAAGGGTTTGCTGTCCAGGGCTTACGAGGGTTTTGTTACCCATGAGTCTTGGGAATGTCCATTCTAGTGGGTATAACTGTGCATACCGTGATAGAAAATGACCTCTAACACAAGGTCTGGGCCGTGAAGTCCAGGTCCCCTAATGTGTAGCTGGGATGCCTTCTCTGGCCTTGTAGTAGAAGACACCAAAGGCACAGAAGTCCTGACTGAGGGCGAGAGTTAGAATACATTTTCTCCATAAGACACAGCAAGGTTTCTTCTGCTTAGTTTTCCCAAATATTGCCCTGGAAGCATTTTAAATAATAAAATTCTAAACAGCAACCAAAAAGCATCAGAATATAAAACACTTCCACAAAACTTAGTGCAATTTAAAAAAAAAACAACTTTTTAATCATTTGAGAGTTGGAACAAGAAGGCAGAGAAGATATTAATGGCAGGTATTGTCAACTTAACAGAATTTAGCAAGGACCTGGAACGTGGGCCTCTAGGTATGCCTGTGGGTGGGGCCGCTTCCTGGCTGGGATCCTCCTTCCAGTAAGTAAAGAATAGGGAAGGAACAGCCTGAATGCATCTGTTGCTCTCACCTTCCTGACTGTGGAAGTGACTTGGCAGCTGCCTCGGGCTCCGGATTCCTTGACTCTCTTACCAAGGCGCCTTGAATGTGAGCCAGAGCAAGCCCTTCTTCACTAAAGCTGCTTCTGTCAGGGTATTCAAGGGAAACAGAGAAAGAGAGAAATATACAGCCGCAGCTGGGAATATGCACAGTTCTCTGTGCTCTGCCCACTTCTGCAAATAACCCGAAAAGCCTCATCAGGGTTGATGGCAGAGTTACAGATAAATGTTAGCAGAGATGGGTTTGTACCTGGAATCACACATAATGAGCTGACTGCATATACATTCAAGGAAAAGAGTGGGCATTCTCGGGCCCCACCACTTCCAGGGACTCTTAGAAAAATGACAAGACAAATAACAATATTACATTTCACAGGCCACCTAACAAAACGAAGACTCAGTAGAATCCAGTGGATGGCACCCAACGAAGGCCTTTGTCAGCATTTGTTACGTATCTTTCACAGACATGGCTGGAACAGGAGCTTGGTTGCTATAGCTGGAGGCTGATGAGGAGCCAGAGAAATGGAGGGAGAAAAGACCGTTGTTTTAGGAAAGCCAACTGTACTATTCATAGTGGGATACAGTCAGCACTGGTGTGGAGGCTCTGGGGGCGTTGAAAGAGCATTTTTCTCTTGTCCTGGTTACCCAGTTCTTAGATCAGTGCCTGAAACATTCTAATCCATACCCGGTGGTCTCAATCAGCCTAGGAGAACTAGGAGGGGCTTTCAAAGTCACAAGCCAATGCCTTAATTGACAAAGCAAACTTGAGGCCAAAAGGTTGAATTCTGCGTCTCAATCACACTGCCAGCTAATGTCAGGATTATGCTGGAAACTCCAGACTCCTCGCTCTTACTCCGGCATCCATTCTTCATCACACGGGCAAAACTTGGTGTTATTGGAAGCAATGGAGCCAAAACGTTTCCCACACCAGTCATTACAATAGGGATCTCTGTTAGGAAGGGTTGGGAGGGCTCCCAAATGAAGAAAGCTGCTCACAAAAGTAGTATATAGAGCATAACACCAGTTTTGTAGAATAAAAATAGCTAACCAGTATTGAAAATATTAAGAGTCACTGCACAGTTAAAGTAGTTTTCTCTGCAGGGGATGTTGCCTTTGCCCGCACATTTTATTTTGTTTTATTTCATTTTATTGTATGTATGCATTGCCTTTGGGAAGAGGAAAATAAGCATTTTTAGGAAAAATTTCATAGCTGTTAGAAGTGAATTGAAGGACATATCTAACGTGAAAAATAGTCAACTTCCAAACACCAGACACAGTCAGGAGGGTGAAGAGAGAGGTTTGCCACAGCTGAGTGGGAGAAACAGAAGACAGTGAGAAAAAAGAGGGACGTATTCCCACTGTGGGGGGCTGAAGGGTGCCAAAAACAAACCACAGATAATACGGCGATTAACAAGCCAGGTCCCTACCGAGAAAGAAAGTGACTCTGAGATCTGTAATATCAAGAACAGAGGGTTTCCTGCCTCCTCCACCTCCCAGCCCAGCTCACACTCCCTCAAGCACGCACAGCAACCATGCCTCGCTCCTGCTGCGTGCTCAGTTTGGGAATCACTAAGCCTCTCTGTGCTAACTTCATCAGTGCATTTGAGGAGTCCATGGAGCGACACACGGAGATGAGTCTTGTGCAATCACTACAGTAATCCAATGGAAAGGCAACCTCACGTTGCATGCACCTCGGGGGAGCTCCCAAATTCATTTTATGCTACTTGTATATTTCTCCTTTAGAAAAGATTTATTCGTTTTATTTTATGTGTATGAGTGTTTTGCTTGCATGCCTACGTGTGTCACTTGGGTGCCTGGTGCCTAAAGAAATCAGAAGAGGGTATCACATCTAGAATTGGAGTTGTAGGTGATTGTGAACCGCCACGTGGGTGCTGGGAATTGAACCCCAGGCCTCTGCAAAGAGCAACAATTCCTCTTAACATCTGACCCATCTCTCCATCCCCTTTGTATATTTCTTTTAAGTAAGCTTCATTCTATAGCCCTGTCTAGAAATGGGAATCATTGCTTCTGCATGCGTCCTGCTGTTGTTGCTGCTGTTGCTGCTGTTGCTGCTGCTGCTGCTGCTGCTGTTGTTGCTGCTGCTATTGCTGATACTGCTGCTGCTGCTGCTGCTGCTGTTGTTGCTGCTGCTATTGCTGATACTGCTGCTGATGCTGTTGTTGCTGCTGCTATTGCTGCTGCTGCTGTTGTTGCTGCTGCTGCTGCTGTTGCTGTTGCTGCTGCTGCTGCTGCTATTGCTGATACTGCTGCTGATGCTGTTGTTGCTGCTGCTATTGCTGATACTGCTGCTGATGCTGTTGTTGCTGCTGCTATTGCTGATACTGCTGCTGATGCTGCTGATGCTGTTGTTGCTGCTGTTGCTGCTGCTGCTGCTGCTGATGCTGTTGTTGCTGCTGCTATTGCTGATACTGCTGCTGTTGCTGCTGCTGCTGTTGATGATGTTGTTGCTGCTGCTATTGCTGCCGCTGCTGCTGTTGCTGCTGAGGCCAGCAAACCTTCCCCACAGTGGTCATTCATTGAGAAGCTAGTGGACGAGTAGACGTGCCTTGCAGAGCTCATTGGGTAAACGAGTGTCACCCACACTCCAGACATCTAACGGCCATTTCCCTCATAAAGTTATTGACGATAGTGAAATCCTGGTGCTGCTGTATATTGATACCTAAAGAAAGGTGTGGGCTTTATACATAAGACAAACTTTTCCTCGTGGAAGGCCTGAGAGAAGGGCTTCTTCTCTTCCCTACAGAATACTATAAATACTATAGAATACTATAAAAAATTGACAATCATGGTGGCTCACGTATGTGACTCTAGCACTCAGGAGACTAAAATATGAGTTTTGTAGGAGTTACTGACCAACATGGACTCCAATCAGCTTCAGACAAGTCTAGAATACAATGTGAGATTCTGTCTCAAATGGAATCCTTCATAAATTATTAAAATATGCTGTTTCAATACTTTAAACAATGTGGTACTACTAGATGTGTTCACAAATAGGTCAATTGAAAAGAATAGAAAGCATTAGAGACAAAGGGACTTGATATATGATAGACTTTTCAATATACCCATGTGGGGGTAATTAGGAGATCACCCCAAAAGGCAAAGTAGGATCCATATCTAAAATACTATATACCAGGACACTCCAAATAAATGGTAAGCTTCAGCATGGAGAGAAACTAGAAAATAATGATGGAACACATACAGCTGAGGACGCCTTTCTAACTGAGGCTCAAAGTAGAGGTCAAGAGGGGAAATTATGCACCAACTGCATATGGAAAAGGCTCTCTGTGGAGAGCAGTAGTAAAAACAGCCCAAGAAGCAAAATCAGCAAATAAGGGATCGTCTGCAAAAACACAGCTACCTCATCTTGGGTGCTCTCCCGAGAACACTTTTTATTTCACGAAAAGAATAAAATTGTCCTTAAGCATATGAAAATTTCTGAACCTCCGTTCAAAACCAAACTGTAAATCAGAGCATGAAGACATTTCCTGCCCATCAGATTGGCAAGAATCCAGTACTCTATTGTCTGGGCAGGGGAGGGGGAGATACTTGCATCCAGCACTACCTCTCAAGGCCTACAAACAACCCTCTTACCATAGCCGTCACTTCTAGAGATTTAATCTAAAAGAATGTCTATCTAAGAAGGAAAAAGTCATTGCAATAGTTTGAATGTCATTTGCCCCCGTAATCTTAGGGAGTAGCACTATTGTTAGAGTGGGTATGGCCTTGTTCAAGGAAGTGTGTCACTGTGGAGGGTGGGCTTGGATGTTTCCTATGCTAAGAATACTACCCAGTGTCTTGGTTGGCTTCCTATTGCCTGCAAGATGTAGGTCTCTCAGCTTCTCTCAGCTACTACTCCAGCACATCTGCCTGCAAGATACCATGCTCCCACCATGACGATAATAAACCAAACCTCTGAGCTGTAAGCGAGCCCCCTCAACTATGTTTTTTTTTATAGGAATTGCCATGGTGGGGTAGAGAGATGGCTCAGTGGTGAAGAGTACTGGCTACTCTTTTAGAGGTTCTGAATTCAATTCCCAGACAACCGTCTCTGGCGGGATCTCATGCCCTATTCTGGCATAAATGTGGACATGCAGATAAAGCACCCACACTCATGCATGAAACAAATAAATCTTTAAAAAAAAAACAAGGGTTGCCATGGTGTAATGGCATCTCTTCACAGCAATGGAGACCCAAAGACACTCATTTATACGTGTTTATCTTTTTTCCCTAGATTTATTTTATTTTTAATTATGTGTATGAGTATCTGTTTGTGTGTCGGCATTTGCACATGGGTACACGTGCCTGTGGAGCTGGAGTACAAGGAATTGTGAGCCTGCTGACATGGGAACTGAACTCTGGTCCTCCAAAAATAACCCCCCCAAAAACAAAAAACAGCAACTGCTCTTAACCATTGAACCATCCTTCCAACTCCCTGATGTCCTTTACGGGGCTGAGAGCAATTTAAGTGCCAATGGATGGGGTCTCTTGGATAAGAACACTGTAGCTACACAGAGCAGTGTTGTGCAGACGTGAAGAGGAAAGAGGTGCTATCTGTGCGGATACGTGAACACCCAGAATTTACGAGCATGGAGTACCTACTTAGCGTAAGGGAAGGGAGCAGAAATATCTTTGTATTTGCCTGTATTTGCATTTTGAAAGCATGAAAATGATCACGTGAGACACTAACAGAAAGATTTATTAATTTAGACTCAGAGTAGGTGGAAACGAAGGTGGAAATGTGTGTATTCATAACTTTATATTGCTCTGATTTTGAACCATATGAACATGTTACTTGTTTTTAAGACACTAATTTAAATATATAAAGAAATAAGTCGTTGGCATTGAGTGAAAAGCACTTCTGTCACCTCCTTCTATTGAGACATATCTAAGTCACAACCTCAGGCACTCTGCCCAAGCCTGGCAGAATGGAGCTTTCCTGGGGACAGCATTCTGAGTCCCTTTTCCCACACAAGGAAGGGTGACCTCAAGAGTAGTGGACAAGGCTCTTTAACTTCAGGTTTGACCTCTTCGCGGATCCTGTACCACAGCAATGGATCAAAGGTCACCTTCATCTGAAGGGAAGGTGGGATGTGCGCGTATCAGCTGGAGGTACTGCCTCATCAGAAACAGGAAACAACAGGGCTGGTGATGTGGGGAGGTGGGGAGGCTCCTTCCTTTGATTTTCCCAGGTACATTTTGTCAGTATTACAGAAAGCAAACACAATAGTTAAAATCAGCATGTTTTAGATACATAATGTAATTGAACAAGCATTTCTCCCATAGTAAAAACATAGTATAAAATAGAGTGATATGCATGCAGCCATTGTAACGCCATCTTATATGGAAATAAATGGCTAACTTTGTGTTTGTTTATTTCATTTTCTGAAACAGAGTTTCCCTGTGTAGCCTTGGCTCTCCTTGAACCGGCTTTATAGATCAGGCTGGCCTCAAACTCACAGAGATTCACCTACCACCGACTCCTAAGTGCTGGATTTAAAGGCATATGCTACCACACCTGGCTAGTAGCCAACTTTGCTTATGAAGAACAAACTTCGTTTTCTTGGTTATTCTCTAACAAAAATATTTGCATTTTTTTACATCTATCTTGAATAGCAGTAAAGAGACCCTTTGCAGCTGGGTCCTGAAGAGTTTATGGTTCAAATGGTCTGCTACTCCCCTGTCTGAGTGGAGTCAGGGGGTGTCCATCATCCCTGTCTCCATGGCAATGAAGAAGTGCCTACACAGCTTTAAACTAATAAGACCTGAGGTATCGCAGCCTAGATCTCCTTACTGGCAAAGGTGGGAGAGTACCTATAAGATCATTCAGAAAACTGAACTAAGTAGTGTAGGCAGAGGACATTCGCCCACGGCTTGTCTTATTTCCTAAGAGCAGTAGCTACGGAGTATCTTCTGTGTATGGCTGACTGCAGAAGGATGCTTTCTGCACCTGCTTATTCAATCTTTGTGCTTTGTGGGTTTAGAGATGCATAGTAACGTGCCTAAAATTTCGTCATACCTCAAAGCAGAGGCAGGGACCCAGTTCATTGGAGTCCATAGCCTAAAAAGTGCATTGTTCATAGAGATGTTTTCAAAAATTAACCATGTTAATAGTCTTACTTTCTTTTTAACTTTGTATACATGAGTGTGTGTCTATCTATGTGTGTGCCTGTGTGTGTCTCTGTGTGTCTATGTGAGTGTGTGTCTGTGTGGTACGTGTGTGTCTGTGTGTGTGCGCCTGTGTGTGTCTGTGTGTGTCTGTGTGGTGTGTGTGTCTGTGTGTGTGTCTGTGTGTGTGTCTATGTGTGCGTGTGTCTGTGTGGTGTGTGTCTGTGTGTGTGTCTGTGTGTGTGTCTATTGTGTGTGTCTGTGTGGTGTGTGTGTATGTGCCTGTGTGTTTGTGTGTGTCTATGTGTGTGTGTCTTTGTGGTGTGTGTGTGTGTGTGTGTCAGATACAGACTCCACGAGCTTCAGTGGGTGAGACGGTGTGCTCAGGGAACAGACAAAAGATGCCAGCCCACTGGCTTGTACACCTTTATGGTTTACAATACCCCACCCCCAGTCACCGACTTGTGTTTCTCACCAGTTAAATTTTTTTAAATACAAAATTGAAGTAATTTTTATTTTCCCTGGTGTCTCTCAGCTTTGTGAAATAGAGCTATCCCCAGGAAATAAGATAGAAAATAGCATCATTTATAATTACTGAGCCTGCCACTGGGGCCACACACAGACTCTTGGGTGTGCAGAGCTGGGAACCACAGCTGCCTTCTCCTTGTCTGACCACTGCATACGCCGCATGCAGACTGACAGCCCAATGGGGTCTGAGCAGCTCTGGCTTGCCTTGGCTCCCATACTTGTTGCCATGGTTGCCATGCTCCTGGCACCGCTGCTGCGTCCCCCTTGGCCCCACAACCTCTAGCAAACAATTTTGGGATTTGGGCATCGTTCTATATACTACTTCCTGCTGTTTATTAAGTACAGTTTCTTTGAGGGTATTCACGGTGACCTCTGGGGAGGTCTTGGTGCATCAAACCATGTTAGCCTGGAATGAATCCACAGGTTCTCATCCTCTGTGGAAACAAAAGCAGAACCTCTTTTCCAAAGCAACGTATCCTTAGACCTAAATTTGGAAATCATGATACCTTTAGAACATATATGCTAGTAACTTAGCTCCTTTATAGTCAGAAAAATTCAAAAAAAAAAACCACAATAATATACATAATCCAGATTCTCTGTGCGTATTCCATCTTTATACGTGACTTATTTCTTTATTCCTTTTAGTCTGACTGTCTACACTCTGTCTCTTTAAAGACTTACTCTTTTCCTTCCATTCTTCCTTTTAATCTGACTGTCTACACTCTGTCTCTTTAAAAATTTGCTCCTTTTCTTCCATTCTTTGTGAGGCCTTCAATTCACCCCCCCACCTCCTCTGTATTATTTTCCTTTTTATTACTTTCCTGCTGGCCAGCTTTCTGGAGGAAGTCCCTCAGAGTCAGTCTCTAGTTCCTGATCTCCATGGTGCCTTCTGCTGTGGCACCTGTACCACCCAGAACCACTATCAGGCAAGAATCGGGGGATAAAAACACACAAACAAAGACACAAAGACAGATACCCATCTTCAACCCACCCTCACCATTCCCCGGGATGATCTCTCAGTGAATCCCTGGTTCCTGATCTCGCTGAGGGCCTCCACTCGTATAGTTTATACTACTAAGTGTACTATGGTCCTGTAGTGCCTGGATTACAAGATGGTTCACGAGTCTCGGGCAAGGGCCTGGAGATTGACACACACAGAGACACACAGAGACGGAGACAATCAACCTTGAATTCCCCAAGAATGCCCCCTTTATTGTGTTCCAGGGAAGCTTATATAGGGATCTTTAACTGATAGCCATTCCCCAACCAAACCCACCAGAAACCACTCCCCTGACATCAGGAACTCCTGAGGGTCTCGTGCTCAGAGCAGCTGCAAACACAGGAAAACAAGTTGTTTTGCTCAGAGCAGCTGCAAGCAAAACAAGTTGTTTACAGGAAATTCAGGGTCTGGAGGTCCACAGCCCCCAACCACGAGTGCTGCTCCATCTGGAACCAAAACTTCTAGGCTAACAGAACTTAAGGATATGGGAACAGGGAGCTAAAATTTTTCTAATGTGTCACTAAGGATGATAGAGATTAGAACCATTTCCATTTCCAACCCTAGATTCCTATACCCATGAATCTTGACTAAGAGAGAAACCATATCATATACTGGATGCTGATTCAAAACATCTTCTGGATGTGGTACTTACATAGTACCTTCTGGAGAGTCCTGCTCCAGCCCACCCGTTACATCACACTCTGTCAGGCCAGTTGCTTTAGGATGGTGAGGAACATGGAAAGACCAGTGGGATCCATGACTCTTCTGGCTGTGAAGCAAGGCTCATTTCTGGCTAGCTCCTTCACTTAAGATACCTGGTTTCTCTGTATCTACCTTTTCCCTCCATACTTTTTACTCTCTGTATCTCTTGCTTTCACTGCTTCTCATGTCTGCTGGCTGGAGGTCTGCCTGGCTTCTAGCCCTAGGGTGTCTCCCTCATTCTCTCATTCCTCCTTTTCTTCTTCCTCTCGAGTCTAGATTTCTCCTCCTCTTATTCTCTCTGCCCGCCAGTCCCACCTATCCTTTTTATGCCTAGCTATTGGTTCTTAGCTCTCTATTAGACCAATCAGGTGCCTTAGACAGGCAAGGTGAAACAGCAACACATCTTTACATAATTAAACAAATGCAGCAAAAACAAAAGTAACACACCTTTACACAGTTAAAGTGATATTCTTCAGCATAAACAAATGCAACATATCTTTGCCTACCTAATACTGTACAACATCTGGTTATAGGTCTAGAGTCTGTTGACTGCATCAGTATTGTCTTGCCTGGCATCTACCTCAAAGAAACTTACCCAGGGTTGGGGAGACAATGAGGGATTAATTCCTTCAGACAAAGGCAGAGTGGGCAATATTCCAGAAGAAGGGGCTATCTTCTGCTAAGGGTGGAGAGACAAATTCCTCAGGTGAGATAAACCTTTTAGAACCTAAGGATTCAAAGTCCTTGGTCTCAGTAGGGTTCCCCCAAAGTAAACATATGCATCCCAAGTTGCAGAATCCCATTTTGTACCAATCAATTTCCTTACTTTAACCACCAACATCCACAGAGGCTAAGATTTGAATTTTTACAGCCAACCTTAGAATAAGGACTTCAGTTTGATTTTCTGCAACCTAAACGTGATGGCTTCTGAAGACACACTTAGAAACCCTAGCCTGTGCGTGCACATCTGATCCAGACAATTACATCATCAAGTCCTTGTCCTTTGTCTTGGTATCCTGAGCTGACAGGAGCTGGTGAATTTCAACACAGAGCTCATTTGTGCCATTTGTCAGTTTACTGAGAACTGTTAGAAGCAGCCAAGGAATATCATTATTTTCATGTTTGTTCAAGGTAGCATGGAGAACAGTGAAAGCCCATGGTTGGAAATATTTAAGGGCTTGCTGTGGGAAAACATGGGCTTCCCAAGTTCTCCATGCTACCAGAA
This sequence comes from Microtus pennsylvanicus, assembly GCF_037038515.1. Classification (NCBI taxonomy): domain Eukaryota; kingdom Metazoa; phylum Chordata; class Mammalia; order Rodentia; family Cricetidae; genus Microtus; species Microtus pennsylvanicus. Next base: position 3,430,466 of record NC_134598.1, read on the forward strand.
CAGTAACCGTGTGGGCGAATCGCAAAGCCTGTTCTAGACACTTAACCGTTTCATTCTCAAAATCCTGCTTCTCTTGAACTCTCTGTACCAGTCAGAGTTCTCGAAGGGAACAGAACTCATAAAAAGACAGTATGCAGATACATTAAAAGGGGATTGGTGAGCATGGCTTCCATACAGGTTGTGGTCTGAGTAGTCCAACAAGGGCTGTCTCCTGACAGAAAGGCCAAGGATGTGGTCATTGTTCAGTCCAGGAGACTGGATCTCAGTCTCAATCTCAGTCTGATGCCAGAGTCCCAGGGAGGTCCTGGAGAGCTGCCGGTTCGCTGTCTATTTAGAATCCTGAAGTTGATCCTAACACGCAGAGCAGAATGACTCATAACAGGGTAGGTGAACTTGTCAAGGACAGTGAAGACAAACAGGCCAAAAAAAAAAAAAAACCTTCCCTCTTCCAGGTCTTTTTCTATAGGGTGCCACCAGTAGGGATAGCCTAGATTTAGGGTGGGTCTTCTCACCTCAATCAATCCAACCAAGAAAATCCTCCGTGAGTGTGCCCAGATGCTTGGGTTGAGTCTACATGTGGTCAAGTGACAATAAGGATTCGACATCATGTTTACTGATGTTTTCTGAGATGACTTAAGATTACTAAACTATATTTAGCACCCTCAACTACAAAAGCTCAGAAAAGTCAAGTAACTTTGCCAGGATTGCACAGCTACCAAGTGGCAGAACTAAGATTCGCACACCATTATCTGATTATAATTGTTTCTGGGTTGTTTTCTTGTGGTCTGTTCAGGGAGTTGCAGAACACCTGCTATAGCATTAGCTCTCAACCTTCCTAGCGCTGCAACTCTTTAATACAGCTCCCCATGTTGTGGTGACCACCCCCACAACATTAAATTATTTTGTTGCTACTTCAAACTGTAATTTTGCTACTTTTATGAGTTGTAATATAAATCTCCAATATGCAGGATATCTGTGATTTCCCCCCCAGAGGGGTCACAACCCACAGATTGAGAAAGGCTGTGCTGTGGATAGTGTGGAGAATGAATCATTCACCCAGAGGGGATGACAAGTTCGTACATTTCTAAATACATCTGACTGTGTGCCGTTGCCATTCCTGGCTTTCAGAGTCCCTGGGGATCCCTTCAGAAGCCAGGGAAAGGTCAGTTCCAGAATCTTAAAGCAACTAAGACCTTGAGACCCAGAAGGAAACATGTCCTTGGCTTACCAAGGCAGCAGGACAGAGGCAAGGCACATGATCTTCAAAGCAAGTACACTGCCGGAGAAAAATGCACTAAAGGTTTACAGTATTTCCATCTCACTTTGGTACGTGTAATTAGACCAAGCAATTGTGACCAAAGGAGCGTGTGTAGTGAGTCCCTAACACACACGCAAACACATTCTCACGCACCCAAACCGTGCATACATGACTGTGGCTTAGATGGACTTTTTGTCAAAGCAGGTAACAGGCCATTTAACAAGAGGAATGTGACACAGGAAAAAGTAAGGCTTGCTGATTCCAGTGACCTTCAGGGACTGGGAGTAAATGCAAATTTCCTGTCACCAATCTCCCATGATGGGTAAGTGGAAAGTGGTCTTTCTCCATTGGCAGAATGGACAGTGAATCTTCAACTTGTCTGTGGCTTAACTGTTGGGCACATTGGAAACCTGTGGGATTTTTGCATGTAGTTTGAGTGTGTGAATGTATAAAGCTCTCCGCTAGATCCGCCTGAGGATGCTATCCAGTCTTTCTAGAAGCTTTCTCAATCTAAATTTGCCATTGCTGTTTTAGCGCCCTCATTACTAGGAGTTATGTAAGTGGAAATTCTCTCGACTCCTTTGTGCCTCACCTGTTCCAAATTACAAAATAAATATGGACAAAACTTTTCTTGGTCTCCATACTTGGATTGTGACTGATCGTAGACACCGCGTGTTCTTAGAACATGCAGCGAGGTATATGGTGAGTCTCAGCCACGGTCATAGAAGTCAATTTGAATGTTGTTATTCCCGAGTATACATTCTCTCTCTACTCTTAACACATTTTGGCGGCTCCATCTTTGCACAATTACAAGGCTAAGGCTCTAGGGTGATGGGTCCTTTACGGAACCAGACAGCATTGTTGCGCAACCTATTTTCAATTTTGTGTTGATTTTCCTGTCATCTGCTTTGACCCGAATACATTTTTAATGGGAACATCACACGCTAAGGTAGTCATTGTGGGCAATTTTCCTGAGTGTGGAAAGGGCCCGAACCCAGATTCTCACTGCAGTCTGAGAGCAGCCGCTCGTCAACATCTTCCCATAACATACGGTGCTAGGGGTAGTTTTTATTTTCTTCTTGGAATCACAAAACTTAGTTTTTGTTGTGTTCCTCTTAGAAGTATCTTGCAGCGCATATAGGAAGCCTTTGATATTGAACACACTCATTCATGGACCAGGCATGACAATCTTTCCTTTTATCAGTTATCAGCAGGGCTCCTGTATGTCGGCATTTCCTGACTCAGGCCTGATACCATCTCCAATTCATGGTTACACTAACCTGGCTTGTACACACTAGGTAATCGATTCCGCCTTCTACAATCGCTGAGTCACAACACTGCTTTTTTCTTTACCACATAACGGAAATAGACAAATCATTTCAGCATCTCTACCTAAAACTGCCTCTCCGTGAGAGCTGAATGTAGGTCAGGAGAGACAGCTCTGTGCTTGAGATGCGCCACAGTTTCGTTTCAGGGCGCTATGGCTCCTGCTTGCTAGATTAATCCTGAGTGTCTCTGAAATAAGCTCCTTTCCTTCTACTGTTTTAACAAAAATTTGCCAATAAAATATTTTGAGCTGAACATTTAAATAGCATATGTAAAACTCCTTTAACACCACACACCATTCGACCTGAAGACTGAACTTGAGCTCATTGGCAGAAGGAAGAACCCAGGCACAAAGCTGAATAGACTTATTCAAGGAGGAGTTATAAACCCAAAGCCTGTGGTTCCCAAAGGATCATCTAGAATAGTGATTCTCCACCTGTGAATTGTGACCTCTGTAAGGGAAGGGGAGAGTGACCCTTTCACATGGGTCACCTGACAGCATAGGGGCCATCAGAAAGCACAGATGTTTACGATTTGTAACTAGCAAAGTTATGCAGTAGCAATGAAAATAAGTTTATAGTTGTGAGTCAGCACAACATGAGAATCACAGACTTAGGGTGAGAACCACCCTCTAGATTATACACACAGAATCTCGGGCCCATCTCTGGGCTGGTTCATAGGATTACCATGGATGTCCTCCTGGCTTGTTTTATTTTTTAGATGGATTTCACCCAAGAAAGAAAACTAAAGCATTTCTTTGTATATGCCAAGGGGTGTGTGGTGTAATAAACATTACAGCTGCTGCTTATTTCCTGGAGTTGATGTTTTCCATCAGGCAAATGACACAGGAGTAGCAGTGACGGACAGAACACAGTGGGGAGCACCTACACTGCTTCTCTGGGAGGGGATAGAAAGGATGGTTTACACAGCTTGCTGATGTGGGCAGTCTCAAACTATTGGTGCTTTAGCAACTATCACAGATTTACAGAGACTTAACAGTGGGTCTGTAGCTCGCTCTAGCCTACTATCAGACATAGAATATATGGTGAAATTTCACAGCATAATCTGAGCATTTCATTGTTTAACTTGATGCAAATTCCTCCAATAACACTATACCTATTGGCATCAGGACCTCAAAGGTAGTTTAGTGTCCCCATAAGTCCTTATTTCTCACTGTTCCCAAGGAAATGCTCTGATAGAGTCTGGGGTATCATAAAATGAATTAGACTAGTGAATGAGCCCTTGGCAGAAAGAAAATGCCGCCTCGAGCTCTTGGGACTGGGGAGCTGCCCCTTGCTTGGAAGCATCAGAGTAGAAAGAAATATGGAATGGGACTAAGGAAACTTGACTCTGAAAGTGAGAGTGGCGGGTGGGTCTTTCTGTGCTTACGCTCAACATAGGAAAAAGGTGTCTCTAGCCTTGGTCAAGGTCGGTGCTGCCATGAAAGCTCATCAGCGTGAAGCTGAAGCGCCCACTGACTTTGCACTGCAAGGTCAACTGGAGGGGCGAGCTAGGAGGCACCACGGGCAGAGCCCTAATGTCCAGTAGCTGGGACTGTGCTGCTCCCTGCGAATACTTTTGGGAAATAGAACGGTTATATTACGGTAGCCTGACAAAGAGTAGCTCCTAAATATACCTTCAGACTATGGCCCAGCACATGTAAAAGCATGCTAAACATATTCCCAGATCCAATGTGAACACTTCTATGATCAGGTACCATTTAGACTGTTTGTTCCTTTGGTAAACATTCAGAAGGATCAATACCTTTTGAAACTATGCTGTCTACTGCAATTATACACAGCCACAGCAAAGGCACACAGAAGAAGGCCAGCCTGGACACTGCCCCATAGGACAGCTGGCTTCGTGTGTTAACTTGCTTCCATTCTGGTTGAGTCCATCTATTTCATAATTCCCTGCCCACATTGTCCTGTTTTCTTGACTCAAAACAGAAAGATATTTTACCTTCCAAGAAGACAAAGAGAGAACTCAACTCCTGAATGAATCAACCAGAAGTAGTTGATTCATAGTAGGTATTACATTTGAGCACGAACGCTTCAGAGAAGGGAGTGTAGGTGGAGTTCAAGAAAGAAGATCTAGACATAACTCACGAGCCAATGGGCTCTTGGACCAAGTCATTAAACTTGTTTTATCTATAAAGTGAACATGATTCTGCTGAAATTATAAAACCTTTCCTAACAACATACCAAACATATTTATCAGGTTCTTAATCATTCCTCAAATGTTCTTAAGTAGGAATTCAGATTCCATAGGAACCAGAGGTAAGACGCACATGTGTGTACTTGTACTGGGTTCTCAACAAGAGGAACATGGAGAACTCCAGCTCCTGGAGTGAATGTGGGGCTGGGAGTGGGGCAGGGGGAGGAGTGGGAGCTTTGGGGAAAACCCTACACAGTGAGTTAAATGTTCACTTCTAAGTATGGCTCATGAAGTGCCAATTTTGACAAAAATGCCAAGTCACCAAGGTATAATACCCATTTGGCTATCCTGTACCTCTAACACATACGGTTCAACGAATTCAGACTCAGTCCAGACATCGTACCACGTATCTAGTCCAAGGAAAAGGCTGGGGCGAGTCTATGAGTTCCAGGCCAGCCAAGACTACATAGAGAGACCCTGTCTCAGGGGTGGAGGGAGACCATACTAACAACAAATAAGGCAGGATTCACTGAGTGTTCCTGAAGACAGTGGAAAGCATAGCTCCACACAAGGGCTCATGATGTGAATAGCAAATGTGTTTTGTCTAGCCTCAAACTGCAAGAAATCCAAAGTTTGCCAGAAGGTGAATAAATTAGAAAAGCATGCACACCAAAACATGAATGATCTCAAGAATACAAGAGAAAACAAGACTAACATTTTTCTGGACCCAAGATTCATGGCCACCTGGAGGACCTGCCATGGAACAGACTTGACAAAAGGAAAATCAGGACACACAGGTTAGAAATACATCTTGATGGCTGCACTGTTTTCAGGTGTGTTTACCTGTCCAAACTCTACGAGACATAACAGCATCAGTTTATTAAAGTAGACCTAAATAAAATCGATTGAAAATAAATTCCCATCCATGGCCCCTTCTCAGTACTAAGAAACTTCGTGGCCTCTTATTAAGACTACACAGCCAATTCAAATGTGTGCCCTTCAAGCACCTACTCTAGTGCTGAAACAATGATGATTCCAAAACTTCTTCTCCCTGGGGCTGCCTAAGAAGCTTTTAAGATCGAGGGAGCTAGTGATATACTGCAGATCCAAAGTATCACAGAGTCGTGCTAGGCTTGTGAGACCAGTCCCTAACCTGATAGCTCATAGACTGAGGCTAGATAGCCTGATTCACTGTGATGGGTGTAACCAAATATTAGCCTGTACTGACTACAGATTCACTCCCAGCCACTAGGAACCAACAAAATGAAGCAACCTCTGAGGAAGAAAATAAACACCTTTGAGCCTCAAGCAACAGTGAGTTTCAAACTAAGAGCCCACAAGCCTCAGAAACCAGCTGCACAGATATAATCTGTGCACTGAAAGCCAAGTTGTGCCAGATTCGAAGTCCTTATTCCTTCTGTATTTAGTGCTCAGGAAATTTTCATGACCAGTCCTTTCAGAAGTCAGTGAAATGGAGGCAAATATTCACATGCTTATAGTTCTTTACAGTTTTATAACAACATAAGATCACTAACAATTCAGTGTAAACCACTAATCTACAAAGTAGTTTTCATCAAACCAAGCACAACTTTATTTCTAATCCACGGGCATTGATAATTCTGAATATTTTATCTACACTACTCTATTGTCAACTTTGCCACTGCGACAAAAAGGAGAAAACACTGGTTTTGACTCAGTTACAGCCCATGGTAGGCTGGCTCCTCTGCTTTGGACCCACAGCGAGACAGCATCATGGAAGTGCAGACGTGATGGAGCCAAGAACTCACCTCCTGGCAGCCAGGAAGCACAGACCATGAAAGCCAGCACCTGGGTGTCAGAACACGGTCAAAAGAACGACACACGATGAACAATGCCCAGGGCTGAACTGTGAGAGGCTCCAGAAGGGCAGCTCTTTACCTCAGACGCATTTTGTCGCCAGGCTTGTTCTTGGATGTGATTTCATGCCGCTGTGTTAAACATTTACATTTGATTTCTAAGACATGTTTATTCTTGCTGGATGTCAGAACACAGCTATAGGACCCAATCTGGTACAGGGATGCGCTGGGTGCTAGCCCCAGTGTACCCTGGATCTGGTTATGTCCTCTGCCTTGCTTTCGCGCTTCCCAGATATAACCCATAGTGCGTGCCAAGCACATCTGTTTAAGTTGCTCTATTCTGGAAAAGGGCTGTTCTGTTCATATTTAGTATGTGCTTTCTGGCGTTTTTCTGAACTCAGACAACCTTCCTTGGACCATTGCTTTCTTTGTTGATTACATCCATGTATACAAGAATATGAAGCTGGTGTTGTCTGCAGTATTAGACCGCAGTCAGCTTCATTCTACCAGGTCTTTAAATCCCAGGTCTCCCACGCAGATCTGCACAGGTCGGCAAAGCTGGATGGCTGGGACAAAATACACCCTTCAGAGGCAAAGCTCAGGGAGCTGATTCTTCAGCTAGGCCCGACCTGCTGGAGTCTTCATCATCTCTCAACAGTACTATCAGATGGGCTCCAAACTTCCAAACACGTCATTTGGGGGATGTGACTGCAAGATGGCACCTGCCTGTAATTCCAACACTGAGGAAGCTTACACAGGAGGATTGCAAGTTTGAGGCCAGCCTTAGAAACTAGAGAGACCATCTCTTGGTAAATAAATGGAGCAAACAATAAATGAAGAAACTCATACTATTTTAGAGATTTGAATAACATGTTTATAAAGCCCATTCTTATCAGAAACTTAAGTCTATACTGATTTGTAAACAACTGTTAAATGTCCTAGAAGTAAAAAACAGAATCACAAAATTGATGAGAAGTTGTTTTTAATGAATATGCTTTTAAAATCCTGTATTTGTACAAAAAGATACTGCAGACTGTCCGACTGCATTTGACAGCTGCAAACATAGTGTAATCTTTAGTTAGCCAATTCTAGGAGATGCTTCTAGAAGGCATTTATTCCACATGATAACCTTTTGGAGAAGCCAAGCACAATTAATTTTCATTTTTAAAAGTCTACAAAGTTTTAATTCTCCATTACACAAATAATTCCTCAAAATCTAGACATTATTCAAATGTATGTCAGTTATTGTACAAACAGAATACACAAAAGGATCAAAAATATACATATTCTCTCAGCAAATTTTGTTACATAAATAAGAAAAATATATACAGCCGGATTTCAAAGTACAATTCTCCTAACACTGTGTACAGAAGGTGCTAATAAAAACGCTGAAGTAAAAGTCAAAGGAATGGCAGATTCCTTTCACGACATCTACGGCTACAAATGCTACAACCATTCTGAGAGGGAATATAATCTGGGAGATCTTAATTTTGACTTAATTTTATCCCTTTAGAATATTCTCTGGACAGGTGATATTCACACTTCCACCAGGCACCCCCGACACCTGACATAAAAGGCAGAATGTGTGAGAAACTACATAATCCATGTCTTCGTATTCAGATAAACAGGAATTCAGGAAAGAATTCTCAAAGAGTTAAATTTAGATACTCCTGCATTAAAACTTTCTGAGTAAGATGAGCTACTTAAAAATCAAATAATGAAGTTGGAAGTAGCAGAAGGAAATAAAACCCTCTGAACATCCTAACACAGTGAGCAGGAAAGAAAGATGATGCTGGTACATCTCCAGACAAGAAGAGCAGGTTTATGTTTTGCCCCAGAAATTCTCCTTTCTTTTCTGAGCTCGCGCTAGAGTCTGAAAGGCCTGGAGACTGGAAGCGGCAGAGCGGGCAGAGATCTCAGACAGTCTGTCTGCATCTGTAACGAGAGAATCCCAGGGTTACATTCCCGGTGGAAATCGCCTCAGAACAATAATGTACTAGTAACAGAAATCAAAACTACCGCATCAATAGCAACGCTGGATCTATCAGAAAACAAGGGAACTGGTAAATGGAGAGTTTAACTCATCATAGTTCAGGGCGGCCTCCTACAGTGATCACAGGTCAAGCATGACGACGTGACCAGAAACCTTTCACATCCTTGAAATTCTATAATGTCATTAGCTACACACAGCTTATGATTTCAGTATTACTGGGAAAGAACTCATCCTGAAATGTCTTATCCTACTTTCAAAAGAATGGCTATTTGTCCTGAAAAGACTTTCAACTAAGAAAGCAGACTGCCGGGGCCGGAAGATGGCTCGGTGGCTAAGAGCACAGACTGCTTTTCCAGAGGTCCCAAGTTCAATCAATCCCTAGTACCCACAGCAGGCGGCTCACGACCACATGCAGCTCCAATTGCAAGCGATCGCCATGCCTCTGGCCTTAAGGGTACCTGTATGCAAATGCACATGCTCACATACATTATCAAGAATAATAAAAATAAGTCTTACTTAAATGCTATATTTTAACATGCCATGATGTCACTTTTTGAGAGTCTCACTAAATGTAAAAAAAAAAAAAAATTATTTGGCAATAAGCTACCACCTCTAGGCACTGAAACCCCACATTCTGAGTGAGCAAATCCATCAGGTTACATACACTCTTCTTCATCAACAAGACAAAAGGCAGAATTAGATCCAAAACACAACTTGTGCTCACTGAATAAGGAGTTGCAAACTTGCTAAAAGAAAAAAAAAAACCACTTCTAATATACCTAGCTGCCAGTGTAAAGAGCATTAAGTTCAAATTAATTTCCCAACTCAAAGTTAAAACCTTCAGGAACTTATTGGTACTTTACAGATTACAGTCAGGGCTCAGGACGGGACAACAGTCATTGTGAATGTTCACCTCAAGATCCCAAACTCCTCCTTCCTTTATTAAAATCAAAAAATTTGATAGGATGAAAAAGGAGGAGTACACAAGAGGAAAGGAGGCCTATTTTTATTAATTACACATATTTTGGAATGAAAAATGATAAGACTATGTAGGCATTTGAAAAAAATATGGATTAACATCGGGCCAAATTTCTGAGACAGACAGATGGAAGCAGGCAGAGCCATGGCCTCCGCTGAGGGGAGGCACACATTTGCTGGGGAGACTGCTCAGCACACAGCCCCACACGGCTCCTGTGTAAGATGGGAATAATTCCATCCCTGTCATAAATAAGGTCTCAAAGACCTAATATAAAAACGTCTACAGGAGTCCTCTGCGGTCTGTGCAGAGCCAGCCAAATGTGAGATCATAAGCTACAGACCGCCTGACAGAAGAGCTCGTGCTGATCGTAAGTATTGAATACCTTCGTCATTAAAGGCTTCAGGTGACGGTAACTGCAAACTGTTCCTCTTCGGCTTCCCCACTTAAAGAAAGAAAGGCAGAAGACACTATTCTTTAGCCACCAGACATCACATGTTAACTCAACTGTTTCAATATTTGTCCCCTCCAAAATTCACGGTCAAACTGAACTGCTGTTGTGATAAAGGCGTGGCCTAAGGCAGGACCAGGGACGGTCTGTCCTTCCTTCTCTCGCCTTTTTGCCAGGAGATGATGGAGAAGGAGATGTTCACTAGAAGCTGCCCCTCTCTATCATGCACTTCCCAGCTTCTTCAGCAGTGGGTCTCAACCTTCTTAACACTGTCACTTATTACAGTTCCTCATGTCATGCTGACCCCAACCATAAAATCATTTTGTTGCTACTTCATACCTATAATTTTGCTGTTGGGAATTATTATATAAATATCTGATATGCAGGATATCTAATATGTGACCCCTGTGGAAAGGTCATATGACTCCACAGGGGTCATGACCCACAGGTTGAAAACCACTGTTCTAGAGACATACTTATCAGTTAATTTTGTATATTGATAGAAACTACTACATCAAAGGGCCAATGGGTAATTTTAATGTGTTTAGCAAGTACATAAACTGTGAATAAGCTCCTAATTCTTCACAATGATAATATTGGTGTAACTTCAAAGAAACATAGGCCTCTGGTAAGAGATGGAAAATTCAATATACACATTTAGAGAGAGAGCAGAAGCCCACAGAAAAAAGAAAATGAAAGACAAGGAAACAACCACCACATTAAGAGACTGGAAAGAGTCGGAAGAGGCCAGTACACAATTTAAGTCTTAAGTGGGGAGAGTAGAGAAACTCAGACGCATAGATCACGTCTGTCCATCACCAGTGATGTGGGGTTTGGGATGGAGCAGGCAGGGGTGGGAGGAGGGACACACAGGACTCTGAAAACCTTGTTATGCAATAGCTATATCACAATGTCTTTACACCTGCACAGCTGATGACCGTGTCGCCCAAGAGTGGACTAAAGATTTGTCTAAGGGGTCATCAGTGCTGCTGTGGCCAGATGCCCTGGAGCCAGAGAACAGGAGCAGCAGAGAGGCAGAGCAGTGAGGAACTGACCAGGCTGAAAGGTCTACAGGGGCCACCTTTATGCTGTCTGTAAAGAATCAGTGGCATGGGGTATGAACAGAGCATCCCAGAGGCCTCAGAAAGAAAACACCACATTCGAAAGCTCCAGAATAGAGACCGCAGGATTCCCAACTGTGACGGGAGGAGGCTCAAACAGCAGAGCAACCAGATCTGTGCCCTGGGAAGAACATGAGCGGCTCCTCTCACTTTATAAAACTGAAATGTGGAGTTGGCTACAGCAGCACAGTCCGGTATCCAGGAAGGAGATCTGCCGTTCACAGAAATCCATTAGTCTGGGCTACCTCCTGAGGCCTTGCTGAGAGGAGGGAGGGAGGGAGGGAGGGAGGGAGGGAGGGAGGGAGGGAGGGAGGGAGGGAGGGAGACACTGCGGGAGCCATTATAAACTATAAAAAAAAAAGAAACGAAAAACAGATAAACAACAGAATTCTATTGGCATGCGGTTCTCCTACAGCATTTTGCTGTCATTCAACACTTTTATTTTAAAAAGACAAGAAATTAAAGCTAAAATACTCACCATTCTGCTGAAACTGAGGGTCTCGCAGACAGCCTTGGATCCTGCTGGAAGGATACCAGTAAGGTAGGAAACCCGGAGTGGAATGCTGCCCGGGGGTGTTTGTCTGATATTCTGGAACTTTGGCTTCCCAGTCTTCCCGCAAAGGCAGGGGATCAACTGTCTTGATGCCAGCAGCAGGAGAAGTCAGCAGAGACATAGCACGGTGGTTTCCTGTCTAGATGACAAGAAGAAATTGAATTTAAAAAAAGATGCACATGTGAGTGCAAAAGTAAAAAAAGGGGCAGCGTTCAAACACAGAACGATCACAAGTCACAGAAGATGGGGGAGAGGGACACAGAGCCCATGGAGAGAAGGCTACGTGCATAACCACCAGCATAGAGAAACAGACCTGCTGACGGAAAGACAAAATGTACATTAACAACGCATTGAAAAGACAAACGCGGGAAGACAGAGCAATGGTGAATTATTATCACACTCCAATTGTCCCTCCTTAGAAGCAGGAAGAGGCAAGCTTCATCACGAAGCAGAAGACATTCGCCGGTGATTCAGACAGATGTGAGAGTAAATCACAGAATAAAAGCACTGAAGCCCTAACTGTTCATTTACCACTGTAAAAGTTAATTGAACACAATATTACAGAAATGACACAGACGTAGAAAGACAGGAACCTTCTACAGACTTACTGGGGCTCACCCTTTATGAGAGCCCAGAAAGACACAACATAAACTTTAAATTGTGTCTGCTCTGGTCTACAGAGCAAGTTCTGGAACAGCTCCAAAGCTACAGAGAAACTCTGTCTCAAAGAACAAAACAAAACCAATTGTGCCTGCATTAATGCTATGTTAATACTTGGGAAATAATGACTTGAGAGGATAATAGTGATCTAAACCAAAATGTAGCTGACAGATGGATTTCTTTATATTAATTATAAATAAAAATGAAATGATATACATCTGAAAAGTATATTTGGATAAAAGTATCTGGCTCTAGAATTTTTAATTATAGATTAAAATAAATGATGCTTAATGGTGCAAAAATATGTTTGCAGTGCAGCTAAGTAAGCAAAAAGTAATCAGAAAAAGATGTATACAATCTGAAATAAAACTAGCACATAAAAAAAATAAGTTATGAAACCCTGCCTGTAAGATAGCAATTATTTATACACTATTACTAAGTACCTCAGAGCTCAACACTGATGACCTCACAGACAGCGGGCATTGGAGGCAATCCTTTTCTTACTGTGACCTGATTTCCACAGTGACAGCGCAGCTTAACCCTGAGTTCCACAGATTGCAAACACAGGCACAGACCTAGTCACCCCCTGAGCGCCCCTCCTCCCCTCATCTGAGCTCATGGATGGGACATTTATGCAGTTCCAACCCAAGGAATCATTTTCCGTGACTGCAGAGTGGATGGCTTCCTCCCGAGTAGAAGACAGATCTCCCACTGACCTCCCCTTACTCCGGACACCCACAGTGTAAGGTATAGAATGTGAGGTCCATAGTGAACCGTTCCTATGCTATGATATGTTCTCCTAATCCCTGTTGTAAAAATCATGTTCTCCTCAGGGATAACTGAATAATGGAACTGTTTTCAAGGCTGTGACTATAATTTCCTATGTAACAGTAGGTCTTATGAGAAATCAAGAAGACACTGTATGTACCAAGCTCCATGATTCCTGTACCCAGGCAATAAAAGAGCCAAATCCACTTCCTGGGCAGCCCTGGCATGTGGGTGGCAGGAATTCACATGCAGCTTTCTATCCAGTTGATGGTACAAACATGAATTGTACCGCGTGCCCTGTGAGGGCACTAAAACGTTAAAGTAGTGTTAGTCCACTCTTCATTGAAAAAACTAATTTCACAACCAATGAGAAAAATACATGCAAATACACCTACAGATCAGTCCCACAGAGGCCAGACAGGTTCTGTGCCCAGCTGCCTCAGCTGGACATCAGCATGGCCTTCCAGTGGACAGAGGGCACCTGAGACAAATGGCGACCCGTCTTGTTCTTCTCCACCCCCAAATCCCTACTGCTGCATTCTCTTCTGGGGGCCGATGTGCGAATGAAACAGCCAGGGTCTGTCGCTCCGACAGCACCCACGTCACACATGGTGGGGTCTGTTGCTCCGACAGCACCCACGTCACACATGGTGGGGTCTGTCGCTCCGACAGCACCCACGTCACACATGGTGGGGTCTGTTGCTCCGACAGCACCCACGTCACACATGGTGGGGTCTGTCGCTCCGACAGCACCCACGTCACACATGGTGGGATCTATTGCTCCGACAGCACCCACGTCACACATGCTGGGATCTATTGCTCCGACAGCACCCACGTCACACATGGTGGGATCTATTGCTCTGACAGCACCCACGTCACACATGGTGGGGTCTGTTGCTCCGACAGCACCCACGTCACACATGGTGGGGTCTGTCGCTCCGACAGCACCCACGTCACACATGGTGGGATCTATTGCTCTGACAGCACCCACGTCACACATGGTGAGGTCTGTCGCTCCGACAGCACCCACGTCACACATGGTGGGGTCTGTCGCTCCGACAGCACCCACGTCACACATGGTGGGATCTATTGCTCTGACAGCACCCACGTCACACATGGTGGGGTCTGTTGCTCCGACAGCACCCACGTCACACATGGTGGGGTCTGTCGCTCCGACAGCACCCACGTCACACATGCTGGGATCTATTGCTCTGACAGCACCCACGTCACACATGCTGGGATCTATTGCTCTGACAGCACCCACGTCACACATGGTGAGGTCTGTCGCTCCGACAGCACCCACGTCACACATGCTGGGATCTATTGCTGACAGCACCCACGTCATACATGCTGGGATCTATTGCTCTGACAGTACCCACGTCACACATGGTGGGGTCTGTCGCTCCGACAGCACCCACGTCACAGATGAGCGGGGTCTGTCTGTCTAAGCAGTGACATCTAGGATGCTCCCACCCCATCCCAGACCTCTCCTCACGCCCTCAAAACTCTACCCTGCCCTCTGGAGCTGACCAGCAGCTAAGCCACACAATTTTCAGCATCTCCTCAAAAGGACTTCCACTACACTTCAGCCGCTCACTCTACGTGACACCCGGCATTCCTGGGAAACTACCTCTCCGTTATCAGTTCCTCACCGTACTCGCGACCTTTTACGTGTGGGTGTGCCCTTACACAGGTGTAGATGGAACTCCACCAAGGAGCAAACGTTAACCAAGTCCTGTTAATCCCTGGTGCTACTGCAATCTGGCAAGTTTCAGTCTGAGAAGACCTTCCCTCCACTGATCTCCCATCCACTCTGAGCAGTGCTCCTCCCTAGCCTATTCGATTCCCACAGTCAATCACTGCCATCGCTGCCCTCAATATCCTGCAATTTTCTTATCTCCTTTGTCATTCTGTCCTGCTCTTGGCAAAACATATCACAAGTCCAGTTAAACCAACTTACTACATCGCTGTAACGAGACACATCAGGAGAAAAGGCACAAACAATGCAAGTTGTTTTCCGTCGAATGTGTGACCACTAGCCCAAATGGCCCTAACAGTGCCACACAGTTTTCCTGGCTTCCTCTCTCAATCTCTCTGACTTGACACTTTAATGCCTCCTCTTCTTGGTCTAAAAGATCAACTGGCTCTTTCTCAAACTCATTCACGGCAAGGATATTTTCCCCACACCCCCAAGACATGTTCAGAAGACTCTTTCTCTCATGCTCCCTCTCAGAGCTTTTTGTGCTCACCGGCTCTCCGCCTAGCTGCTCCTCCCTCTGTAACAGCAAAGGGGCTGGGGTGTGCCTGACACCGCCCTGCTGCTCTCCAGGCACCTAAAACCTTTATTCTACTCAACAACTTTACAACAATTTCGCCTTCCCCCCATGGGTGAGCACTCTATTGCCTTTCCCATTTTTGAGTCACTGTATGCCCACAGCTCCTTCTTTGCTTTCTTGGAGACAGCACTGGAAAGAATTGTCTCTGGAGGCTGGGAATGTAGTCAATGGTACAGCATTTGCTAATCATGCCCACTGCCCTGGGATCAACTCCTGCAACTACCAAATATAGACAGGCAGACAGATAATAGATACATACATACATAAATACATAGATGATAGATAGATAGATAGATAGATAGATAGATAGATAGATAGATAGATGGATAGATGATGGATGGATGGATAGATAGATAGATAGATAGATAGATAGATAGATAGATAGATAGATAGATAGATAGACAGACCCGCAGTGGTTTTCTCTAACTCTCCCCTTTCTTTTCTATTTAATCTCTTGCATTTAGGCTTTTACAAGATTCTAATTTACTTCTAAGTCTCATCCTGACTTAGCTGCACTAACACTCATTTTTCTTACTTTTATTTGTGTGTGCCCTCATTTGGGTGTACTTGTGAATGCAGCGGCCAGCTGACAGCACTGGATCCCCAGGGGATGGTGTTCCCAGCTGTTGCCAGGGACTTGATGCGGGTGTTGGGACCCACATTCAGGTGCTCTGGAGGACAGCAAGCAGTTAGACACTGAGCTCATGCTCGCTTCCTGTGACCTCCAGCACACTGCTGACTATCACCGTCTCACTGGTTGTCTGCTTTGCCTGGTTACTTCTCAACTTCCTAACATCAAAACCCTGCGGCTCAGACATGTCTACACCTCCTCTTCACTGTTGATATCACCTAAGTCTTTAAATACCTGTAAAATATATAGATATTTATAACACACATATAAAACATACGTGTTATACATACATATATGCATGTATATTATAGACATATATATCTGTTGTGTGTATATATGTGTGCATGTACACATGTGTATTGTGTGTTTGGGTATATGCTTATGTACATGTATGTGTGTGCTAATGTACATATGTGTATATATGTGTATATATACATATGCATGTAGATATACGTGTGTATGTGTGTGAAACACAGAGCATCCAGTATCTCTCCTTAGCCCACTTCTCAAAAACATAGTCAGCTACCATCAGCATGTCTGCGCATACAGCTCATAAGCTTCTCAAATCTTATACATCCTAAAGAGAACGCCTGCTATTTTCTGACAAATCTTTTCCTATCCATCTTTCCTATCTCAGTTTAAAAAGCAACTCAGCCCCTCTTGCTCAGGCCAAGCATTTCCCGGTCATCCTGAGTCTTCTCTTCCTCCCATGCCGTATCCCAGCTTTCAGCGACTCTTGGCAGACGTCTTCAGGGCGCATCCAGAACTGGTCTTCACCACACTCCAGTCACCATCATGTCTTCCCGAGTCTGGAGACGGGCTGCTTCTCACACGTGCCCGGTCCCTGCGTCCATCCTCTCTGGAACGGAGAGCATGCCCCTCCTCTGCCACCCAACGCTATGTCATTGAAAACAACATGGATGTCTTTCCTATGACCTACAAAGCCCTACACAACCTGGCACAGCTTTCTGTCTCAGGACACATTACCCTGGAGGCTATTCTCTGCCCCAGGTGACAAGAACACGGGGCTGGTACTCAATGAACTAGGTGTCCTCTCACCGTAGACTTTTCATTTCTGTTGTCTGTGACGTCACCTCAGCCATGCTCAGGGTCAGTCTTCCTTCCTCAGATTCTGCTTCAACACCTCCCTCTTGGGAAGGACCTGCTGGACCACCTCCTGCTCATCCCCCTGCCTGTTCCTCTCAAATCACTGACGCCTACCCGTGTGTTTTACGTTCACTCTCGTGACTGTGGCCCCACCCTCCACTGGACAGTAACCTCACTGAGCCCTAAGACTTCTGTCTAGTTTTTATCTCCAGAGCTCAGCAGTGCCTGAAACATGATCGGAATACAACTACCAGACAACAGATCGCATTTTCCTCCTTCCTTCCCGATGAGTCAGTACTAAGAATATGTGAGAACAATACAATGTCAAGACCAAATACATCGGTCAAATACCCAGTGCCTTTGCCTTGCCCTACCAAAAGATTAACAGCAATATTTCTACATTCAGTAGGCGGGATTTTCTGAGGACCCGGTCTAGACGCCACCTATTACAAGAGACCATGTGAACCCAAGAGAGGCTTTCCTCTGAAACACGTGTCTACCTTAGGAACGTCTCTCTTCGGAGCATCTGTGCCATCCTGGGAGGATGCTCTCTTCCTCTGCTCTGGGGTTGAAGGTTTCCCTTTAGATGGTGACACTAAGACCGCCCCACCTGGAAAATCCCACAGAAACCAAGTGTCAATCACACTAAGCTACATTCTAAACAGGCAGACTATTGGTGCGGGAAAATTGTCTGTATTCTGTCAATCATGTTATAAATAAACGCTGATTGGCCAGACAAAAAATATAGACGGAGAAACCAAACAAAAAATAAAAATGATGTAATGAAAACAGAAAAATTCTGGGAAGGAGGAAGTTGGTTCCTCCCACTCCTTCCCAGGCCACCGAAGCAGGAGGATATGATCTGCCTCACTAAAAAAACGTACTGAGCCACATGGCTAACATAGATCAGAAAAATGGGTTAATGAAGATTTGAGAGTTAGCCAGCAAGAGCCTAGAGCTAATGGGCCAATCAGCTTATAATTTATAGAGACCTATGTGTGATTTTCTTTGGGGCTAAACAGCTGGGGGTACCGGGCAGGACAAAAACCCCAACAACAAGCCAGGCCCGTTCATGTTTCAGACTATGGATGGCAGGTTTGACCATTACCAACAGCCGGCGTCGTGAGGTCATGGTGGGTCCGCTGCACGCCCAGTTCTCTCAGTTTCGGAGTGGGAAGCCTTCCCCCCTTTCCTGAGGAAACAGAAGATGACTCCGACCTAAAAGGTGAAACAATCTATTAGGAAGCCTCTCTTCCAGAAAACTACGATCAAAACTACGTCATCAGTTATGTAGATAGTAATAAAGCATAAGCTGTCTAAGAGACGTCTCCTACAATCCCAGTATTAGGAGGAGGGCATGGAGTCATGAGTTCCAAGGCAGCCTCAATTATTCAGGGAAGCCCCTGCCCTAAAAACAATCTTTTTAAAAATTCTTAATTCATTTGTAGTTAAAGGGACGAGTACTAGAAAGGAGGGGCGATCACTGTAAGTCAGCAATCCATGGCTAAGTTGTCTTCCCTTTAGTCAGCACCAAGTTACATACTCCTGCAACACCCAGGCGTGAACAAAGGGTTTGACTATAGCCAAGATGGACCATTAGCAAGAGCCAAGACTGCCCCCAAGCGGTCTACGCATACAACCTCTGTTATTAGTGATTTTCAGAACCCACTTTAAAACACTACAAACCAGTAGCCTCCCCTCCTTGGCAGAACCATCAGAAATTAGTAAACACCAGCTTGATCCACGAAGCCATCCTTCCAGACACATTACAAATCTGATAAGTCCTCCCCACCAGGGTGTCACTGAGAACGTCTGTGTCCTCCTGAAGGAGCCCCACTGCTTCTGTTCTCCATGAGCATCAGTTGGAGCCACTGCATAGCATATACCACGTGGCAGTGCCGACTTCACTGCGTCAAAGCAAACCCTGCTCTTTATTAGTCATACAGCTGCAGGGGCAAAGCCCTACACCTTGTGACGAAGCAAACACACATTAGTCATGTGCTAGTATGTTCGCTATGTTGAGAAGTTTGGGTCTTACCCTTCTTTCATTCTGTCTGCGTTAGACTTGTCCTGTGTGTCCAGTTTCTCGGACTCGCCCACGTAGAACTGCTTGTCTCTCCCCCTTTCCTCCTCCCCGTCTCCCGTGGGCTGCTCCTGTGTGTCTTCGTTGGGGCTCTCTGAGTCCCAAGCCAGCTTCCTCCTGACGGGCAGGGTGGCCGCCTCTTGCAGGGCCTGCTTCCCAGTGGTATTTTTCGGGGACTGCTCTCCCAAGGCAACTTTTCTTTCCTCTAGTTTGGGAGAAGGATGTTTCTGGGGAGTCTTGTGGCCTGTAAGATTGCTGCACAACAGAGAAAGTTTCGCTGTAAGTGTGCATTCGAGTGTTTCGGTTTATACTGGTCTAGTGAGTTCATAACCTTCCTTCACTTGTTTTCCACAACAAGGCCTTGTCTGGGTACTGAAGTTATTGTGGAATATTACATGGAAGTTACGTCTGCCTACCTTCACACATATATGCTTGCACTTCTAGTGACAAAGCCATTATTTACCCTCACCATGAAAAAGACTAACACCCCAACTAGGCTAATTTGTTGTAACTAAATTCATATCCATGTACAATATACATGTGAACAAGTATGCAGATTCAAATTTTTATATATTCATTTTTCTAAAACATTATTAAAGACTACATTATTAAACATTATTAAAGCTACAACACACTCTTCCCACCACCCACAAAGAATACCTCACCCAGCAAGATCCAGTGCTCGGATGTTGCTACTAATGCTTCCTTCTGAGCTCGTGGTTGGGGAGACGTCCCAACAGCGGTTGCTATTGGACAGAATCTGGTTCAGATGGTCCCGAGAAAAATGTGTTCCCTGAACTCGCTTCCTGTAAGACTCAGCCTTTTCCCGGAGTTCCTTAACCTACACCAAAGAGTGCAGATGCCGCCTGTTACTGTCACGCTCTTACAGAATGTCAGCAAGCACATATCAAAGCCAATGAGAAAGGAAGGCAAGAATAAAGCCACAGAACTCCTCAGACTATGCATTGAAGCAGAGATTAAGACAATTAAGTTAAAGCACAGTGCAGTTACTTTACTTCAGACTAGCAGGCAAGGAGACATTCGTGGCAGCTAAGAAAAATACTGAAACATACTTTTATTGCAAATGAAATTGTACAAGTATTCTATGCATTATTACAGTTTTTAAGAACTCAAAAGCAACCAACCTCTGCATACCACATGGCATTTAGAGAACCCTAGGGGAGGAATACAGAGACACACTTAATGACAGGTTAATGCCATAAATAAGTATTAATGGGGGTCAGTGAGATACTGTACCTTATTGTTCGTACTTCTAAACATAAATAAACTTGTCAATCACTATTTCTTGTATTCTTAGTAACATTTAACTCAGTAACCAAGACATCTCAATGCTGCCTCAAGGATCAGCCACATTTCTTGCTCCCCACCTCTGGCTGTGACGGTGCTGTAACAGGTAACTGATTGCTGTCCCTAGCTCCCCACCTCTGGCTGTGACTGTGCTGTAACGGGTAACAGATGGTTATCCCTAGTCTCTGGCTGTGACGGTGCTGTAACAGGTGATTGATTGCTGTCCCTAGCTCCCCACCTCTAGAAGAGTCCTGACATGTCATAACTCCCCGCCTGGCTACTCCCCCAGCTTTCTACACAGCTGCTCCTGTGACAGAAGATCCTCTGAAAGTTCTGAGGTTCCCTCTCCAAACCACTCAGTTTTCCTTGGAGTCAGCAAAATCTCAACTTTAAAAAAAAAGCACTAATTAAATATATATTTGAGTAAAAATCCCTACCAAATAATGGTTGTATATTCATAAGTAGCAAGATTATTCTTTAAAAATTATGATGAATACTTCGCATTCCCTAACCTGCAAGTAAGTTGCTTTCCTATGAAAAGAACCCTAACTGCCCACTGGAAAGCCTTTTACCCCACACATCATACTGCCACCTGCTGGCTTCTCTAAATGCGAATAAACTGTATAGAAACCACAACACAAAAAGCTAAATCGTTAAAATCCGGCTTTAAAAATCTTGTTTATTACATTTAACAATTTTTATTGCCATTAATAATTCTGTAATTTTAAGCACAGAATTCCCATATTTCTGTAAAATCCTTTATCCCTTGACAATTTATTTTAGGTATGACTGTTAACAGTGTCATGTTTTAACCTTCAGGGGAAAAAAACTGATTACGCCTTTATCATCACTGCATCATTCTTTAGTAGTGTGTGCATGCGGGCATGCGTGTATGAGTGTATGCATCCGTGTGAGCGTGTGCATGTGCGTGTGTGTGTGTGAGGACAACTGACCTTAGGGATTCAGCTCTCTCTACCATGTGGAACCCCAGAACCAAACTCAGGCTGTCAGGTCAGGGCTGGCTGCAAGCCCTTCCCCTACTGAGCCTTCTCTCCAGCCCTAAAATTTGTTCACTTTCTACCATAAAGGTTGAGACTCTTGTACTGCTGCAGGACTTCATGCTAAAACTGCTTGCTTCACTTAAAGGCAAAAGAGAAAAGCAATCAATGAAATCTGTGATGCAAAAGCCATTGGGGAAACTCCCCACGGCTCCTCAGAAGACAGCTGGTAACGGGGAGAGCACTGCCCGTCTAGGGGAAGAGCCATCACAGAGATAAGGGACCACGCAACCCCAGCAGACCGCTCTTATGCAGGAGAACTTAAAAATATCTGAGGAAGAAACTAAAATCCTACTTGTCTTCACCACCAAAAATAAACTATGTATAATCAGTTCTACCAACTCCTATACTTCAAGGGGAATCAGCACCAGCAGTTTGTACACCAGCGGCAGAACTAGGTCGTCTGGTTTAAATGTGCTGAGCAACTCACAGGGCATTCCGAGCGAGCAGGAAACCCGCTACGAAGTGCCCATGTATCAGATGTAACACCCGCAAGCCTTATGATCACTCCCCTGTGTGCTCACGGTCTCTCTCCAGGAACCTGTGAACGTGCGGCAGGGAGGGGCCGTGCAGTGCCGAAGCAGGAACTCTGCAGCTGTCCAGAGTGTGGACTGGGCAGCAGAGGAAGAGAGTGGCCAGAGCCAAGAACTCTCAGAGTCAGTGGGCTCACAGTGACCAAGGACGCAGGCCTGCATCTACACGACCACCCTAACACTGGCACAGTCTGCGCCCTAATAAACAAGTGAGGTATACACTGAAGGGCGGATTCAATGGGGGCTCCAATCAGCACAGACCTGAGGGCTGAGCAGTCATGGAGGCTGCAGCCTATTCAGAAGGACGCCTAAGAAGGTGGATGAAGAGCCCTCTGCATACAGCGAACCCCTTTGGATACCAATTATTCAGAAGGATGGAGAGCAGACACTTATGGAAATCCGGTACAACCATTCAGTTCTATTTCACAAATCTTCATCTGCCATTCTTCCTAATAATGTCAGTGTCTGACATTTAAATGTCTAAATCCTAAACTCAGATGAAAGGCGAAGAGGCCAGCATCACTCACAGCATCTCTCACAGGTCTATGGACATGAGGGGGGCACTGAATGTGGACTCCAGAAATAACCCCTAAGACCAATGACCGGACCACTATAAAGAATAGGAATAAATTATTCCCAACTAAACAGTCTACATAGCAATGCTATTCAATGACAGGACATAAATACCTTAAGCAGTGGGCAGAGAGATGGCTCAGAAGTTAAGTCATTTGCTGCTCTTACATAGTACAGAATCCACATCAAGGGGCTTATAACCACTTAGAACTCCAGTTCCAGGGTATGCAATGCCCTCTTCTGGCCTAAACACACATACATACACACACACACACACACACACACACACACACACACACACCATCTAAACACTGTAAGTAGAATATTTTCATGACCAAACTATTTTTCCCAAATTGAACTAAGTCATTTAAAATTTACATGCAGAAAAATCAAATTCAGAAAAACTGAGAGAAAAGAACAACTTTTTTCTCAAAAATCTTGCCCCCAAATGAGGACCAATCTCATAGATGGTTCTTATATAGCATCTGCTGAATTACAGGAGCTCTCAAATGTGAATCTTTATCTAAAATCAAAGGCCTACGTGTCCTCAACAGTCAAATCAATAACTAGTCAAAAAGACTTCTTGCCAGCCAGCCATTGTGACAGATGCCTGTGCTGCCTACATGGGAGACACTGAGGCAGGAGGACTGCTGTGAATCCACGGTCATACTCTTTTCCAAAAACAAATTAACTTAAAACAGATTCATTATTAAAGAAAATATATAATGTTCTTTTAAGAATGGTATAAAACATCCATGCAATGGTAGCACCACACAGGTGTGGAACAGACAACCACATTCAAACCACACACACCAACACTCCATGAATAAGCATATGAGACTTAGGATAGAACACCCAGTAAAGCTGCAAAAATGGATTCCAAAAGAGCAGCATTTTGAAACTATAGAAGATTATGAGCCAGAAGCTGAGTTACTGTAAGGATTGCAGGCTGGAGTGGCGGCTCCGTGCCTAGAGTGCCTGCCGACACCGGTCAGTAAAGAGCTCCTGGGACACAACGGCAGCCAGTCTAGCCCATCAGTGAGCTCTGGCTTCCACAGCACAGCCGAGTATGCACAGTGCGTACACCACACATACATAGGATACACACCACAGCATGCCAGGAAGGAGGGAAATAAAGAATACTTGATAGTCAGGTACCACAAATAACAGTCCAGAAAAAAATCTAGCATTTTAGCAAAATACAGCCCAGTATTATAAATGTCTGGAACCTGGTTAATAAAAACTGATCACTGATTCCATAGAGAACTGTTATTCTGTTAGTTTTTTTGAAAAAAGAGGTTAATACAAACTTCACTCCTAATTTATATACCTATAACTTCCAGTAATACAACCCACAAAAGGTTACAGCATCAAGATATCATATTAGGTAAAACCAAGAAAAGAGACCTTAAATTACAACACAGCATTCTCCTCCATTGGGGCAATATAAGGAATTTCATTTGACTTCAACATCTCTACAGCCCTCTCAATCCACTGAACATTTAGAGTTGAGGACTAAATACCAACTTAAAGGAGCCACACAAGCCAGGAATCTTCCTAACACAAGACTTTCTCCTGGCCTCAGGCCCTGTCCACAAGCCCTCAGCAGCCACACTGCTCTGTGCTCCCCAATTTCTCCTGCCCTGCCCACTTTCCCAGATATTCTCTGTGCTAAGACAAGAGCTTGGGGTTTTCCACCCTGTCCTGCTTTGGATGCTCAGTTGTTCTATTTGATTTCAGCAGAGTGAACAGACAAACGGCCCAGATGAAATGGGAGCTGCCCGACTCTTCTGTCGCGTGTGGCCTGAACGAGGCTCCGGCAGACAATACTCAGAGTGGCTGCAATAGATCCAGAAACCTCCTGAAACAGAATGCTGAGGCAGGAATGGTGGGACGTTTATCTGGGAAGGGCAGCAGCTCAACGGGGCCAACAGCTGCCCCCAGCTGCCCCCGGAGGCTGATACACAATTGCAGCCATGGTCTTCAGCCCTGAGCTAAGCAAATGCATTTTCCATCCGATGCATCCTCTTTGGAAAGGTGGATGGGGAAGAATGTCTGTTATTATATAATCTAACCAAAAATGTTTTAATTTAGATTGTGTACATGGAAAAGGTCAAAAACTGTCAGGATGCAGTTTTAAGATACTAATTATTTAAACGTTCTGCTATTTGTCCTTGAAGCCCCAGCTCTCTGTACTGGGAAATAACTGTCCTTTCCTCTGGCCTATTTAGGTCCCCAGTTCCTCCCCTATGTCAGGGCACCCCACTTGAAACTGAATGAGCTCAGACTACACCTACCCTTTCCTTCGTGCAGCAATGGCACAAACTGTCAGCAGCTTTCTTATCACATACATCATTGATTGGACAATGACCTTCAGTTGAGAGACTGGAGGTCTGAATGTCATGAGAAACAAATCAACAATGTAAGTTGAACTGATTAAAACTATCAGGTAGTTAGTTGATGGTAAAAAATGACTTTGATAATAACTGACCACACTGTCAGTTACTACCTACAATTAAGAGGGTGGAATCTGGCATGCTGTTACTGTCGGTGCGTAGGCTCACCTGGTTTGGCACGTTCTCCTTCATGTGTGTCCAAGCTCCAGCTTTATATAAATACTGAGCTGGGCTCAGAAACTTGGCTCTATATTCAGAATTCACCTTGCTAAGAAAAACAGAACGGAAGTAAGTATTTCAGCGTGCTGACCACCCAAAACTGACTGTCGCCTTATCAAACACATACCCAAGCCTTTGGTGTCTCCACGAAGAAAGCTTCCTTTTAAGCTGGTCTGTGTCTTCTGATGCCATCTCTACTTCTAATTCTAAAGGCTCGTCTGCCTTGTTATATTGAAATGGAAATAATTTCAGCATTTATGCTTAGAGATGTCATACATTAAAGTAAAAACACCAGCTGTTATAAAGGTAGGCTTGCAAATCCAAATACATTTTTGCTTTTTTAGATGTTTTAGCTACTAAAGAAAACAAGAAAAGTCAACAAGTTTTGAAACCGATGAGTTTAGACCCCTGACTAGGGTTTTGTTGTTTTGTTTTTGTAATTTAAAGACTAACCAACGCCATCTAAATATTAAGCCAATGACGCTACTACATACTGAACAGAGATTTTGAATTAATCCTTAAATTTACATTCCAGTGTTATAGTTATTAAAGTTTTGCTAATTAAGTTACCACAGTGCTTAATAGAATAACTTTCCATCCCCAGGAATGTCATGAAAAGAAAGCATAAGTGTGCGTTGTGTGCACACGCATGCGTGTGCATGCACATGAATGATGAGTACATGTGAGTGAGCATTTGCGCCTATGCACACGTACACAGGTGTATACCTTTACTTTCAGTCACATACTTTCTATTTTTAAAAACCACAAAGTAGCAGGTAACATTACTACAGGAGACTGAAAACAATATTCTACATTTCATTTTCCTATAATCTGTAATGATTTTATTCTGATGCCACCCATAACTTAGAATACCTGTAAGTTCACACACAAACCCAGTGAATGTAAATTCACTGAAGTAAACGATATGAATTACTAACTATAATTTAGCATAATAAAAAGCTTGTCTTAAGATAGGTATGTGCTATGTTTAATGGGCACTACCCTGAAATACACCTTTCCATCCCTCCGGCTGCCCTGGAGCTCTCTGCAAGGCCACTCACGTGACATTAGACACGGAAGACTTACCTGGGGCACTGCTAAGTATGGCCATGCTCTATCAGTGTTAGTTACCTATGCATCTTTCTCCCAGCAGCCTAAGCGCTGCTGAGCCTTGCTGAGTCTGCAGCTGCATCTCAGCACACACACAGGACCTGGGTCTGTAAGCAGCCAATGAACATCTGGCATTTAACAAACAAATGAGTTAATGCTAGCAGCTGGCAGGGAATTCAGTGTAACAGAGACCGTGAGGAGCTGGCAGATACCTTCTTCTCTGGAGACAATGTCTTAGGGCCACTGTTCCCTTTCAAACCCTCCCTTAGCTTTGGTTCCTTCACTGAAGACAAACCCTTGAAATTCCGCCTGTATTCAGTCTCATGGACGACTGCGTTCCCTTTGAATTGTGGAACAATTTGGCTTTTATTACGGATAACCTTAAAACAGACAAAAAAAATAGTTCAGTTTTTGGTTAGTTATTAAAGTGACACAGAACTTAGGTGTTTAATTGCTCTTAAAAACTTATAAAAAGTTGAATTATTTATAATACACAAAAAGGCAAAATTGTATATGACTGCAATTTCATTTCACATGAGTCATTGGTAGCCAAAGGTCAAATTTCTATACTTATTACTATGTCCAAATAGTCAAATTACGATCAAAATATTACTTAAGCAAAAATAAACCACATTCCTTGTCTGATTTTCTCTTCCCAGAGTTCCCTGCTTCCTCCCACCAGTGAGATAATGAACTAAGTATATTTTCATAATAGAACAGACATGAGCTTTATTAAAGTAACTGTTGTCAGCTCTACAGATTATGTTTCTCCTTGTCAGAATTTCCCTTTTTACACTGGTGGGAATGCAAGCTGGTACAGCCCCTTTGGATGTCAGTGTGGTGATTTCTCAAAAAATTAGGAAACAACCTTCCTCAAGACCCAGCAATACCACTTTTGGGTATATATCCAAAGGATGCTCAATCATGCCACAAGGACATGTGCTCAACTATGTTCATAGCAGCTTTGTTTGTCATAGCCAGAACCTGGAAACAACCTAAATGTCCCTCGACCAAAAAATGAATAAGGAAAATACATTTACACAATGGAGTACTACACAGTGGTAAAAAAAAAAACCAAACAAACAAACAACATCTTGAAATTTGCAAGCAAATGGATGGAGCTAGAAAACATCATATTGAGTGAGGTAACCCAGACCCAGAAAGACAATTAACCTAGGTACTCACTCATAAGTGGTTTTTAGACATAAAGCAATGAAAACCAGCCTACGAACCACAATCCCAGAGATTCTGGACAACAATGAGGACCCTAAGAGAGACACACATGCATCTAATCTACATGGGAAGTAGAAAAAGGACAAGATCTCCTGAGTAAATTGGGACCATGGGGACCATGGGAGAAGGTTGAAGGGGAGGGAAGAGGCAGGGAAGAGAGCAGAGAAAATGTAGAGCTCAATAGAATCAATTAAAAGAAAAGAATCCCACTTTTACTGAAATAACATAAAATGGTGCCTGATTTGTTCAATCTGGGATTTTTTTCCCTTGCCCTTTGCATGCTTAGATTTAGCATTTTCATTAAGGCAAGAGAGAACATCCAACAGTTACTGTATTTCTCTTTTAAACATTTTCTTTCATCCATAATATTCAATATGGTTTCCATGCACCAGTATATTACCTCCAATGACAATGAAATCCCAGGAGGCCAGGTAGGACTCACACCACTACGGCTTTGCAACACTGAAGAGCACTTCTTTACGTAGACCCAATCCAAACACATCTCAGTACAACACAACCTCAGGGCTTTTCAGCCAAAACTATTCCAGCTCTCTTCAATATTAACATGACGACCTTATTAAGATGAGGCACCTGATTAAAAGCAGACAGCTCCTTTAGAGGAGCCCTGAAAGCTACCAGCGAGCTCCACCAGGCCTCAAAGCTTTGAACTTACAAAGAGCATTTGCTTCCCAAAGAAACCCTTTGAAAGCCTCGCTAATGAAAGCAATCGGATCGCTGATGAGACACCACTGGCGGTTTGTTCCACGTTGTCCTTCTGATCCTATGGAAAAACCATTTCTGCAAAATGCTTTCAGTGGCACGTAAAATTTGTGAAGAGATCTTGGATTTGAGTCAGCTCTAGCTATAGGTCAAAGGCTCTACGAAAACAAAACTCCATTTTCAAGTCACGGGTATTTTTTAGGAACACTTCCGATCTAAGAACACTTGAAAGCAAGCAAGAAGAAATGGTGGTCTTATTTATTAGGTCCTAAAAAGAGAACAAGACTTTGTGTTACACCTCACAGGATCCTAAAACCTATAACAAGTAAACAAGGCTGCCACGGTTTATATGGCCAGAGGTGTGCAGATGCCAGTGTAAAATCACAAAGGTTAAGCCACGCTGCATCTACCGCCCTCTCCGTGCTCGGGTACAGAGCGGGCAATGAGCACTGAAATCCAGGCAGAATGAATGGAGAGCGTGGAAGGGGGCACGGACTTATAAAGAAAAACACAAAGATCAGGGAAAAGATGAAGCTGCCATGTCAGGGGGCTGAAAGTGAGAAACATCAGTAACAATTCAGAGGCTAACAAACTCTCCAGAAGACAGCAGCAACTAACAGAATGTTTATTAGCAAGGTAATAAAATACTAAAATTGCACAAGAATATAATGAAATCTAAGAATCTAAATATAATGACAAACAAATAGAGCTAAGCTCGATTCCTGTCATCATTCAGCGGATTCAAGGGAACAATCACACCAAGGGCTACTGTCAATGAACTGTGCATTTGTTCACTACCCAAAACAGCTATCTTTCTTAAAAAATACATGTCATACAAAAACATTAGTCAAATAAACAACAGTTTAGAATATACCTAATTTAATGATTTAAAAGGTAAATGACCTAAAAAGCCCTTTTGGTGTGGGAACACTTGCCACCCCCGGCGTTCTCGCTGTTCTGCCTCCTGCTTAGCGGGTCAGGCCACAGCGACCATCAGTAGCACAGGCCTGAATATTATTATATAAATCATAAAGAAAGCAAGAGTCCAGCAAAACCCTCACTCTGTCTTTCAGAACCTAGACCCAGGCCTAGGTCAGTCCCAACTTTCTCCCAGCTCTTAGTTCCACATGAGCCTGCATTACTAAACCAGGCTAGCATGTTCAGAAACATATCACAGCTGCTCCACTACCTGACTGGCTGGAGACACAGGAGCAGTCTCTTTACGGGTCTTCCACACAAACTGCCTCTGGTATTCAGAATTTCTCAAGGCACTGTACGACGGAACAACAGCCAATCCAGCTTTCTTACGAAGACGCCTATCCAACTGTTGGGGAGAA
Source organism: Microtus pennsylvanicus (assembly GCF_037038515.1). Taxonomy (NCBI): domain Eukaryota; kingdom Metazoa; phylum Chordata; class Mammalia; order Rodentia; family Cricetidae; genus Microtus; species Microtus pennsylvanicus. The sequence goes on from NC_134598.1 coordinate 3,460,208, forward strand.
GAAAACCCAGGCAAAGCTATTAAAAATCTGTTCCTTTTTAAAGTGTGCTATAAACCATGTAACATGAAATTCATCCCCTTAAGTTTTAAGTGTTCCTTACAGTATTGTCAACTATATGCACACAGTATAGCAAACTTTTAACTTCTAATCACATTTAACTGTCAAAATATTTAAAATTCCTTTCTTAATAATAGTGTCAAGGAGTATTATACATCTAAAACACAGCGTTGCTCAATTCCTTCCATCTAATCATTCACAACTCTAGTATCAAAAAAAAAAATCACAGCCCCTTGCCCTATCCCCAATTTCTGTGGCCACCCTTCCCTATGCCCACCAAGCTCACACATCACCTTCCACGGTCCCCCTACATCCTCTGGCTTTCTTAACAAGTCACAGAAGCTCCTCCAGCACTCCCAAACGGTTCCTGGGTTCCGATCAGTGGCTGAAGTAATAAATTCGGGCAAGAGCAACAGAACTGACCGTGGGAGGAGGTGAGGTTCCCACACACCCCTGCAGCCTCCACTTATGTGCCTGCTACAGGCCAGCTGTGACGTCAGAGCACTTGGAGAGCAGGCCAGAAGGCTCCTTCCTCTCCTTCCTGTCAACTGAGATGCTGTTTGTTCCCTTGCTGGTCACAGTAAGAAAGAGAAACGAGGGTAGGCAGAAGTCAGCTGAGCGCCCCAGCCAAAGAAACAGCCTGCTCCCCTTATGCCTCAATTTGACCTCATCCCTCAGGACTCTGGTGCCAGTCTCTCTGGAGAATAGAATCCAGAGGCAGCTGTTCATCTCGGGAAGGCAATGTCTTAGTACAACCAGTACATAGTACAAAATAGTGAGTATTAAGAATAAAGCCATTCTTAGTAACTTTCAGCACCCTGGTGCATCTAGGCCAGAGAAACAAGAAAATATCAAGAAAAAAAATTTCAAATACACAATGTAGTAGTAATAAATGATGATGAAACCAATAAAACCTGTCACACTTTTCTAAGGAAATATGATGGACATTCCTACCCTGGGATCTACACGCTCTGCAGGAGGTTTGGTAGAAGGTTCCAACTCTGCTTCTTTGGGATCCAGGACGTGGTTTCTTGTTACATCCTGGTGCTTTTCCACAGCATCTGAAGCCCCTTCAGCTCTGGAGTCTGCAGAATGAGATCGAGTTCTCTTGGGAACCCTGGAAGCCTCTAACGAGAGAGCTCTTTCTTGGTTAGCATCTTCCTTTGGCTCTGGCTCCTGTGGGTTTTGTGTTGGGAGGGTCTGGGGCTCAGGTGGGACAACCATAGCATCCTCTGTGATGGCTCCGTTCCACTCCAGGGATTTTGTAATCTGAGTGTCATGGTAAGGAACCCTCCTTTTTGAAATAAAACTTGGCTCTTTCGTGATCCCTACAAAACATAGCACATAAAAGTGGCTACTACCAAAGCTCACAGTTGGGAAGTGCTTTTAACCTGCAAGGAGAGAGACAGAGCTTAAAATTGAGAGAGAGCAAGATGGTACCTGCCACCAAGCTTGACAACCTGAGTTAAATCCCCAGGTAGAAAGGACAACCTACTCCCACAATCTCTCTCTCTCTCTCTCTCTCTCTCTCTCTCTCACACACACACACACACACACACACACACACACACACACACACACACAACAGAGTCCTCCAGATTACAGGACTTTAAAAAACTAACTAGGTAAAGTTTTCAACATCAAATATTTATTCTGCCTTAAAGTAGTATTAAAATTGAACACGGAGGTCACAGTGTCCGAAGTCTCCTGGCACAAGCCACGGGCATCACAAGGTGAGAGGCAGGCAGGTCAGGAATGCTGCCTCCGTTTCTGGTTACTTTCCTGTGCTACTTAGAACAATAAGCTCTGGTCTATGAGATCCAGAACTTTCACAAAGCTTCTCCTGTGCACAACAGACCAAGATGATCAGGATGAGATGTCACCACGCGAGATCCTGGTTCTCCTTTGCCTTGATTTCCTGAGAATTCAAGAGTGACCCTTTAACAAGAGCTAAGACACAGTTTCTCCACATCACTGTCCAGCAGGCACACAGACCAAACTGGACCTCAGCCTCTACTGAGGGAGGTGGAGTCTGCAGCACTGAGCTAATGCTCTAGTTCGGGCCGGGCCCTTGCTCCACCTAAGAAGAGAAAGACCAGAGCAGAAGGGAAGGGAAGGCGGCAGGAAAGCTGGCGTGAGGTAAACCCAACCTTCCCAAGCCTCTCTCTGAGCGGCTCTGCACTGAAGCAAGGGTCCCGTGCTCATGGGCTCCCTGGTCTTGATGATGTCACTGTACAGACACAAAGAAACATATGGAGGGAGTGGGGTGATCAGAAAGGGGCATTTTCTAGATCCCGAATTCTGCGTGTGCTCTTGCTTGATGTTGCTCTATCTGCCATCTGTTTCTATCCGCTGCAGCCTACCGTGGTCCCACTTTCGCTCTACAGGACACGGGAACACATCTCCAGCAGCCCGATGTGACCTATGGAACATATTCCAGTAACCCAGGGCTAGGGAGACAAAGGGACAAGAGAGCACAAGGCCCGCCCACTAAGGGACACTGTCTCACAGAAAAGCAAAGGCTAGAAACAACGAAGGAGCTGCAGCTGATTCCATGCTTTCCCGGACGCCCCACAGTTCAAGTGTGGAGATGACATGGGAAGCCACGCACGTTTGCACCTTAACCTTGAACCACAGCACACAGTTAGCTCTTCGCATAGGAAATCGCTCGATTTGGTAAGTCAATTCGCCAATGAGGGTGGCTTTGCAAATTATATTTTCTACGAACTGAACTGAGCTGAGCTGGCAGCTCTAAAGTACAGAAACATCCTTGGGGGCAATTGAAGAGCTTGGGAAAATTAAAGATCAATTTTATAATAGAAGGAAAGTTAACAAGATCTTTCTAACTTTGGGGGGACCAGTAGGGACCAATCCCAAGGTTAGGCATGAGCTCTGCCACTGAACTATACTCTGCTGCCCTCTAAATCTTTTTTTTTTTAATTCTTATTGGACGTACCTGAGTATTTTGCCTGTGTGTATGTATAGTGCATGCATAATTGGTGCCCTCAGGGGCAAGATAGTTGGGAGCTGCCACGCAGGTACCAGAGACTAAACCTAGGTCCTCTGCAGGGGCAGCGGTGCTCGAAACCTCAGAGCCATTTCTTCCAGACCCTCTAATTATTATAGGAAGTATGAAAATAAATCAAAACAAAAATGGAAGACCACTGCTTTAGACTTCTGCTGGAACAGAGGGGAGGGTTTTAGTGACAAGCAAAGAGGACCAGTCTCTCATCAGCTGCCCTCTGTCTTCCCAGCTCCAGCAAACAAACGCCCCTGGTTTGCACTGTATTGAGAGAACAGACCACAGTCCTAGGTAAGCCCATGGCTCCTTGGTGGCCTCCTACTTCCATTTCTGAGTACCCTGGAATCCTTGTGCAGTTCTTTGTGCTTACCTAAAATTCCTACGAGCCTCCCTCCCCTAAACCATTACTTCCTTCAAAATGTACCCCGCTCCGAGGCGGCTTCACTCACATGGTCTCTTCTCATCACTGGTCCCCTGAATACTGCTGATCGCAGCTAAAATGCTAAAAGGCAATGGATCAAGTTAACCAATTGTCCAGTGTCCAGTCAGACCCTCTGGCCTTCAGTGAAGACGGTTAGACTTGAAGACCGGTTTAGTTTGCATTCTTTTTTTTAATTTTTTTATTATTCTTTTATTTTAATTTTATTATTTATTATGGTGTTCTGCCTACATGTATTCCTGCTTGCCAGAAGAGGGTGCTAGATCTCATTACAGATGGTTGTGAGCCACCATGTGGTTGCTGGGAATTGAACTCAGGACCCCTGGAAGAGCTGCCAGTGCTCTCAACCTCTGAGCCATCTCTCCAGCCCTAGTTTGCATTCTCGATCTGACAAACCCTACAAAATACAGAACACAGGAGGAGAGAAGTTTTCCAGGGTACTGCCTGAGAACCAGGCTCTGAAGTCAGGCCCTGGACTAAGAATCTTTATGCTGCAAGGAGCCCTAAGGAGCTATCCACACTTCCTTCTGTTCTCCAAACCTAATTTAAACACATCCCCTATTTTACTGCCTTCAAGGCTTGGAGCCCTCACTGTAAGTCTTCCCCTGGCTTCAGATGCTCACATTTGAGGGCTTACCCGTCAGTCACTGTCACACCCCACCTATAGGACAATAAGTACTGATCTATGTACATAAAGCCCTCACCAAGCAATGCCTCCTTTGGCCCTACCCAGCAACCATGTGCAATGTGTCTTCCTAAGGCCCATTTGGCAAGGCTTGACTTGCTCAAAGTTATAGTTATTTGTATATTCAAATTCAGATTGATTCATCAATTTGAAAATGAGTTTTTGGGCTGACATTGCCTCCTCAGCATGAGAACCTGAGTTTGACCCCCAGGACCCATGTAAATAAAAACAGCCACATGTGGTGGCATGTTCTTACGTGAGCACTGGCAAGTGGAGACAGATGTGGACCCTTGGGGCTCACGGGCCCGTAAAGCTAATCTAATTGGTGAGCTCCAGGCCAATGAGAGACCCTGTCTCAAAATGAAGTGGGCGATCTTCCTGAGGAATGATACCCAGGATGGTCCTCTGGCCTCTGCGGGTATATGCACATACGTGGACCTGCACACATACAAGCATAATAAAAAGTATTCTAAGGAAGCCAAGAGTCCCAGAGCCCTGTGTTTCCACTGACAAACAGGAGATAAGAGGGCTGTGCTCAGAGATGTGGTACTCCAGGGCTCAATTCTCTCAGGTCTGGACTCATGAGCACTGGCCAAAACAGACAAGTGCAAGCCACGGCTCTGATGCTACCTGAACCTGGGTAAGCTGCTCTACCTACGCTTCTGCGCCTCAAAACTATGGGAGTCTTCCTCCCCATGCTCACCCCTCTCAATTTTCTGGCTCAAGTCCAAACACCCCCAGAAGTACCTTGAAAGGACGGCAAACCTCAAGTGTATTCCCTTCATCTCTACTCTCCAACCTGTTTGCTATTGTGCTATTTTATATACAACCTGAAATGCCTTACTGAGTTTCTTCTTTTCTGTACATAAAGGAGTTTGGGGTCACGGTAGAGCATCAATAAATATTTGCCAACTACATGAACGAGTCAGTCAAGACAAGTGAATCTTAATTGTTTTGTAAACAAAACCCAAGGTTTATTCAGGTTATTAACAGCTACTGGTTTGCTCCACTTACCTAACTGATCCGATCTAAGTCCGGCCCCTGAGTACTTCCGCCCCACTGAGGGGTTGTAGGACTCTGACAAATATGACTTCTTCCACAAAAAGTTTCTCTGGTATTCACTCAGCCCCTGCAATGCCAAGTGCGAAGTACAATTTGAGCACCGTGTAATGAACAGTGTTTTAAAAGCCAGCATCAAAAAAGGAAAAACAAAGAAAATCTCAACCTCCAAAGAGTGTTGAAGCGCCTAAGAATGATCATTAAACCCAGACAAGCTCCTTAATAATGGCTAATATTTACCCAGCCGTGGCTAAGTAGCCCTTTAATCCTCACAACCACCCTGAGGCAGATGGGAGCAGGAGTCTGCCACTCTGAGAGGCTGCCCTTAGCTGGTTCTCTAATCCCAAAGTGTGGGCTCATCATCCCTAGAGATGTATTCTAAATCCCCACCAAGTGCATAATATTATGGATTCCACCTAACCTTTTAATAAAAGACAACTGCAGAAAAACAAGTTTCCCCTCCCACTCCGCCGACAAGCCCTGAAGAATTAGTGAGGATTTCTGGAACACTATGGCCACCTGTTGCGTGGAAGGGTGCCAGACACAGACAGCTACCTGGAAATGTTAGCAACCCCTAGAACAAACGTACAACGAGGCACGCTGCATATCCACCCACGCTCTCCTCTCACTGAGGGCCCGTTTCCCAATTAGAAGGCACACACACTTTAAGGTTTGCTGGAAAGGGAGTGCTGAATGCAAACATCAGAGGGACCACGGGTGTCCTACACTGAAAGCAGCCTTTCGTCCCACTGTCAAGTGCCCTCCTTCCGTCTCCGCTCCTGGCGCCCCCCAGAATGACCCCATGAGGACCCCATAGAACTCTCCCACACCCGCACCTCCGCGCTGGACCACGGGTCGGAGCATCCTCGGCCCCTGCACAGACTCCAAGCCAGGAGCCTCCGTGAGGCCGAAGCGCGCACCCCGCCACCAGACGCCGAGCCCCCGAGCTCACCTTGAAGCGCACCGGCATGTCGCCCTGCGCTGCGGCGCCAGCCCTGCCGACAGTTAACGGGACCTAAAGCCACGAGGGGCGGGGCGACAACACCGGTTCCCTAGCAAGATCCCGGAGCCGGCGTCCCCGACGACGCGCCGGCGCACTCCTCGCCGCCCTCCCGCCCCCTGCTCGGGTTTGCTCGGCCCATTTGGGAGCCTGCAGACCAATGGCAGCCCTTACCGTCATTACGATTAGACCAACCAGCGCTCGCAAGGGCGCCGCCCCGCACTCCGGCCTGCTGCGGGGGAAGGAATGGCGGGCGGAGAACCAGCCAATGAGGATGCGGGAACTGCGGTGGGCGGGGCCCGCTGGAGCTGGGTCCCGGGGGAGGCTGCTGCACCAGTGCTGGCGCTGCTTGACGACCGGAGTGGGTGCCAGCCCTGTGCCGGCCGAATTCCGCCACCTCGCTGGTTCCAGGCGTCTGGCATCACAGATCTTGAACGCGCGCCTGGCGTTCCAGAATGCACGACAGAACCCACAGTTTCTTTTTCCTGAAAGGAAATTGTCCAGGAGGGCCTGGCTGAAAACCAGTTCCTAGCAACAGCCGCGTTACACTAGCTAGCCTCCGATCAAAAAGGATAGGTCCAAAACTGCACATGACGTAGGCAGATTCAGATAAATCTTACTAAGACCACGAAACCAGCACTGCGGTCTTTCGATGGTGTTCTCCCAAGGGGGGGGGGGGGGGAGATTCGTATCAGGCCTTAAGGGGAGGGCATTATGTTTGTGAATCGCAACTACTAGTCCTTCAGCCTTGTTTTTTCTCTCATCCATTTTTAAAAATAAAATTCTATCTATACGCTGAACATAGCGGACAATGAGGACTACTGAGATCTCAAGAACAATGGCAATGGGTTTTTGATCCTACTGCACGTACTGGCTTTGTGGGAGCCTAGGCAGTTTGGATGCTCACCTTACTAGACCTGGATGGAGGTGGGTGGTCCTTGGACTTCCCACAGTGCAGGAAACCCTGATTGCTCTTCAGGCTGACGAGGGAGGGGGACTTGATCGAGAGAGGGGGAGGGAAATGGGAGGCGGTGGCGGGGAAGAGACAGAAATCTTTAATAAATAAATAAACGGGAAAAAAAAAGAATGAAAAAAAAATCTATCTATAGACCAGGCTGGTTTCAAACTCACAGAGATCCTCCTGCCTTTGCCTTGGGGGCGCTGTAATTAAAGGTGTGATAGGGTGAACTCTGAGTACGGGGATGGCCTGGTCGGTCTATGTTTCCAGTACGGCCAAGGCTACACAGAGAAACCCTGAATATGAATGAATGAATGAATGAATGAATGAATGAATGAATGAATGTCCTTCTGACTTAAATAGGTTATTTTACCTATCATCCTAAATATTCTTAAAATTGCTCACTCTAAAAGTCAAGAAAGAAATTGTTCGGGCATGCCAGGGAAAGATACACATAGATTTATTTAATAATAGTATAATGTGTCCCAGGTTCACTTCCCAAATAGGAAGCATGAATAAAAAGTTTGAAGCAGAGAAGTCATTCCCTGGGATTGGAATAATTAGAAAAGAATGGGGGGGGGGAGCATTTCAGACTTGCCCTTGAAAACTGCAAGGAAACCAGATGATCAAGGCAGAAGTCTGGCTAGAAGGCTGCCGGGGTTCTTCCAGGAATAAGGAATGTACCTGTTATTTCTGTCATTTGTTGACTGAAAGAACAAACAAAAAACAAAAAACACCTCTTTTAAATGTTGGGGTGATCACATGAACCCTTCATCCTCTCCTTTAAGTATTTTCTGTGGACTTGCCTTTCTGATCCCTCATTGATGTCTTCGTTCATCTTCATCATCCCTGAGACACTTAAAAATTCATTTGAAAAAGCCACCTGCTGTACAAAACAAAGGGCATATTAAATAAGTCCCCGAGCAGCCACGCATCCAGGAGGCCTTTCATTAATGTTAATTGGTGATGACAAACCTCAGCTGTGTGAATTAAGAACGGCATGAGTGAGGCCCAGTGGAACTTGAAACAAAACGCCCCTGCAGGAAAGCGCCCAGACTACAGGGTAGGGAAGACCCCATTCTGCTTGCACACAAAGCTTTGTCACCACACAATGCCAGGCGGAAGTCAGCACGCAGAACTGAAAGAACACGGCCTGTCTGCTTGAACAAGGACAATGAGGATCCTGCTAAAGCTCTGCCAGGCAGGGAACCAAAGGCAGGAAAACCAAAGGGCCAATGGGAAAAATGACTTGAGGCCAAGTCTGCTAGAGGTGTATTACAAGGACTCAAGAAGAATTTTTTTTTATTGTACTACCGTTAAGCAAAAATCAATGCCCCCGAAATGAATCAAAGATATAGAATAGAAGAAGTGTGGATTCTGCGAATGAATTGTGCAATCTGTGTGACCAACTCTTGCCATCTTTGCCACTACAAAAAAACACAAGAGTGGGATGGCTTCCAAAATTCCACGCATGTTTTTCAGGACTCAACAGGCACTGCCTCACAGGGACTTAGAGCTGTACACAGTACACCCAGCAGCATGGCCTCTCCAATAGCCGCACGTCTATAGAAGCACTACACTCTTACTGCCAGCTACAACTACATTAGCTGGGTACTAAGTCTCCACGAGACAAAGCTCCTGTTTAAGCTGTTCAGTCTGGCTATGGATAGACGACCCCTCTTTTCTTTCTTTCCCCCTAGTAAGAGAATGGTGAAGCATCTTAAACAGCTGTTGCTTTGTTTTGATCCTTCTTATTTCCAAAGGTCTCAGAATGAAGTTGATGGGAGAAGAGGCAGTTCCTCTTAAAACAGATTTTATGTTATGCTTCTCTCTTCCCTTAGGAGCCTCTCACAACCGCTCGCAATGGATGGGACCAGCGTACCATACCTGCTTCCCGCATCCCCGTGTGACTCTCTGTTTCTCCTACAAGCAGAGTTACTATAACCCCAGATGAGAACAATTTGACAATCCTTTTTGGTGAATCAGTTCCTCTTCTTGTTACTGATACTAAAAGATAGGTATGATGGTTACTTTGTTTACTCTACTGGGTGGGAACCACCTCGGAAGGGCACCTGTATCTCTGAAAGTATTTCCAGAGAAAGGGCAGCAAGCAGGATCCCATAGCTGGAATGTCAGGAAAGCAGGGAGGAGTCGGAAGACGAGGGTACGGTCATCAGCATTCATTTCTCTTTGCTTCCTGCATGTGGACAAAATGTGAGCAGCTGCCTCGTGTTTCCACCGCCACGTCTTCCCGCCATGATAGACTACATCCCTTACTAAACTGTGCATCCCTTGTTAAATCCTTCCTCCTTTAAGTTGCTTCTGTCGACAACAAAGAGGTGTGGGCAGTAGAGAGTGGACAGCTTACAGCCCTGAGAAGAGTAACGCATACGGTAAGGCACGGTCTAACCGTCCTTCAAAGAGAACAAGTTAAATATGCCGTGGTTCATCCAAGGCCAGAGAAAGAGCAGGCTTTTCAGCGGCCACACAAGAGACCGGTGCCCTGCCACAGCTGCTGCAGCAACCCCGAGCGTGTTGGGCCTTCTGGTGTTGAATCCTGTATCTGTTAGTGTCCAGCCAGGAAAACAGAAAGCACCGAGGCATTTCTGCAAAGAGACATTCCCAGTCTTTTGTTTCTTTCTTACTGAGAACCTTTTTTCTTTAAAGCAGGGTTTCTCTGTAGCTTTGGAGCCTGTCCTGGAACTAGCCCTTGTAGACCAGGCTGGCCTCGAACTCACAGAGATCCACCTGCCTCTGCCTCTGCCTCCTGAGTGCTGGAATTAAAGGCACGTGCCACCACTTGTCCGGCCAAGAACTTTTAAAGCAGAAAGAAGAAACAGAGAATAGTAGCTCTGGAAAGCAGCTCATACCCTGGGGCTGGGAGCACAAAGGAAGAAGAGAACAGAGGTTTACAGGAGAAGCCTCTGGACTGCCCAGGCCTCTGAGAAAGTGTCACTGCCCAGGTGGTGCCAGTGCTCTAAGGGGAACACCATGAGGCAAGGCCAAAGGAGGCAAAAGAAAATGGGGAAACTGGAGCCTGCGGTGGACTGCCACCATGGGGCATGAGGTCACTTGTACTCAACCCTTCAATAAAAATAAACAGGATAATTTGGTCCCCCAAGTAGAATAGGAAATGTCCCTCTAAATAACCATTTGTTTCATTAAGAAAAAAATAATTAAAAAACTGTTTACTTCGGGTGTTGTCTTTAGAAAGAGGAAGAATTATTAGTTTTCTCTCATTCGTACTACACATATGTTTAAATACAAAATAATACAGGCCATGATGACAATATTACAACTGGTTTTTTTTTTCCATCAACAAGGATTTTAGGACTCTTTTTAAATTTTATGCCAGTTCTAGCGGAATGCTGGCCTTGTGGTTTGCAGGGTCTGAAGTGAGATAACAGGAACTGACAGGTGACTAGCGTGTACACACACACACACACACACACACACACACACACACACACACATCATGTAACCCTTAAAGAGAAAGACATTTCCGTGAGTTAGCATTCAAGACTCTCCAAGATAAAAGGAAAAGCCGGGTATGCATATGATCTGCCAATAGTTGGGACACAGGAAGATCATAAGAAGAGAAGCTGTGTCATCTGCTATGGTACAGGGACATTCACAGGGTGACTCTAATCCCATCCGCAGCACTAGAGAGAAGTATTTTTGTTCAACCCACTTACAAGGATATGCAAATTATTTTTATGGGGGGAGTAGCACATGTGTGCTGTGGCGTGTGCGTAGAGGTCAGAGGGCGGCTTTTGGAGGCAACACTAATAGTTGACTTTGGGACTGTTTTCCTTATATAAATTAACTCCTTCAACAGGCCCTCTCTAGGGTCATCTAATTTGCATATACTACACATAATTTCTATACAGTAACAAAAAATCCTTTGAAAGCAGCTTTAATGGTCCTTGAAATGACTTGTCTGCCTTTCAGCTAAACGCAGGAGCCAAGGGCCTTACAATGCCCTTCCTCTCGTGGGAGCGGCAGAAATGCTAGGGAATTTGCATTTGCGTCTAAATATATTTGCTTTATTTAACAAAACAAAATTCTACACAAGTAAAATACCACAAGGCTAGGGGCGGGAAACGGTGCCAGGTGGATGGGTAAGACACAGCCCTGCTGTCAAACCGATGCACAAAGAATGCAGGGAGTAAAATGAAACGCGGCAGGGGCTGCCTGTGAGCTCCTGGATTTGCTAGGGATGCTTTTAAATCTACTGCCAGAAAGTTCCATCTAGAGGAGACTATAGAGTAGGCAGGACAAAGAAGCTGCTTTTAAATGCCACCCCCAGAGCCACCTGATCCAGGGCCTTTCACTCTGCCTTTGTTCTGCCCTGAGTGGCGAGTCAGGGCCAGACCTTCCTGGGGAAGAAGATGTAACTAACATTTGCTCCCCAAAATGAAATTGCTGTCTGTGTCTCCGTATCCCATCCCCCTTCCTTGCTACTTCAGAAACCAGTGAAGCCAGTTTAGAAACCCATTGACAGAGCGAGCAGCCTCCTGTGCTTGCAGACATGCAACCTTTCCTTAAACACCTTAAGAAGTGACTGGCGCTCTAGGCGTTCCCGCTCCCCATTCTTCAGCCCTGCGATATTTTTGGATTTCCTCAGTAAAATTTGAGTTCCACATCTCCCGAAAAGAAACAGCTCTGACTCATGCCCTCCTCAGCATTTTTTTGTAGGTATTAACTGAGTTTTCACCTTTCTCAGACCAATGAACTTCTGAACGTTTTACTGGGAAAGAAACTGGATGATCGAGTCAGCTCTCTCCGCTCTCCGTCTGGAGGCAAAGTAGCTGACACTTGACAGTAATGTTAGTCAGAACTGAATAAACGCCTCTATGATTAGGATTTACTAATTTGTCCTCTGGATTTTAACTGTACGGTGCCTTTGTTGACAGGGTGTGTGTGGCTTTTGTACCAGTGGGACAACTTTGGGGGACTTTTGTTGGAACTCCAGGCTCTCTTGACAAGCACTTTTCCCTCTTGGTGAGTCTGAGGGACTCCTTACCTTACAAGGCCAAGGCCAAGAAAAGTAGTTCTTAGTAGGGCAGAAACCACCATGAGTAGACATAATAAAATAAAAACGTGCCTCGGGTGAACAGACAGGGAACAAAACTTGGGGGTGCAAATTTCTTTTATTTAGCACCTACATTGTTGATGATTTTCTCCCTAATCACTCATTGTCTTAAGTCACTGTCCCATTGCTAACTGTAGATTTGGAAGCATTCATTCTCTGACACATAAAATCAATTTGTGTGTATGTATGTATGCTTGTGTGTGTGCATATGCACAATGTTTTTATTAATTATTCGAGAATTTTATACAACGCACTTTGAGCATATCCACCACTTGAATCTCACTCCTCTCCCCAACTTCTCCCAGATCCTCTCCCACCTCCTCATCCCCTCTTTTGGTTTCCCCACATACTTGTGGGTCTAGGGCCCAGATGCCATTTATTCTGTTAGTCTGTTTTTAACGGTTTATTATTTTTATTTTAGAGGTGTGAATGTTTTGGTAACTTGTACGTCTGTGCACCATGTGCACGCAGTGCTGAGGAGGACAGAAGAGGGCGCTGGGTCCTCTAAAAGCAGAGTTACAGGCGGCTGCTAGTTACCATGTAGGTGCTGGGAAGCAAACCCACTCCCCCTGTGAGTCGTGAACACACTTAGCCACTGAGCCACCCCTCCAGCGTCAAGAGGTTCTCTCTTAAGGCATTATCACAGGGTGCGATCCACCAATCCCCTTAATGTCTATCCTTAGGCTAACATTAACTTTGAAATATTTCTTTGTCACATAGTTCATGTGTATTCACTTAGTGGCTGTGGCTCAAGGCCAGCTTGCTTCCTTGCTCTGTCTGAGACCGTATCTCTCCCTATTGGTAATGCTCCAGTAAGTGTCAGTAAGTGATCAAGAATTTTTCAGGACATAATAGCAGTTTTTTCTCCTTTGTTTTCTCATGGTTGGTGATCCTAACAGATTTATGAGTTAGTGAGTTCAGGAAATCTCAGTTCTGTGTTGCTCAGCCTCCAGTCTCTCAATATGAAGTCAATGGTGCGGGACAGTACAGACAGGAAAATGCCCAGCTGTAAAACACTGCACCTATAAAGTCAAAGAAATTTTTTCAGTATCATTAAGCACCGGCTATGGAATAAGTTTTAGAAGGCGTGTTCATCTTAGCTAACGGTAGAAGCTGCAAACAGTGAAAATGACAAAGTCCAAATCCGTTACACCTGCAGTATCTGGGAAACTAAACCTCCCTTTGACCTTTGACCTTAGACAATGGTGCTGCAGATTCGCAGGTATAACTCAACAGCCTGCTAATCAGAAGGGCTCACACTGAGTAATGAAGAGAAGCAGAACTAGGGCCTCTGATGGTGTAAGCCATATCAGCAGTGACCATGGGGTGGCGCTGGAGCAGGCAACCATGGTGAGGCTAGGGCTTGTAGCAATGGCTTCTCAGTTAGCTTTCTGGTTCTACTATATCCCAAGTGCAGCTCTCATGAGTGTTCTGTGATGTGGTCCTTCAGTTCTCCTAATGATTCTTTCCACCGAACGATTGTTTCTTCTCTCGAGTCCCTCTCAAAACTCCACGAAAAGATGGTAAGTTAATAAATCAAGCGCAAAGTAGGAAAGTCAAAGCGATTGGAAGCTGAGCCACTGGAGAAGCAGAGGCATCAGTCAGAGCTGGAGAGCAGGGTCTGCTGTGGACCGGGTTCTCAGAGAAGCAGATGGTAAGCTGAATGCTGACCACCTTGGGATCAACCCTGTGGAAGGGAGGGCAAAAGAGGAGAAAAGGGGGAGACAAAAGCAAGCTACAAACTAGGCCTGATCCCAGCCTCAGCCAGGCAGAGGAAGGACCCTGAACTAAGGCGGCTTGACAGACTTTTCCTTGGGAAACTTTGGGCAAGGTGTCTCCCCTCTCTTAGGAGGAGGTCATCCTTCACAGGGGCGGACAGCAGTGAATCCTCCCAGAAGTACTACAGCACACCCTTCACAGGGGCGGACAGCAGGGAATCCTCCCGGAAGTACTACAGCACACCCTTCACAGGGGCGGACAGCAGGGAATCCTCCGGGAAGTACTACAGCACACCCTTCCTTGAAGTAGGACATGGACAGTGTGTCATCCCCTGTGTATCCCGGTGGAGCAGCCAGTATTCTTAACAAGTAACACCTATTTGAAGCCATAGACCAGTGGTCCTCAACCTTCCTGATGCTGAGATCCTTCAATACAGTTCTTCATGTTGTGGTGATCCCCTCAATCCTAAAATTATTTTCATTGCTACTTCACAACTGCAATTTTGCTACTGCTATGAATTATAACCTAACTATGTGATATACAGGATATCTGATATGTGACCCCTGCAAAAGGGTCCTTCAACCCCAAAGGGGTCATGATCCATGGGCTGAGAATCACTGCCATTAACCAAAATTAAAAACCTTTGCTTCTGTTGAGAACTAATCTCAATGCCGTCTGCGTCCACCACATGCGGGAGTGGAGGATTCTTACCAGCACTGGTTGCTTTTGCTCTTGTACAGAAACGTCAATCAAGTGTTGCCTAGTCCTGATTCCCAGGCCCAGCAGGACTGAGAAAGAGTCCCTGTCCTTGCCTCTGTTCCCTTAGCTTGAGGTCAAGCCCCAGGGACCAAGCACTAGCTCTAAATCCCATTTTTTCCCTTCCCTGGATTTACCCTGTGGCTCTTTCCTGCTCCTAGATCTGGAACAGCTAGTCCACAGCCTGGCACTTCCAGAGAATCGAGAGATGTTGGCACCATTCAAACTACGAATGGCAGATCCATGGAAAAGCAGGGTGTTCTGTTTATGGTTTCCACAGGCAAAAGGAGGGTGGGAACTGAGGGTTTAAAATCCAAAGCGAACAACTGGAAAAGGAATTGGATTGGAAGAGCTATCCCATAGGGGTGAACAAAAACACAGTACAAAGAAAAATTGCTGATATTAGTGAACCAAGAAAAATAGTATGGGTTCTCTAAAGTTAATTCCACTGGCAGTAATTTATAAAGCAGACACTACCACTTTCACCTAGTGAGCACACAGCTCGATAACCAATCACTGTACATATAAAATGTATGTTCAATTCACTGGGCTGCGCTCCAGGAGTCCTGCTGAAGAGAGCGGGGTGGACCATGATGGGGAAACCCACAGAGACAGCTGGCTCAAGCTCGTGGGAGCTCACCAACTCTAGACTGACAGTTGAGGAGCCTGTATGGGACTGAACTAGGCCCTCTGCTTGTGGGTGACAGTTGTGTAGCTTGGTCTGTGTGTTGGGCCCCTGGAAGTGAAACCAGGATCTGTTCTTGGCTCTTCGGAGCCCATTTCCTATGCTGGGGTGCTTTGTTCAACCTTGATGCAGGAGGGAGGGACTTGGCCTACCTCAGCTTACTGTGCCAGGCTTTGCTGAATCTCCATGAGAGGCCCTGCCCTTTCTGAGGAGTGGATGGGGGTGGTAGAAAGGAGGTGGAGGGAGGAAATGGGATGAGAGGGGGGAGAGAAACTGTGGTTGATATGTAAGATAAATTTAAATTTTTAATAAAATAAAAATAAGAAAATAAACTAGAGTTGAACCTCACAATTTGATGTTAGCATCAAATTTATTCTGACGAATTGCTTGTATGCTTATTGCTATTTGTGAAGCAATTGCCCCATGTCTTGAGACAGTTGGTGCTGTATCAGAATTGGGGAAGGGGACATAGGAATTATGGCTTCATACAGAAATGCAAGCTTACATAGGCATGTGGGAGATATTTTAGGAGGAAAAGTCCAGAAGGTGACAATGGAAGACAAGAGAAAAGGCCATGGGAGACTTCAGCCTGAAGCCCCGACCATGGATGGAGAAACCAGCTCATGGGTGGTCAGAGAACCCTGCCCTCGCTATTCAGTGAGAAAACAGGAAGGGCTATGAGCTCCTAGGCCCTTGGAAACTCTAACTGATGAGCCTCGGAAACTAGTGTCCCAAGAACAGCATCTCCCTTTACTTCTGCCTTCCAAATCTTGCACAAGTCACAGACTCCAAATTGAAATAACAAACTCAAATCCAGAATCAAATGTAAAAGGGATTCTGGGGAAGGTAGTTCCAGCCTCAGACAGGACAAAAACTGGAGGCACTGAGCCACCCTGCACACAGACCATTGTGCTTAGAAGATAGGCATTCCCAGTAACCTTCTCTCTTTTTTCTTTTCTGACAGAAAAAAGTCTCATATATTAAATAACTTGCCCCAAATTATTACATACTAGTTGTTACAGCACTGAACCTCTAACCCAAACCTGTCTGATGCTCAGGATCACGCCTGGAACAACTCTTCAAAACTGATACAAATTCTGATTGCAGGTCATATTTCTTTTGACATTGTGACCATGTTTCTGTGAGCACTAGAGACATTCGTTCTGACTTTTCCATGGCACTCTAAGAGAACACAGCTCTCAGGCTGAGATGACACAGTAGGCGTGTGCTAGCTAGGCCTAGCTCGGACATGTCTGCTTCCCTCCATACCAAGTGAATTAGCAGAAAGAGCCAGTATCATCAGATCCCCCACCTTCCTCTGGCAGGAGAAAAACAGCATCCACAGTTCTCAGTACACTAGGTTTGCCAGGGCTGTACCCTACACGGCACTTCTTCAGCCTCCGCACTTCCCGTTACCACAGCTGGATGTGAGGTACCTCCAGGGACCCTTAGGAAAGCCTGAGCTGTGGCCTTGGACTTTAGAAACAGAGTAGTACCATCTAGTTCTGCAGGAAGGCAGACCAGCAAGGCTTACTGAAGGCAACAGAGAGGGGGTGTGTTAGGAACTCTTTACCCCCGCAAAAGAGCGAAATTGTGTTTCTGTGTGTGCCAAACTGGACAGTGGGAGAGGGCCTGGACTCGCACCTGAGCCCGGCTAATAGTACTGCAGGATCGGGAACTATGACCCAGGGTGCATTGCCAGCAGTCCAGACATGAGAGCAGGTGCTATCCTGAGGTACAGCCCCGCCCACCGCTGCTGCAGTCAGAGGTCCTCCATGGGCGGACCTCCAAAGCATCCCTCCAGGGACAAGGTCTGCAACTGTGCACACGCTGGAGGAGCCACAAAAGGTCTCCTTTTCAGTAACCCCTCTGGCTCGAGTCTAGGCCTGGAAATGCATCTTACCAGCTCCTTAAATACTGTAGGGGAGGGGCACTGTACAGGACACAAGCTAGAGTCATCAGAGGAAATGCTCCCAAGGGATCCAACTGTGAGGCACTTGTTCTTTCAGTGATCAGTGCGAGAGAGCCCAGCCCATGGTGGCTGGTACCATCCTGGGCTGACGGTCCTGGGTTCTATGAGAAAGCAGGCTGAGCAAGCCAGTAAGCAGCACCCCTCCATGGCCACTGTACCAGCTCCTGGCTCTGGGATCCTGACCTGCTTGAGTTCCTGTCCTGACCTCCTTCAGTGATGACCAGCAATGAAGTAAGGTAAGGCAAATAAACCCTTTCCTCCCCAGCTTGCCTTTCGGTCATGGTGCTTCTTCGCAGCCATAGAAACCCTAATTTAGGTGAGGCCCATTACTGAATGTGGAAGCTGGCATCTGGAACCCAGCTTCGTAAGCCGTGGACACCTGACTGAAGGTGGAAATCATGACAATTTTGAGAACAAATAAAAGATTTGGGGACAAGCAACGATCAAAGAATGGTGGCCCTAAGGTGTTTCCGGAGGGGCTGGCCCAACTGTGCCGGATGACTTCACTGTGCCCTCCGTTCCGAATGCACGGCATGTGCGCTTTGCCACACTGTGTGTGTTGGTGCCTGAGAAGCCTTGGCTCAGGGTCAGCGCTATTCTATGTTATGAACGGCAGTTTCTGCTCTCGTGTGAACATAATAGTTTGACGACAGAACACAAACTTTGATTAGCCTGCCTACTTTCCTCCACATATGAGGGTCTTTGGATGGAATTGTGTCACAGTGTTGGATTTTAAATTTTTCCAGTTTCGGTTACTGATTTGAATTTCATTTGTTTTAAAGTTAGGTAAATTTTAGCTTGGAATTAGGACAGAATTTCCAACCCTTTTGAAGCGGCCCTAAGCACGCTCCTACTTTGTACTTCTCTTCTGTGCAAAGTGAGTCTCTGCACTGGTGATCCAGGATTAGAATGTCAATCAACCCTGAAAACACTGAAGACGCTCTATGCCCTGCAGCATCCAGCGCTCAGCCAAGGTTCAGTTCTGTGTGTCAAGAAAACAAGCATAGCATCTATCTCATTAGTATGCAAACTTACGTTGCTTTTTAATGAACAGCAAGATTTGTGCATACCAAAGGATTGTTTGATTTGTGTACTTCCATGCCCATACCTAGGGTTGTGTAAAAATTCCATACCCAGGGTCATGTAAAAATTTCTCAGTCAAAAAGAAGTCATTAGTGCAAAAGTTTGAGAAGCCTTGGTTTAGACAGTAGACAGGAAAGTGAAGGCAGAGGTGTAGAGAAGCTAGGCCTGCTATGTAGTCCCATCTTCATGAACCTGAGCCCTGAGTGGGCATGGCTGTCAGGACTGAGTCAGGGGAAGGAAAGAGGGGCCTGGATTAGAGCTGCATGCTGTCTGGGGACTGTAGAAATCACTGCCATGTCCCCAAAGGTGACCAGCATTTCTTATTTTCTAAGACTAACTAACATGTCTGAGCATTAGATGAGGTAGTGAGTTTCATAGCCAGGAATGGGATTTAGCAGAGAGCTGGAAAAAGAACCCTGCTCGGTCTAGCTTGTAAATTGATTGTGCCAATACACGGTAGGACACAACAGCACTCTTAGAAACTAAAGACATGACAGTAGAATTTACAATCAGCTGGTACAAGTTTTTAAATGTCCAAGAAATGGCCTGCAGGGCCAACTTCTTGAGAGACTGAAGCAGGGAAATGGTTTGAGTCCAGGAGTTTGGGTCCAGCCCAGGAAAAGATAGCAAGAGTTTATTTTTTTTTGGGGGGGGGGCTTACTAAACATCAGCAGGCACTTGAAAATGTCCAGAATCTGAGGCCATGATAGGAGTTTGGAAAGAAAACAGGATGAGAAGGAAATGACCATAGAACAGCACACAACATAAGCAATCGTTCTAGAATAAAGACCTAAGCTTCCAAATTAAAAGTGTTCTCTGAATACAGCTTTAATTCATTCCTTCCGTATTTGAAATCCCCTACTGTGTGCATACCCCTGTTCTGGAACTACAGCAGAGACAAAAATCAGCTCTCTCCTAGAGAGTTTGTCTCGTGTTGGGACTAGAGAAAAGAAAAGGAAACAGCAGGAAGTGTCAGACGGCTCTCGACAGTGGCTACAGTGGTGCTCACCCCTCCTGAGGCTGCGGCCCTCTAATATGGTGCCTGCTGTTGTGCTGACCCCCAAGCACAAAATTATTTTGGTTGCCAGTTCATAACTGTAATTTTGCTACTGTTATGAATCATAATGTTAATACCTGTGCTTTCTGGTGGTCTAGGGTGACCCCTGTGAAAGGGTCATTCTACCCCCAGGTTGAGAACTACCACATAAAATAACCCACGCAAAGCAAATGGGGGACAGTGAGGTGAGAAGCAAGGATCGGTGTTTGAACAAGGTTCTCCCAAAGGCCTCTCTAATAAAGTGATGTCTAAACAGGAGTGAGAGATGCTGAGGGGGATAATTTACAAACAGAAAGGCCACATATTTTTTTGGGGGGTCTATTTTATTTGCAACTTCCTACAAACAGCCCTGGCTGTATACTAAGCAGTCAGCAAACACGTACTGGAGAGGTGAATCGCCGTGTAGGAGAACATGAGAGGGGTCCTGAGGTGACAGCATCATCGGCTTGTTCAGGAATGAGAACACACGTGCTGGGGACAAAGCGTCATTGGTAGAGCGCTCGCCCAGCATCCAGGAAGTCCTGGGCTCAATCCCAAACCGCAGTAGATGCTTAGCACAGTGGTGGCACTCGCCTGCAATGCCAGCACCTGGAGACTGAGACAGGAGATATAGTCATCCTCAGCTACACAGAGAGTTCACGTCAGGGCCATCCCTGAACCATGCTGGACTTAGCCCTAGGTCTGTCCTGTTTAGGTGGTGGAAAAAGCGGCAAAGAAACTTTTCATTTTGATGACTCAACAGCCACTGGTCCCTGCCTTCCTGGACAAAGTTTCTGTCCTCAGCTCGCACTTCCCTCCTCCTTCCGCTTCCTGGGCTCGGCATCATTCCCAACATCTGTCTTCTCGCAGCGTCTCTCCTGTCTGCACCTCCCTCTTCAAACAGCTCACAGAAGTCATGGCGGCTGCAGGATGGGGGAGCCACAGACTCAGTTTCTCCAAGAGCAAGGTCTCATTTGCTCCCTGCCTGAGTCAATTCTCAGCCCATTCCCCCATTGTCTCTAATTCTCAAACCCACAGAACTGAATGTGCGCAGTGACCTTTGACCTGGCCCCCAATTCAAGTCCATTATCCAATCAGTTGGCAGCTAGGCCTTGATCATTCCTGCTGGGTTTTGTGGGGTTTTCCCTTTGAACTGTCACTGTTTTTTATTTCATTTTTCATCCCTCTGCTTGGCAGAAAGCTTCCCAGTCTCCTACGATAGCAGGAACAACACTGGTGGAGTGAGAGACCCGAGGCAGGCAGACAGGCGGGCTCCAGGCTCCACTCCCGACACAGGAAACCCTCAGAGGCCGATAACCATCCTTTCCCTCCCTCAGGAAATTTCCAGTGATCCTGTTTCATTACCTCAGGAGGTGGGGAATCCTCCAGGCAAAGCCTGTGTTCCCAATCGCTCTAGAGCCTGTCGCAGAAGCATCTCAAGTTCAAGGCTTACCTGGGCAAATCGGAGGCCTGCCTTGCCAACCTAATTTGACACCATCTCAGAATAAAAAGTAAAATATTTGTAAAGGTCTGGGGAATATAGCTCAGTGGTATTGTGCTTGCTGAGCACATGTGCGGCCTCTGTTTAAGCCACAGTAGTTAGATGCAGTTGTAGGGAGGAGCGGATGAAGCAGCAGTCTGACCTCCACCACCACGAAAGAGCGCGACTGCCCTCCTCTTTCCTTATGAGGTCACTTCCGAAGACAAGAAGCCACGCCCTAAGGCCCGTACCCCAAATCTATTGACGGAATGAATTCCCACAACAAGTAGTAGTAATAACAACAACAACAACAATATCCCCAGTTCACTGCTCTGCTCCCCACTGCCCCCCACTAGTCTCACTTTCTGACTTGCCTGTTCTTTCACGTCTGTATCTGAATCACCCTCCTCACTGTCCTCCTCCATCTCAGCCTACCTGGTCCTCCACCTCTGTCGCCCCTAAGGTACAGAAGCCTACTTAAACCAGCCTCTGCCCAGGTTACAGGTCACCGCCCTGAGTTTCGCTATGGGGTTACGACTGTACCCTGCCATATGGTCCTGCACTTCACCGCACCCTTCACCCTCCACTGCTGACCCTAGAGGGGGAGCTCAGAGGTTAGGAGCCCTGGCTGCTCTTCCAGAGGCCTGGGTCCAATTCTCAGCACCCATAGAGCAGTTCACAACCGTCTGTAACTCCAGTCCAGGGGATCTGATGCTCTCTTCCAGCTTCCTGAGCACCAAGCACCTGCACGGTGGACAGACATCCGTGTAGGCAAAATACCCATACACATAAAATAATAATAAAATTTAAAGTTAAAAATATTGGGAAAGGCTCAGAATCCTTTGATGGTACCAATGATAATGTTCCAGTACACCGCATACTGAATTCTGTTCTAAGGAATTTTACATCTATTAACCTGCTTTGATCTCACAATAATTCCATGAAGTAAAAACACTGCTATCACATTTATGACTAAGGAAACCAAGGCCCAGAGAGGTCAAGTAAGTTGTCCACTATTAACCACCACCCGCAAGTGATCCTTGCAGACTGAGCTACAGCAGGTGAGGCCAGATGGAGTTCGGAAAGGCTGCAGTGTGAAAACACATTGGGAAGACATGCAAGGACCCCCTGTAAACTGAAAGGAACAAGGAGATTGTATTGTTTTAAGATGCAATTTGTCCTCCCTTTATACCACTGTGTCTAAATAAATCAAAAGAAAACTGGGCAAGGAGGGATAACCAGTAACCTCTCCCTGCTCTGTAAATAAAGTAACAGAGATTACTCTCAGGGTACCATGAAATAAGTGACCCTTTTAACTGGCAGCTGCCCTGCCCTAAAAGGCACACGGGAGGTGGCATGTGCTGGGCAGAGCCCAAGCATGTCTTCCTTGCTATCATCAGAACCAGTTTTGAACATGCACAAACAATGATTCTCCATGTTAACCTGTGTCCTCCATAAAGTGAATCAGATGCTCAAGCATGTCTTCCTTGCTGTCATCAGAAACAGTTTTGAACATGCACAAACAATGATTCTCCATGTTAACCTGTGTCCTCCATAAAGTGAATCAGATGCTCAAGCATGTCTTCCTTGCTGTCATCAGAAACAGTTTTGAACATGTACAAATAATGATTCTCCGGGTTAACCTGTGTCCTTGATAAAGTGAATCAGATGTTTCCCCAAGTGGCAGCCTGTCTACACCTACCTGAATCCCATGGTCTCACTCTTTGGGAGCGAGTGTCCAAGGTGACAGCCCAAATCTGGGTTCTCACACTCGTCACCCCATACTGTGAAAGAGAGGTTGTGTCAGCGAATCACAGGGATGAACAATTCTGTCATTTTTCCTGTGACCCAAGCAGGAAATTCTATCTCTTCACTGTTTGTTAAAGAAAAAGGGGGAAACAGTGACTTGCTACCTCAGAAAGCACTGCCCAGAGAGAAGCTAGCCTTCTGTTTCCTTCTAGCTTCATGGAGGTTTGGGGAATCTAGCTTCAAAGTCTTCAAAGGGGTTTTCTTTGGTAGCTGTAGTATTTCTTTTAAAATGAAATTGGAAATTAAGAAACATTGCTACTTTAAGAAGTATTATTCCCAAGTCATTAGTATTTGAACATTTTTGTAAGTTCAGTTGGATTCCATATGGGCAAAGGCTGCAGAGTTCATTTTAAAAAGCAAATGAGATGATTTTTACAGAAGCCACCTACATTTTATCTACCACCAGCAAACTTTCTGTGAGAAGGGACACTGTAGACTTGCCTCTAGCATTTCTTCTGTCTCCACAACGCCTACACACTCCAGCGCTCCCAGAAGAGACGTGGGACACCACACACTCCAAAGGCAGACATCAAGCTGAGCAGAACAGCCGCAGGAAACAGATGCACACTACAAAAGAAAAGCAGGGTTCCCCAGAGACAGATGTGTGCTAATGTAACCATGGTTTTTAATCTCTCAGAGAGACTCTCTCTACCTGTGCGGGGCTCGTACAGTATGTTCAAAAGAAACCTGATAACAGCTAACAGATGGACTCCTTCAGCATATTTTATCAAGCTCCTTCAACTCTGCAGCGCCCAGAACAGAAAGCGTCACTGATTTTCAAGTCCAGAAGCTTGATTTATACACTTAGCATAATGAACCTTGTCAAATATTACTACCAATCATTTGTGTCATAATATAAGCCTGGACGGCTGTGGTGCGTGGGCTGCTGGTTCAGCACACCGAGACTCCCAGGTGTCACCTGTCTCTTAGTCCTGAGGACTGTCATTCCCGCTGTCATTTTCTCTCACTGACTGCCATTTAGCTGCTGTAAAGATAGCCATCATGCCCTGATTTCTTTGGGACTACTTTCACACAGTAAAGTGGAACCGTATCTTTTATTTCCCTTGGAAAAACAAAAAAGACTGTCTACCTCTGGCCTGACACCCGTGAGTTCTCTCTCATAAGAGTCAACGCTGGAGCCTGTAATCATTACATGTTATCATTACAGCCCTCCCAGGTATATGAATGCCCAAGTGTTTGCTCCCCAAGACAGTCAGGAACCAAGGTGTAATCAAGACTCTCACTGGTCCCAGAGGACTGCGCTAGGAGTATCGTTTCATTCAATTACCATACGGTACTGTGTGTTTGCATTCTCAGATTTTATAGAGCAGGCATAGCTCAGGGAGGCCAAACAAATCTCAGAAAGCAACAACATAAAGAGCAGCCCCGCTGTAGGCACAGAACCTCTTAAGGAAATGGAGCGGGCAGAATTGTCCTCGTGAGCAACCTGTCTGGGAATCAGAGCTGCTGGAACCGAAGCAGCTCTGTGGCTCCAAGTAATGACACCGTCTTTTGTTCTCAGGCTCATGTTCCTGCCTGAATCCTGTCACCTGCTTCTTCCCTAGGGGGTGAGCTAATAGGTGATTGTCACCTCTCTCAATGAGTCCATCTGGTTCACTGAAACTTAGCTCGCAATGAGCAGCAAGCCAAAAGATGGGAAGAAGGGCACAAGGCGGTCTTATTTCTGTAAGTGCACCACTGCCAACCCATGAAAGAACCCATGGGCTTCATGGGAACTTACAGACTCTAGACCTATAGCTAGGGAGCCTGTATGAGACCCAAATAAGCCCTCTGCATGTGGGCGACAGTTATGTAACGTGTTCTGTTTGAGGGACCCCTGACAGTAGGACCAGGATACATCCCTGGTACATGAGCTAACTTTTTGGAGCCCGTTCCCTATGGTGGGATGCCTTGCTCCAGCCTTGATGCAGGGAGGAGCTTGGTCCGGCCTCAAGGTAATGTGCCAGGCTTTGTTGACACCTATGGGAGGCCTAACCCTTTCCAAGAGTGGATAGGAAGTGGGTTGGGGAGAGCGGGAGGAGAGGTGGAAGGGGGAACTGTGGTTGATATGTAAAATAAATAAAAGTTAAAAGTAAATAAATAAATAAAAATAAAAGCTTTTTAAAAACCCATGAGCTTCCCTTTCAGTGAAAGTATTAGTAAGAAGCAACAAGGCCTTCCAGAACATTCAAATATGACCTAAGTTGAATTGGTATTTTCCCATTCTATTTCATGTCTTTTATTCAGGTTAAACATATGAAGACCCCAGACTTTCCTCTTAGGTAACTTCCTTCCTTAAGTTTCATAACCTGACAGGAGTGCAAATCATTTACTCACATGGGAAGGAGCAATTTCTTCCATGTAAACAGAGACTGAAGAAATCTTCATTTTCCCTGTGGATTCCTGTTGAGAAGCAGGTCAGCTGGGGCACTCTCTCCCTTGTTTGACCGTGACTCTGGGTTCTGGTCCTCTCCCCCCTGGTAATACACAGCCAGAACAGTCTTTGCTGAGCCATGTGCTTTAGTAATGAAGAACCACATACTAGAGCCAACTTCCTGGCTTGGAATCTGGTCCTGCTATGCTCTCTGTATGATCCTGGGAAAGGTCACTAGTGCCCACCTGCCTATCTTCTCATTTGTAACCCGGGCAAAGAAATAGTAGCTGTGGGCTGGGGAGATGCTCAGCCAATATGGTGCCTGCCACACAGGTGTGAGGGCTTGAATTCAAGTCCCTACGCCTTCTGTAAGAGCCAGGTGCTGTGCCATGGATTTGTGACCCCAATACTGGGTAAGGGGACAGAAACAGGCAGAACCCTAAAAGTCATTGCCAGCCAGCCCAGCCAAATTAATGAACCCCAAGTTCAGTGAGCAACTCAGACTCTAAAAGAATAAGGTAAAGGTGATTGAAAAAGATACCCAAAGTTGAAATCAACACCCCAAAATATGCACATGTACCCACATTATTGCGTGCACACATGCACACACACACACAGGAATGCACACATATAAACAGTGCCTACCTTGTGAGATGTCTAATAATGCATTTACCTAATGTAAGTAAAATAGTTAAATAGTAGTTGGCAAACTATAGGTTCTAGATACTGTAATTACTACAGCCCACAGAACACCATTATGGTCAACAGATATTTCTGAGGAAGCTGAAGTCTACAATAAAGTAGGAAATATTTCACATTGAGTCATCAAACCTGCAGACTAGGACACAGCCTTTTCCGGGACATTCCTGACTTTGGTGGCATTGCCCCCTGGCCTGCTGTAGTCAGTCCTGTTGCACGGACCACAGCTATGTTGATGTCTTTTTCTTAAATTCTATCAAGCATTTGGCTACTGTATGTGTACTGTATTTGCAAGAAAATTCAGAATCTCAGAGCAATAGCCTAAGTGTGTGCAGCTCTTGGTATTTGTATTGCTTATATTTATGAAATTTTCAAAGAATAATTAAAAGGTTTTTTTAAAGAAAGAAAACACTTACTTTATTCCCAGCCTGGAGTTTCTGCCAAGCTGAGACAAACTCCTTAGACTGTCAAATGTCTGCTTAGTAAATAAGCTGTAAAATCTATTTATCAATCTCCATGCACTATATCTGCAAAAGTAATCATGGAATTATGTGGAAGCATCTGCAGAAATACAGTGACAGAGTTACAATAAAGACTGTATTCTTCGCATTGCAGGTGAGAGGCCACATGTGATCCGAATGGAGCTGGGATTTATCCCGCTTGCTTCTGGTACTTTATTCAGACCAATTTGTGAAGCATCCTTGTTTAAATAATTTTCTCACCCCCCCTCTCTCTCCCTCTGTCTCTCTTTCTTGTGTGTCTGTGTGTGAGCATGTGCACATGCTTGTCTCTTGTGAGTCTATCTCTCACTCTCTGTCCTCCCACTCTCTCCTCCTCCCATCTGTGTGTGCGTCTGTCTGTCTGTCTGTGTCCCTTTCTCTTTCCCCCCTCTCTGGATGTGTCTGTCTGTCTGTCTCTTTCTCTGTGTGTATGTCTGTCTTGTGTGTGTGCGTATGTGTGTGCATATCACATGCGAGTGCGTGCATCTGCGCATGCTTGTAAAGGCTGTCAGGTGTCCTCCGTCATGGCTCTTTGTCACACGCCTTTGAGGCAAGGTCTCTCCCTGAAACTGGAGCTACTGCTTTCTGGCTAGCTTCACACCCAGCAAGCCCCCGTGATCTTCCTTTTCCACCCCTCTCCCAGTGCTGTGGTTACAGGCACATGAGACCACACACAACCTGTTACCTGGGTGCTGGGATCTGAACTCGGTTGGACATGGTTTATAGCAAACATGCATAACAGAGCCATCTCTCTAGCCTCTGGCTTCCTTTCTTAACCTTCATTACCTGGAAGGAGTGGAAACCATTTAGGCATTATGCCGAAAGCAATAACAAGTTCACAAGCATAAACAAAGAATAGAGAAATCTTTATTTTTCCATGTAGATTCCTGATGGCAGGCTGGCTTGGAAGTTTGCAGGGTTCACATCAGTGAGAGAAGCAGAAGGGAGATGTAGGCAAAGCTAAAGGAACCTGAACTACTGTGAGGCCTGAGAGCCATGGCCCCTCTTCTGTCCTTCGTTCGTTAAAATAAGATCACAGAGGCCACCAAAGTAAATGGTTTACTATAATCCAGTTGTTTAGTTAATTTGGGTGTCGTTTGGTCTTGCTTTGTTTTCTTTTGTTTGAGACAGGCTCTCTCTATGCAGCAGTCTGGACTCAAGCTCAAAGCAGTTCTCCTGCCCTGACCTCTGGGGAGCTAAGATTGCAGGTGAAATGCCGCAACACCCAGCTAGCTTTAACTTTGGACTCAACTCCTCTTTCTTTGCTGCTATAGAACCTCAAGGACTGAATGAGGCTTCACCGGGCTTGTGTGGGTCATCTGTACCTACACAGGCTCCAGGTGGGCATTGGCAGTACTAACCACTAGAGGGGTGATCTGCACTTGGCAAAGAGAGAAAGACAATGTATAGGACGCCCCCACAGCACACTTAGAGACAGATGCCAGTATAAAGGCTTCTTCCACTTCCAGGCCCAAAGCAGCTACCAAGATGAAAGGTGGTGCCGGACAGAAGCCCCAGGCCCCTGAGCTGAAGGCAGTCTCTAGATTCGCTCCCGCTGGGGCTTAACATCCCGCTTGAACCACCCCGAGAACAGACCTCCTAAAGACGAGGGCTCTTGTCCTCAGACACCCACTTCATAGCCACTCTTGAAGCTCTTTCTTTGTTGAAGAGGCTTCGGGGTAGCTCCTAAGGTCCCTTTCTTCTTCTTGAATGCTCTAAGTCTTGTGGGGAGATGGGCACTTAATTCCAGAGCCTCCTGCTAGGAGAGAGAAGTTAAAGTGACAGCAAGGGTTTTACAAGGGGATTATTTGAAGGATGGGGAAAAAAAAAACATTAAATCCCATCCTGGCCCACTTCTCTTGCTAAGTGACTCAGGAGTGTGCAGGGAAGAAAGGGTGGAGACAATTCAGTGCCAACATACTGAGCACTAACAGCTACTAGGAAACCAGTTCCGGGTGTTCTCATGCAGGGTAACTGTTTTCCTTCGCTGCGGGGCAGGTCTCCATGAATTAGCTGAACACTACTTGATAAAACACAGGGAAATTCACTTAAAATACTCATTAGCTAATTCGAATGCCCTGTGGGGCCAGATTAACCGCCATCTAAAGGACACGCTGTCTTTACATGCCGAATAATCTCTCAAGAGAACAAAGAAGAGAAATCACTTCTTCAAATTCAATTCATATACAACACGTTTCACCTAGAAATAACCTAGAGGTGTGGTAGACATGCCTGGAATCCTAGCACTCAAGATGCCCAGGCAGGGGTTGGTAAAGGCAAGGCCAGTCTGGGCTACTTAGGGGGCTCTGCCTTAACAAACAAGTACGCAAGCAAGCATTAAAATGAAACTCGGTATAGCAACCATCTGAATGTCCATAGATTAGAAGCTGGAACTCATAATTTGATGTCACATGTCTTCGGGAACCTAGAAGGAGGCACTTACACAGTCTTTTCATAACTGAAGCACAGACACCGAAACCTGGGCGACTAGTAGCAGTGAGCTGACAATTAAGTTGGCTTGGCTTCTCCATGCAGGTATTAATACGGATGAGGAACAGCGTGTTGAAGCAGCAAAGATTGGACCCACATGCAAAGGTGGAAAGAAGAACCCAGTAAGAGAAAACCAAGGGACAGCAAGCTATGCAGTTCAGAGCTGCAGCCACGAGGATGAGGGAAGGGGAAGGTGGAAGATATATGTCAGGACACAGGGTTAGGGACATGTTCATGAAATGCCTAGTAGTGAAAAGTATCACCCAGGTGCTAAAGAAGCATAAGGATGGTTAGAGTAAGATTTGCTCACCTTGGTGGCAGCCCTCTAGGCTGTCTGGAGGGAAAGAAGGACCCAGAGAAAGAAGTGGCATAGGCCATAGATGGCATAGGCTTTGGTTTCCATGGTGATGACTAGACTGTCCCCATCAGAGCATGGACTTCAGAACAGGGAGGAGGGTAGGAGAGCGCTCTCTTCTAAGGCCGGCTTTCCAGTCTTCCCTAAGCTCCTGGTGTTTATGCATTCATATGCATAACTCTCAGGAAGTGTGGAGCATTGTTTTTTTATTGGAGATTTAGAGACCAAAATGGGACCAATTTAAATAGACATTATGTTCAAAAGACTGTGTTTCATTCTGGAAGTATAAACCTGTAGGATAATCTACATAAACATTGCTTTATTGGTGCTCATGAGAAGATGAGCTTTGCGAGCAAATTCTATTTGGAAATGTATTATCATTCTCTGTTGGGGTACTAGAAGAAAAATAACCCTTGTTTCTAACAAAGTGACTTCTGCTTCTCCTTTGCTTACATGAAAGAAAAAAATGCAAAACTCATTCCATTTAATCAACAGCTCAGCACTGCTTTCTGAGCTTTTCACATCAGACCTGTGGGTCTGCTTCCCTGTGCGCTGTTTTTATGGCACATGGCATTGTTCGGGGCTCGTTTCTTTCTGGACAATGTGTCACGTTAGTGTCTCTCATCACCTCTTTCCACCCTCCTGTCTCACTGCATCCACAGGGCTAGGACCTGTGACTGTCACTAGACAGTCCCCAGCAGGACACTAACAGCTGTGAAGAAGTCCTAGGAGGCGCTGGAATCTGACATGCTGGGCTTAAGTCTGCCTCCCATCTGCCAGCAAGGTGGCCTGGCACCACCTACGTCTCTAACCTTCATTTTCCCCATCTGTAAAGTGAGACTAAGTTAGTATGGTTTTCTTGGTGTTCGTGTGCGGATAATATACATCAAGCATTCAGCAAGAATCCTTTCTGAGACTGTGAAAATCAATAAGACCCTCCCTCAGGTCACACCTTATTCCATGGTTCCCACTCTAGATGCGAAACTTTTGGGACTAGCTAGGCAGTTCCCTATGTTCCCGTCTTGAGGACACTGAAGAAGAGTATTCAGAATATTTGTTCAAGTCCAGCATTGATGAGGACTTTGGGGAGTAGCTGTGGCTCTTCAGATTCAAGGATACAATTCCCATTGCTGTTTCCTCAGTACAAGCCCATCAACCTTGGGAAAGGTTGTTCAGCTCAGACCTTCAACTTTGGTTCTGCAAATACCCACTTCACAGGGACCTGTGCTTGTCAAGTTGCTAGTGCATGTGAAGACTGCCTTGAACAGGAAGGAGTACAGTGCACAATATATGCTCAATAAAATATCAACTGAACATGAACATGAATTAAACATCGCCTGCCAGCCTCACTTTCTTAGAAGTTAATAGCAACTTAGTTACTGGCTTGTCCTATGAGTTCATTTATTAAAATCATGGGATAGAAGACTCTTCATTGACATGACAAAATGCATCTGATCTTTTATTCAGTAGAAAGTATTTTACATCCGTGTTGCTCCTTTTTAAGCTATGCATATTCATAACTATAGGAAAAAGATCTGCTGGGATTTTGGCAAAATATTAACCATGATTATCTGTCACTTTTGGCTGTATAAAAGGAAGAAGGGTGGAGATTCTCTAGTTTCCATATTCTGCATGAAACATGAATCTTTTCCTACTTGGGGTCAGAAAATAAATATAAAAATTTAAAGACAGCTATGGTAATAAAAAGTACAGTCTGGTGAGTCTTGACTGAATAAATCTGGCAAAGGATGCAGAGCCCCGAGCACAGCAGGGAGTGAGTGCAGGGAGTGAGGATGGGGAGGGAGGTTGGGGTCAGAGAGAGGACAAGCTTCAAGTCAGAGCTGGGACTCCTTGGGAAGGAGCCTGTCCTCTCAGAGTAGAGCATGTGCAGCTGGAACTGAAGGATGCCTGGCCACAGGCTAAGTTCATGGGGGAATCGATGGGCTTCGAGCTCAGGAGGCATTGAACCACCCTGCCCTTTCTATCTCAGATCATAGAACAGTTGATTTACACACTGGCTTACACAAAAGTTAAAGGACGGCCTAATGGCGCTCTCTCTCTCTCTCTCTCTCTCTCTCTCTCTCCTCCCCTCCTTCCCTCCTTCCCTCCCTCCCTCTCTCCTGTGACTTTCAAGGAGACTGATTTACTTTCTTCCAGTGAGTAATAAACCAGAAGCCGTCACCACTAGGTGGCGTGCCCCAAACACGATTTAACTTTGACACTGGCAGAGAAGTCGGCTGAGGAATCTGCAGCCACCTTTCCATCAAAGCAGCATCAGCGGGGCCAGATGGAGACTACTGAAGGTTTTCAGTTTCTTCCTGTTGAAGACAAAGGGCATCAAGGAAAGTCACACCATTGCCACCCTACATTCTGCCCTGACCCCAGGAAATGCTCCTCTCTAGAGTGACAAACTCAGTGTGTCTCAAAGGCACATCGGAGAGTCCCATCAGGAGGCCTTTGTCTTCCCCTCTCAGGGCCTATAATCAACAATCCCTTTGCTAATCAAAATAAATGTCCCTTATAATACTCCCCAAGGCAAAATTAGGTCTCTAGTGTCATCAAAGGATAGCTAGATACAACCTAGGATACATCCTAGATGTAAGACTGGTGTTAGCTGAAATATGATGAGAAGGGTCCCTATCCAGGGTCTGTTATATCTGAAATATAAGAATGCCGGGCGATGGTGGCGCACGCCTTTAATCCCAGCACTGGGGAGGCAGAGGTAGGCGGATCTCTGTGAGTTCGAGACCAGCCTGGTCTACAGAGCAAGTTCCAGGACAGGCTCCAAAGCCACAGAGAAACCCTGTCTCGAAAAACAAAAACAAAAAACAAAAAAAGAATGGTACCCAGACCAAAATCAATCTATACTGACCTTGGTGTCTCTTTTAAACATTGGTGCTACTTTCTTTTAGGACCTCTGTGTTAAGATTCTGTGGATTGAGCCCCACATGGGTTTCTCCCCGCACCTTACTGTTCTCTTTGCCTAAAGCTCCATACTTTTTAGTCATCCTACAAAATGGGTTGGGGTCCAAGCATGGTGAGGGACACCTGTAGCCTCAGCCCTTAGAGCAGTGGTTCTCAACTTTCTTAATGTGGCAACCCTTTAATACAATTCCTCGTGTTGTAGTGACCCCCCCAACCATAAAAAGGTTTTCATTGCTACTTCATAACTGTAATTTTGCTACTGTTATGACTCATAATGTTAATATATGATACACAAGATATCTGATATGTGCCCCATGAAAGGATCATTCAAGCCCCCCCCAAATGGACCACGACCCACAGGTTTAGAAACACTGCCGTAGTGCTGTAGCAGAAAGATTGCTGAGTTCAAGATAAAATCCCAGGCTACACAGTAAGATCCAAGCCAGTCAGGGATACACAGCAACACTTCATTTGACAAAAACAAAGACATATAAGATATGGGACGGGTAGGGGTAGATTATGGTGGCACATTCAGGAAGTCTAGGACCAGAACTGGTTGTTGAACTTGAGGACACTGAATTGGTGACCCACCAGAGCTCGCTAAACTCTTAACACCTTTCTTTTCTTTCCTTCCTCCTTCTTCTTTCTTGCAAAACAAGGTTTGTTTGTTTGTTTTTAATCAAGAAGTAAAACAAAGTAAAACAGTTCCTCCTTGATCACCCTGAACTAACCTCCACCCAAACTGGGTGGCCTAGGCCTGATGCTGCATGGTCTTCTCCTCGGCCACTGTCCTCCAGATTCTGAGAGATACGAAGTGTGGGCTCAAAGCCAGCTTCAATGGGGCAGGGACTGTACTCCCTATGCCACTGGGACAGCGCCCAGGGAAAGTGAGTTCCCGGGGTATCTATGCTGGGCTCTGAGCATTTTAAAATGAGAATCTAGAGTGGTTGGAGAAACAATTAAAAGAGAACCTGAAAACAGTAAATGTGGCCTTGGGTTGTCTGCTGTAAATCTCTGGTGTTGAAATTTAAAGAAATGCAGGCACTTGGTACTGCTGACCAATAACACTAAAAAGAAGAACTTGGGGAGTCTTTGAAAAGCAAAATAAGGATCATGCTTTGGATCCACAGCACCCCAATCAACACTGGGCAGACGTGGTACCCTGCCTATAGTCTTAATGCCTCTGCGGCAGAGACAGGGGATCCCTGGAGCAAGATGGCTAACTTATTGGCAGTATTTGTGAGCTCGGGATTCAGTGAGAGTTTCTCCTTTAACAAACAAGGTTGGAAGTGGTCAAGGAAAACTTTCACTTTGAACCTCTTGTCTCCACATAACTGCACACAAGGGTACACCCCACATGCAAACATGTACACACACATGGCATACATGTGTGCATGTAAAAACACCCAAATATTTGGGAATATCTCAGATGCCCCTTTATTTAAAGAAATAAAATATAGGGGATGAGTAAATAGGAAGGTGAGTTTGTTTGTGTGTTTTGTTTCTTGTGACAAGGCCTGACTATCACCCACAATGGCCCGAAACTTACTGAACATCCCAAATTGCCCTCAAATGTATGGCAATCTTCCTGGTTCAGTCACCAAAGTGCTGGGATTATAGGTGAACCACCATATCTGGCTAAGAACACATTTTTTTTTTAACAAACATACAGTTACATACAAAAGGATAGCACCCCTTTTAATGCAGTTGCTGGTCACTCCTCCTGGTAATGCAAGTCATTTTGGTACCTTCTCTTCTCTATTTTAACTAATTGTAATATCTGACACATACACTTGGAAAAGCCACATGCTAACAAAATATCATTTATTTTTAAAGTGAATTCTATTTGTTTATAAAATGAAAGACTATTTGGAGCTAAATTTAATAAACAGATAGGAAAGATGATAGTAGGGACAGTCCTCTTCTGACAAAAGTGGAGTGGACTCTGACCCATCAAAAGGATGACCCCTGGTCCCGATGGCCCTCAACCCCACTGCACCATTTGATTAGCTTTGAGGATGTAAGCACATTAGGGCAGCGTTTGTGCTTCATTTTCATGATCTATGGTGGTTCTCGTCCTTCCTAATGCTGTAACCCTTTAACACAGTTAGTTCCTCATGTTGTGGTGACTGCCAACTCTAAAGTTATTCTCGTTGCTACTTCATAACTGTAATTTTGCTACTGTTAAGAATTGCAGTCTGATAAAGCCAGCCACATTGAACCTTATAGAAGAGAAAGTGGGAAATACACTTGAACGCGTTGGCACAAGAGACCACTTCCTAAATATAACCCCAGCAGCACAGACACTGAGAGAAACAATTAATAAATGGGATTTCCTGAAACTGAAAAGTTTCTGTAAAGCAAAGGAAATGGTCAACAAAACAAAATGACAGCCCATAGAATGGGAAAAGATCTTCACATCAGACAGAGGTCTGATCTCCAAAATATACAAAGAACTCAAGAAACTGGTCCTCAAAAGAACAAATAATCCAATAAAAAATGGAGTACAGACCTAAACAGAGAACTCTCAGCAAAGGAATCTAAAATGGCTGAAAGACACTTAAAAAAATGTTCAACATCCTTAATCATCAGAGAAATGTAATTCAAAACAATTCTGAGATTCCATTTTATACCTGTAAGAATGGCCAAGATCAAAAACACTGATGACGGGCGGTGGTGGCGGACGCCTTTAATCCCAGCACTCGGGAGGCAGAAGCAGGCGGATCTCTGTGAGTTTGAGGCCAGCCTGGTCTACAAGAGCTAGTTCCAGGACAGGAACCAAAAAACAAAACTACGGAGAAACCCTGTCTCCAAAATAAAAAAATAAAAAATAAAAAAAAAGACAGTATCCAAAAACACTGATGACAACTTATGCTGGAGAGGTTGTGGGGTAAAAGGAACACTTCTGCATTGCTGGTGGGAGTGCAAGCTGATACAGCCCCTTTGGATGTCAGTGTGGCAATTTCTCAGAAAATTAGGAAACAACCTTCCTCAAGACCCAGTAATACCACATTTGGGTATATATCCAAAGGATGCTCAATCATGTCACAAGGACACGTGCTCAGCTATGTTCATAGCAGCTTTGTTTGTCACAGCCAGAACCTGGAAACATCCTAAATGCTCCTTGACCAAAGAATGGATAAGGAAAATGTGGTACATTAACACAATGGAGTACTACACAGCAGAAACAAATAACAGCTTGAATTTTTCAAAAAAATGGATGGAGCTATAAAACATTATTTTGAGCGAGGTAACCCAGACACAGAAAGGCAATTATCATATGTCCTCACTCATAGGTGGTTTTTATTTATTTATTTATTAAAGATTTCTGTCTCTTCCAAAGCAAAGAAAACCAGGCTACAAACCACAACCCCAGAGAACTTAGACAACAATGAGGACCCTAAGAGAGACTTATATAGATCTAATCTACATGGGAAGTATAAAAAGACAAGATCTGAGTTAATTGGGAGCATGGGAACCTTAGGAGAGGGCTGAGTGGGAGAGGGGAGAGTCAGGGAGGGGAGAAGAGCAAAATGTAGAGCTCAATAAAAATCAATTAAAATAAGAATTGCAATGTGAATGTTTGATATTTCTGATAGTTTTAGGTAACCCCTGTGAAAAGGCTGTTCAATCCCAAAGGGTCCGCAACCCACAGGTAATGACAATATCTACCCAGCAATACCTTTAAGTGAGGTAACGTATGTGAAATCACATGGTGGTTCTGGTGAAGAGAGGACATAGGCACAATGTTGGTAATCATAGATTTATAGCAGGCACAGTAATATGTGCCTTATGAGTTCAAAGGGACTACTTTAACAGAAGGTAATCTTTTTAGAGCATCAACTTCTATTAGCTTGCATGTGCCTTCTGGCATGTTCATCTTCTTAGCTGCTTACCGACATGTTCAGGTGACATGTTTTCCAAGGAGCTCCTCCAAGCTGTGCAAATATTCAAATGGTTTCTGCATCCATGGTTTTAAGTCAATGTACAAATACACTAACATTAGCTCAGGTCTCTACTCTCCCGAGACATGTCAAATTGTGTGTGTTCTGTTAATTTAGAATAAAAACATATGAGGTTAAGGCAATCATTTTAAAACTGATAAAACAATTCTAATTAGTCAGGGACTAAAATAGATCTACTCAATCAATCCAATAATTGTCAGGCAATGATTTGGAGCTTCTAGGCTTGGGTTACCCACCAGACATAAAGGGGTGATATTTCATTTATATGTTAATAAATAAAGCTTGCCTGCAGTTCAGAGAGTAAAGCAGATGCACTGATCAGCCTTACAGACCAGGCACTCTTAATCCAAGTAACCAACTAGTTTACCAAAGAAACCAGATGGTAGTGGTGCACACCTTTAATCCCAGCCCAAGAGAGGAATATAAATGTGGAGGAGACAGCTGTCAGGCACAGACTCATTCTGAAGTTCCTGGAGGCAGGGTCGCCATTTCAGACTGAGGTAGAGGTAAGAGCCAATAGCTGGCTGCTTTGATTTTGTGACCTTCAGGCTGAACCCCAATTTCTGTCTCTGGGTTTTTATTAATTGTACTACAGGTGAGTCACATAGATATAGCAGGTAGACAGGCAGTGCTTAGATTCTAAAGCAACTTTCGGCTTATGGATGCATACGTACATGTGCACACAGAGAGAGATACAGAGGCAGAGAAAAATAGACAGGGAAAGAGAGAGAGAAGAAAACAAACATCTCTAGAAAAACACCTGAGATACTGCAATTGCAGTAGACTCCGGAACATAACCATGATTTACTCTTTCCCACTATTCGAGTTACCAGTGCAAGCATTGCCTTTTCAATAAGTAAACAGAAGTTAAAAATCAAACCTTTACATAAACCAAGAAATTGCAAGGTTTGTTCATTTCTATATTTTATAATAACTATGTGAAATCTTTACACTTACCAGTTCCCTTAGGAAGAAAATTAAATCATTCACTCCAACATAAAACTTCTACTGTTCCCCAGCCATTAATAACTCCTAATTCCTCTTGTACAATCAATCAAGCAGCCCACATGTCATGGTGATAGCCTGTTAAAATGCTTGGCTAAATGAACTTGATAGTGGAGGGGTTATCAGGATCTCACCATCTGGCTGAGCAACCATTTCCAAAGCTGGTAAGCAGACTCTGCAGCCAGGCAGCGGAGCAGTCCAGCATCCCCATTCATCAGTAGTGTGTCTCACTACGCAATGACCTTCCGCTGTAAACACTGAGATGTGTTCTCCTCTCTGAAGCTCATTGCTATGTGCCCAACTCCAGGGACCAAGATGCCCTTCAGGTTTAACCTTGCCAGGGAATCCATCAGTGCATCAGGAAGCATTTATTAATCATCTCCCACATTCAAGGAACCATGATAAACTCTTTAGAGCATGCCAAGAAATAGAAGAGGTGGCTTCTAACCCATAAGAGTTTATTATCTTGTTGGAGAGGTGGAATACATAACCACTCAAAAGGTAGAATCATACACGGCAAGATATTGAAAGCTGAAAAATTCAAAAGTGGTGGCGGAAAGGGAGTAACATTTATAAAGTGGTTGTGCGTGGTGCTGGACACCTGTTATACACACATCACTCAGTCACCCTGCCAGGCCTCTCCTGCCTCCACTTTATAGACTATTTACAAGGCTTTCATTGCAATGTCATGCTTGTCATGGGAGGCACC
Organism: Microtus pennsylvanicus; assembly: GCF_037038515.1. Taxonomy (NCBI): domain Eukaryota; kingdom Metazoa; phylum Chordata; class Mammalia; order Rodentia; family Cricetidae; genus Microtus; species Microtus pennsylvanicus. The sequence goes on from NC_134598.1 coordinate 3,498,085, forward strand.
ATCAAATCTGGCATAGCAGGAAACTGTAAGCTCCTTTCTTCTGCCTCCAGAGGCTGCTCAAGGTATGGACTGAGAAGGACCAGAGGAGCCGTATACCTGGTAGACAAGGAGCCCTTGCTGGCCCTCTAGATGTGATACTGGTGGTCATCCATCTTCTCCTGTGTTTCTCATATTGACTAATAAATCTCTCAGGGATAACCTCCCTGCATCGCTTCATGTTAATAAGGATGCCTCAATTTTGTTCTTTGTCCCACCCCCGGCATCCGGCCCATTAGCAGATCCTCTGTCTCTTCTTTCTTGTCATAGGAAATGTGCCCAGAATCCAGCCACGTCACTGCCCCCACTGCAAGACCCTGCCTAGTTTCACCACTACTTCCCTGTGTGGTTACCATGACCTCTTCCCTGGTTTCAGCTTCTTCATTCATCTCCTGGAGTCTATTCTCAACAGAACGCAGAGCCCTTGGGTTAAATGACAAACCAACAACAAGCCCCTCAGGGAAACCTCTCCCGT